>NW_009952963.1:249544-261954 GCF_000747805.2 Chaetura pelagica | reverse complement strand
GGGGGGGGGGGGGGGGGGGGGGGGGGCTGGACTGCAGCAGGTGACACAAAATCAGGAGGCTCCCTCTTTTTTTCCTTGCACCCTTGAAGTGATCAGACATAGCCAGGCTACCCTCAAAGTCATAGCAATTCTCTCCATCAGGCTCCAAAAGTTTTGTGCTTGCTTGGGTTTGGGTGAGTCTAGCAATGGAAGCTCCAAAACACTGGAAGGACAAGAGAGACTTTCCAACAAGAGGGATAACAAGGAAAAAAAATAATCTGAGATCTGCCTGGAAAAATCTGCTCCTGCAAAGTGTCTGATCCTGGGAGGGTGATAAACAGTTTCCAGAAAGTGCTATTTCTTCTCTGCTCTCTGAGGAATAAACATGGAACACCCTTGTTTCTTCTCAGCAGTGGGATTGCCTGGGAGATGAGCTGGGAAACGTGAGTGGCAGCAGCATCTCAGCTCTCAAGGAGTCTCTTCTGTCAATTTTCCTTTGGAGTTAGTAGCAATTTGGGCATTACCAGTGGTAATACTGACCACAAAAAGCAGTAAGGCCAACCCTGCTGTTCACCAACACCTTCTATTAAGGCACCAGAGAGGATGGAGTAATCCCCCCCAGCATAAATACTGGGTTTTCCACTCGTGGCTGCAATTCACTTTGGATAAAAAAGGGGATGAAACAGCAGTGAAAGCCCATCCATTATGAGGAGTCAGAGTTTCAGCTGCCAGGCTGATGGGAGCTCAGAGCTGAGATAAAAACCTGTGCGTTGACCCATGAGGCTGAATGATCCACTATATGGAAACCCACTGACCTGATCTTCTTCCAGGAAAGGGCAGGGGGTGTTGGAGAGTATATGGAGAGCCTTGGGAAGGAAATTGGGAAAGACAGACCAGTTTTTCCCACTGGAAGATCTGGGACCTGCTGCAGAAGTGCCCTTGGCAGGGTCTGCTTGTGCACCCTGGGTTGTCAGAAGGTGAACATCAGTGGGAATGTCCAAAAGGACTGGGAGTTTGCCCATAATCCTGCCTTTTCTTTTCCTCTCCATAAACTGTATCTGAGGGAGGTTTGAGGCTTGATGTTGTTGGTTTGGGTTTTCTGGCTGTCTTGTATCTGAGGCAGAGAGAGTCCAGGCTCCTTGTTCAGCCTCCAGAAGGATCATGTACCAGTACACAAAGGTGAAGGTACCAGGAAGATGAGTCCCTTTTCACAAGGAGTCCCATGGAAAAAACAAGGGGTATTGGGTACAAGTTATTCCTGGGGAGATTCCTATGGAACATCAGGAGAATAGTGAGACATTGGAATAATCTCCCAAGGGAAGTGGTGGATTCCCCCATGTTGGACAGTTTTAAGACTCAGCTTGACAGGGTGCTGAGCCTCCTCCTTTAAACTGTATTATTACCTAGAAAGGTTGGACCAGATGACCCTTGAGATCCCTTCCAACTTGGCATTCTGGGATTATCACCCAATGTCCTGGGAAAAGGGTCTGAGAGCACATCTGGAGCCCATCACTGAGGGATGTGAGATGATGCCAGCTCCACTGGAGGAGAGGAATTCTTCTCAGTTAACTCTCCCCACCCACAAAACAGACTTCCAGTTGTCCAATTCATAGTCAATGGAGGCTGATCAGCAGCCCAAGGTACCATCCTTGGCACCAACTGCCATTTTTAGGTGGAAAGAGACCTTTTGAGATGTCAGCACCTACAGATGTGGCCAGGGGGCAGCCCAACCTTTTGGTGGCCAACGTTGGGTGAATGATTCCCAGCCAGTATCACCCCACAGCATCCACCTTGATGAGTCAAGACACTGGAAGGAGCTTTTTCAAACTGGGTCATGAACAGATGCCTCTCACTCAGAGCTTTATGTGAATTTGCTGCTAAACTAAGAAGGTGGAAAAGCTGGTGAGGTGCTGGACATCTTCAGGCACAGGAGGTGGCTGAGGGTGTAACAAAGTGCAGCTGGAATCTCTCACACCTTGCCAGTGAGCTGTGCTTAATGGGTCGAGCAGCAGAGGTGTGAGGAAATCAATAAGAGTTGGAGTGGAGACCTTTGCACATCCAACATCTGGCTCTGTGTGTCCTAGTGCTGTTGCTGGTGTGGTTTTTCCCTTCCTTCTTTTTCTCTTTTTTTTCCCCCCATCCCTTCCCTCTGAATTTCTTGCTCTCTTGTAAATTTTCCCTGCTTAAGCCTTGGGAAGGCTGAGATTTGCAAGAGAATTGAGACCTATCAGGCCGTGAGGTTATTTGGCACGATTTGTGCAAGGCAATATCTGGGAGAGGAGAAAGTAGGAGCCATGTCCAATCCAGCAGGGAAGGAGCTGAGCTCTGCAGACAGGGCTGCAGGCTCCAACTCCAGCCCCAGCCTGCCAATTGATAGAGGAAAAACCCTGTGACTGCCTTATTGCAGCACCACCAAGGAACCTGCTGATCAAAAGGCCCAAACAGAGGGTGCTCTGAGCTGCTCTGCCTCTGATCTGCAACCCCATCCCTGGTTTTTCTCACTCCTTTTTCCTTGCTCTGAGCAGGGCTGCACTCAAGCTCTACAATCTGATTATCTGTGAGGAGGTTGCCAAGAGCACGTCAGGGCTGGTTCAAGGGAGTAATAAAGGAAGCAGGAGGAATCAAGTGGTTTGAGGAGGAAATCAGAGGGAATTCCTGGCTGAGGTGGGTTAGTCCAGTGAAGGCTGGGAACTTGCAGTTTGCTGTGGAAGGAGGAGATCACACCTCACCACTCCCAGCCCTCCTCAAATTAGTGCTGCATGGGATGGAAATGCCAGGGTGTGACTTCCCCAGCCCTCATGAAGAGTAGATTTACATCCATGCATGTCATCCAGAAGAATAAGCAGCATTTATTTAAACTAGAACTTCAAATCTCCCACCTTGGGTTACAGTTTTGGCCACACAAAACTGTGTATTACATATTATTTAGCCCATGGCTTTGTTTGTGCTAAAGAAAGAAAAGGTGGTTGGTTCAGTTTGCAGGAGGAAGAGCAGCAGCACAGCAAGATTATTTTGATGAATTAGAAAATAAGCCACAATATTTGGGGGCCAAAAAGGCTTGTCTTCAATTGGAGTTTTGTTTTGCACCTGAGAAACCTTGAGAATAATTTTTTGGGGGAAGGAAATGGCAAAATATTTGTCACAAAGAGTGGAGCATCATCCAAATGACAAAGCAAAGTGTTTGGGGTTTTGCCATTGCTGAGCTTGCCAAATCATTGGAGTTGAAAAAATATATTACAGACTGGTTTGCTCTGATTGAATTTCCACTTATTTTCCTTCAAAATAGAACTCTGGCCAAAAAAAAGTCTTTCAGCTCTAACCAAGATCAAATGAATCAAACCTTGTTGGCTACTGGTTTGGAGCTACCACATTTGCAAAGGGGATCTTCTCCAGTTAGAGAAATGGGGCTTGGATAGGAATGCAAGGTTTTTATTGGTCTTGTACCAGCTTTGATAGAAATGGGAACAAAGCAGAAGCAAAAAAATCTAGGCAAGAATTGCTGTTAAAGATCCTGAGGTAGTAGAAGTTGTTGTGGGAGGGGAGGTTGAGATACAGGGATGGTGTGATGAGTGACTGAGAAAATGAGGGTTGGGTTGAGATAAAACCTGGTGAGGTTGATCCCAGAGGGATGCTGGTTAGGAAAGCTCCCCCATGGAGCACAGCCTAGAGGAGAACAGTGAAGGAGTTTCAAATCTCATGGGGTTTAACACATTGTATGGGTGGGTTTACTCAGTAAGTCCTGCAGGAGTGGTTCTGCTTTCAGGCCTGTTTATTCTGGGGAGCCTGAGGGGTATTTAGTTCTGAGAGTGACCATGAAAATGAGGTTGTCAAGAGGTTTATACCAGCCTGGACTTTGTGTGTCCCACTTTACCCACCCAAAGGTGTTAGTTCTAAATCAAGGATTTGGCCTCAAAGCCTTGGATGCTCCAAGGTTTAGTGTGTGTCTAAAAATGAGATGATATCTGAGTTCCAGGCAGGACCCAGGTCTGGTGTGGTCATGTCTTTGTTGAAATAATTAATGACTAGTTTAATTTATGGGTTGTTAGTCTTTTTTGCAGGTCCCTACTAGAAGCAAATTGCTTGGAGTTCATGATCTGCTTGGATCTGCCTGCATCACTGCCTCTGAAACACAGTAAGTCCACAAACTTTCCTGATCTCATTTCAAAATGCTGATGCTTCCAAATCACTCTGTAGTGCAGAAGAGGCTCAGGCTCTTGCTCTCTGCACCCTTTGAAATTCACAGTGAGAGTCTAATATCCTCACCCTTGCACACATCCTGCCCTGGGTCCCTTCTCTTCTCCCACAGGATCACAGAATCTCAGGGGTTGGAAGGGACCTGGAAAGATCTTGCCAAGAGCACGTCAGGGCTGGTTCAAGGGAGTAATAAAGGAAGCAGGAGGAATCAAGTGGTTTGAGGAGGAAATCAGAGGGAATTCCTGGCTGAGGTGGGTTAGTCCAGTGAAGGCTGGGAACTTGCAGTTTGCTGTGGAAGGAGGAGATCACACCTCACCACTCCCAGCCCTCCTCAAATTAGTGCTGCATGGGATGGAAATGCCAGGGTGTGACTTCCCCAGCCCTCATGAAGAGTAGATTTACATCCATGCATGTCATCCAGAAGAATAAGCAGCATTTATTTCAACTAGAACTTCAAATCTCCCACCTTGGGTTACAGTTTTGGCCACACAAAACTGTGTATTACATATTATTTAGCCCATGGCTTTGTTTGTGCTAAAGAAAGAAAAGGTGGTTGGTTCAGTTTGCAGAAGGAAGAGCAGCAGCACAGCAAGATTATTTTGATGAATTAGAAAATAAGCCACAATATTTGGGGGCCAAAAAGGCTTCTCTTCAATTGGAGTTTTGTTTTGCACCTGAGAAACCTTGAGAATAATTTTTTGGGGGAAGGAAATGGCAAAATATTTGTCACAAAGAGTGGAGCATCATCCAAATGACAAAGCAAAGTGTTTGGGGTTTTGCCATTGCTGAGCTTGCCAAATCATTGGAGTTGAAAAAATATATTACAGACTGGTTTGCTCTGATTGAATTTCCACTTATTTTCCTTCAAAATAGAACTCTGGCCAAAAAAAAGTCTTTCAGCTCTAACCAAGATCAAATGAATCAAACCTTGTTGGCTACTGGTTTGGAGCTACCACATTTGCAAAGGGGATCTTCTCCAGTTAGAGAAATGGGGCTTGGATAGGAATGCAAGGTTTTTATTGGTCTTGTACCAGCTTTGATAGAAATGGGAACAAAGCAGAAGCAAAAAAATCTAGGCAAGAATTGCTGTTAAAGATCCTGAGGTAGTAGAAGTTGTTGTGGGAGGGGAGGTTGAGATACAGGGATGGTGTGATGAGTGACTGAGAAAATGAGGGTTGGGTTGAGATAAAACCTGGTGAGGTTGATCCCAGAGGGATGCTGGTTAGGAAAGCTCCCCCATGGAGCACAGCCTAGAGGAGAACAGTGAAGGAGTTTCAAATCTCATGGGGTTTAACACATTGTATGGGTGGGTTTACTCAGTAAGTCCTGCAGGAGTGGTTCTGCTTTCAGGCCTGTTTATTCTGGGGAGCCTGAGGGGTATTTAGTTCTGAGAGTGACCATGAAAATGAGGTTGTCAAGAGGTTTATACCAGCCTGGACTTTGTGTGTCCCACTTTACCCACCCAAAGGTGTTAGTTCTAAATCAAGGATTTGGCCTCAAAGCCTTGGATGCTCCAAGATTTAGTGTGTGTCTAAAAATGAGATGATATCTGAGTTCCAGGCAGGACCCAGGTCTGGTGTGGTCATGTCTTTGTTGAAATAATTAATGACTAGTTTAATTTATGGGTTGTTAGTCTTTTTTGCAGGTCCCTACTAGAAGCAAATTGCTTGGAGTTCATGATCTGCTTGGATCTGCCTGCATCACTGCCTCTGAAACACAGTAAGTCCACAAACTTTCCTGATCTCATTTCAAAATGCTGATGCTTCCAAATCACTCTGTAGTGCAGAAGAGGCTCAGGCTCTTGCTCTCTGCACCCTTTGAAATTCACAGTGAGAGTCTAATATCCTCACCCTTGCACACATCCTGCCCTGGGTCCCTTCTCTTCTCCCACAGGATCACAGAATCTCAGGGGTTGGAAGGGACCTGGAAAGATCCCCCTGCCAGAGCAGGGGCACCCAGAGCACATCACACAGGAACGTGGCCAGGGGGCTTTGTGCAGTGATGTCCAGTGACAGGACAAGGGGCAGTGGGTGCAAACTGGAGCATAGGAGGTTCCAGGTGAATCTCAGGAAGAACTTCTTTGCTGTGAGAGTGACAGAGCCCTGGGCCAGGCTGCCCAGAGAGGCTGTGGAGTCTCCTTGGCTGGAGACATTCCAACCTGGAGACATTCAAATTCTGGGGAGCTGGGGCTGTCCTGCTGAGGCATGGGGGAGGTGGACTGGCAAATCCAGTTGATGGAGGCTGGGGACAGTGGCGAGCCCTCTGGCTGGCAGCAGGGAAGCAGAGAGCTGGCTTTTCCCAGCTGCCTGCCATTGGTACAGCCACAATCTGGGGACCCTCTACGAAGCAGAAGCTGCCACCTTGACTTTTGGGCTCCTTTTGGGTTTGTTCCAGGAAGGAGAGTTGGCTTCCAGCTTTTTTAGTTTCAATGTATTTCTTCCATTTGTCTTTCCTGAGCAGAGGAGGAAGGAGGCTGGGTTGGCTGGTTGTTTACATGTGGTTTGTTGGGGTTTTTTTTTGCTGCACAAGCTGGAATTACTGAGCTTTAACTCCTTCACTTGATGAGATAACTGAGAGGGGAAAGAATTCTTGACACTTGCCAGCTTAACCACTCTGAAAATCCCAGCCAGAAGTTCCCTGTGTGCCTTTCCTTGCATATATTTGTGAGGATACAGGTTTTAATTAGGTGATTCCAGGACAACAGACAGTGATGCCAAAGCAAGCCTGGTCCTCTCAGGGAAACTTTCTCCTGAGGGTTTCATCCCAGCCCCATCCAGGAAGGGAGCTGTTAGAGCAGGTTGTAGATCATCCTGATGGACCCAAACTGAGGGATGCAGAAGCAGCCCTGTTAGGAAACTCTGTGTAAGGTGTTTGGGGTTAAGTTGCCAAACCAGTAAGCCCATTAAAATCCTTGCTAGGGGAACAGAGGAGTTGGGAGTTTGCATGTGTCACCTTCAGGCTAAGATAAATAATAATAATGAGGACAACGAGTGATTTAGGGGATTTTACCAGCATAATTAATGTTGATTTATCTCACAGGGTAGCAGAGAGACAGGGGGTGACAGAGTGAGTGGGTGAAGTTTGTGAATGAGAAGGGGAAGGGGATGACAGTGGGGAGTGAAAAATGAAATGTGCTGGTTAAAAAAAGCCCAGGGAGTTGGCTGGAGCAGCGTGTGGAGCAGAGCAGGTGACATAAATAACAGCAGGGGATCTGCTGCTCCCCTTAGCAGGGATCACTCATTTGGTCATTAGATGGAGTTGTTAGTGTCTTCAGTTGCTGTATGAGGGGATATAAGAGTATCTCTCCATCCTGTGCAGCCAATTCAATGGCAGTGAGAGAGAAAATGAGTGTAGTCCAGGTAAAAAAAAAGCCAAATGGCTGTGTGAGTTATAGGACTTGGAGGGTGGGCTTCACAGGAGCCAAATGAAACCACCCAACCTCTGGCTGGAGAACTTGCTCCTCAGGCTTTGATTCAGTCCTTGGCCCCATGTCAGAAATTACCCCCCTTTTCCTGGAGTCTCCAGGGCTCCCTGAGCTCCTCTCTGGTGTCCTAGGGGACAACAACTCCTTGTCCTACAACTCCTTGTTCTTACTGGGTCCCCACCCCAATGTTCCTCCTTTGCTGTCAGGTCTGGTGTAGGTGGCCCAGCTGATCACACAAACAGGGGGATGGGGCTCTCTGGGCTGATTCTGCCCCCATGTAGCCACAAAGTCATGGTCATTGACTGCAGTTCATTGGTTGTAAAATCAAAATGTTGCTGAGCAGCACCAGCAGTGACCTGGGGTGCACCAGAGGGGTGAAGGGAGCCTGTCCCCCTGCTCACTGGGCTGCCAAGGAAGGGGGGATCATTCCTCTGACATGAGGCCTGTGCTTGCTGCTTGGAGCCCTGGGGAGCTCAGCACATCTGCAAACCACAATCTTGCTTGCTTTTAATGTGAGCTTCATCTGGCAACAACCCCCTGAGGGAAACAACAGGTTGGATCGATGCTGAAGTATCTCCCAAATTCCCTCTGCTGGGAAGGAGGGAGCTCAGGAATCAATGGGGAGCTCAGGAATCAATGGGGAGCTCAGGAATCAATGGGGAGCTCACTGGCCCATGCCCTGAGCTGCTTGGAAGAAGTGATCCCAGTGCTGAGCTGCCCCCACTCCCCTCAGAGGGGTTGCAGGATGATTTTGGGGAGCTGGGTGCTCAGGGATGTCTCTGCTGGCCACCCAGGACATCCCACCCACGGGTGCCCTGTTGGTTTTCAGGCTCCAGTTCCCTGCCTGGCTCTGTTTATCCTTCTCCCACACACAACATCACCAGTGGGTTTTTCTTGGCTCCTCTTCCAGTGTCACCGTCCATCCCACCCTAGGGGTGGTTTCAGAATCTCCTCAGAGATCCATAGCCCAGCTATGCAGGGATGCAGGGACAGATCCTTCCTCCAGACCCAAGGCAGCAGCTCCAGCCTGACTCCAGGGATGACCTTCATCTCCAGGCAGCAAACATGGACTGAGCAAGTTCTCTGACTCTCAGGACTCCAGTTGAAGAAGTAATTTAACTCCAACGTGCTGGGACCAGGGACGTGGGCAGGACAAAGCAGAGAGGGAGGGCTGGGAGGACATGAAGTGCAAGAAAAACAACAAACCAGCTTTAGGGCTGCTAAAATATTGACTGTGGGCTTCAAGCAAAGCATGACATATCCCTGCTCCTGCTGGGCTTGATGTCTTGATCCTCCCTCTCCCCTTTTCTGTTGGCAGGATGATTCCAGCTCTGCTTTCGTCCCTGTCAAGAAGGAGCAGTTCATTGTTTCAAAGCCTTTGCCCAGGAAAAGAAGGATTTTACCTCCCTGCATGGCTCAGCACTGCTGCTTTGAATGGGGTTGGAGGGAAGGAATTCCCTCCCAGGTGGTGGTGGTCGGGGGAAGACATTGTGCCTGCAAGCACAGGGACACCCCTCTCACCTTCCTGCTCCTTGCCCAAACTGCTGCATTTTTGGTCCCTTCTGCACCCCAGGCAAGTAGCTGAGGGCACACTGGGCTCTGCATCCCTGCTCCTGGCCATGCCAGCCTCCATGGCTCCCAGCAGCCATACTGGGAAGGTGGCCAGTGGGCTCACAGCCACACCAGCCACTGAGCACACTCCCCACCACTCCAGAGCTGCTGCTGCACTGGTCTCCTCCTCCTCCACCACCCAGGAGTCCAAAAAGACACCATGACTCACTCCTTTTCCACCAGCAGCATTGCCAGCTCTTGAAATACTTGGTGTTTTTCTTAGAGTCCTGGCTCCTGAAGCCATGTAATTACTTGAACTTTCATTTTCTTTAAATAAAGCCCATTTCTAACACTCCTATTTGCACAGAAGAGCAGGGAAATGTGACCTCTGACAAGCTCAGAAGCCACAAAGTGAAAGCCCCACCTTCACTTCACTATTCCTTTGTTTTCTGTCATGTTTTTCCCATTTTCTCTTGCAGAGGGGGGCTGCTGGAAGTTGTCTTCTCTCCTCCTTGAGTCCTGCCATGCTGCAGATGATTTGGACTCTGTGTCTTGGTGCTTGTGGTGACATCTCAGGCCCGTTGGCTTCAAGAACCTGCACGTGATATTTCTCTGCCTGTTGATGTGCAGCTCTGTGCAAGGTAAGTCCAAAGGTCACCGACCCCAACCTGCACAGGAACCCACTGCTGATATCACTTGTTGCTGCAGGTCCTGGATCCATCAGAAAACCCCAAGCTGATGCTGGTTAAATGTCATGGTCTCCCAGGAGAGCCCACGTTCTTGGTGAGCTTGTTCTGCTTGAGCCATGCTGCCCTTCCTATGCTCAGGCAAACCACAGTGTCCCAACGTAGCAAATGTGCTGGGACCAGCTTGGAAATCTCTTTGCCAACTGGTTTTCCTGCTCCTTTTAACCCCACCCAGCAGGGCTGAAGACGCTGCTTCTTCCTTCCTGCCCACGGGTGCCAAAGTCTCAGACAAACCTTGTCCTTCCTGGCACAAGAATCATGCCAAGATGTCCTGGGCTCTGTGCAGCACAGGTTTGACTCTGGACTTTGCCATCCCAGAGGAGGGCACATAGTTTAAGCTGGTCTTTTAGGCTTAGAGGAGTAACAGAAGTGCCTTCCTTGGGTGATGGAGACCATCCCAGCAGCAGAGGTGCCCCAGGTGGGATTGGATGAATGACATGCTAGAAGAGCTGCTCTTGCCCCCTTGATTTTGGAGATGTTTGGATGGCCATTTGTCTATCCTCCAGCTTTGTTGAGCACCAGGTGAGATGTGGAAGCTCATTTGATGCTGCCTTGCTGGGACATGCTGTGGACAAGCAGCATGACCTAGTGACAAGGAAGGAACCCTCCTGGTCCCCCACCAGCATCAGGGATGTTCAGGATGGAGATGCTACAAAAGGATCCAGACCTCACCCAGCTGAAGCTTTGGTTTTAGGGGACATCAGAGACTGCAGCCACGAGATACAAGGGCACAGAAAACCATCCCTCTGCAGCTGAAGGAACAACCTTGTGGTTTCATTGCTCTGGTGATGAGCTTGGAACACTTGTCTTCTACCCTCAACCAAAAATGGCAGGGGACCAGGGAATTACCTTTTGGAGGAATCCCCTTGTTTTAACACCAAACCCCAGTGATCTCCAGCAAGCAGGACAAGCAACTCATTCCTCCAAGTAATCCAGGGACATTCCAAAACACATAGTTTCCAGAGGAGGGGAGCAGTGAGTGTTTTTAGCAACATCCATCAAGGCACTTGGCCCAAGTCACACGTTCAAATCAAGCCTGACAAAATATGGAAAAGTTGAAATAAGCCTTGGAAACCATCCAGGAATTGGTCATTCAGTCTGCAGGACCTTTTCTGAATAACACTGTAACACAAGCCTGGAATGGAAGCACCAAGAGCCCGGCCCATTGGTTTTCCAGTCAGAGTTTCCCAGTTCCAAGATGAATGACTTGGATTTTGGGGAGGGAAAGTAGCAGAACTGGTTTGCCTCCTTGGCTGGAGAGTTTGGCCTCAGCTTGCAGGAACAGGCAGCAATGTGAACTTGCTCCACTTGAGGTTTCTCTTGGCCTGGATCTCCTTTAATTCTCTGTTATTTACACCTTTATGACACGCTCAGGAATTTGCCTTCATTCTACAGCAGGAGATGCTCTGCTCCCTCCACTGGAGACCTGGTAGCCATGCAGTAGCCAAAGCCTTGCAGATCCTGGACACCTGCATATTTTCCTTCCCTGGCTCTCTCACCTTTCTTCTCTCCCTCTCCCTCATCCATGCTAACATCTCAAGTTTTTCATTCTCAAGGCTGTGGAACAGAGGAAGAGGAATAACCTCACCACAAAGGCCACCACAGCCTCACCTCCCCTTGGTGTAGGTGTCTTTTTCAGGAGCTCTGTGACCCCCCTTGCCAATGGATAACAGAAGAGAGAGGGACTCACCGTGGTGGGAGCTGCTCCTCTGGGTTTAATTTGCTTCAGATCTTCAGAGGGAAAAAACCACAGAGCTTCCTCACTTCTGCTTCCCCTCTTCCTCAGCAACAACCTTCAGCAGAATCCCCTTTGCCACTGCTACAAGAAGGATGAAGAAATCAATGTGGGAGGTTGTTTCCCAACCATCTCATGAGTCCAAAGCCTCTGGGAAGGAAGGATGGGAGCAGGAAGCCCAGAGGGTGGTGCAGTCCTGCTTTACAGAGTGCAAGGGGCAGCCTTTGGCACAGCAAAGCCTCCTGCATCAACACATCTCCAAACCAGCAGCTGCTGCCCAGGCTCTCCTGATGACCCCAGACACATCTTCCCCCCACCATGAAGGCACCTTCCTTCTTGTTGTTAGGAAAAAACCCACAAATGAGGAGCTTTAACACAGATCTATATTCCCTGACCTGCCACTCATGCTGCAGCAGGCAAGCACCTTCCACTTGGGTTTGTTGGGGTTTTTTTATGTGGTTTTAAATGTTTTTTAGAAGTATCTGTTTATTACAGCTCAATAAAGTTTTATTTTGGGAAAGCCCATGATTGATTTCCTCTGCTTTAAACAACAAACAGCCAACCTCCCCAGCTAGCACCTCCTCTTCCATTCATAAAAATGTGTTAACAATTCATTTAAAATTCATATACAAGCCAAGCACAGTTTATTCATGAAGTTCCACAAATTAATACAAAGCAGCACACTGCCTGGGCCTGGCAGGAAGTCAAAGCCTGCTCTGAAGGGCCTCCCTCTGCTGTGCAAGATGTCAATGTGTTCTTGGAAACTGGTCTGGTGGTTCAG
>NW_009952963.1:235461-249393 GCF_000747805.2 Chaetura pelagica | reverse complement strand
GGTCCAGCAGATAAGGTCTCCAGTTCCCCTCCCTGCTTCCCTCTACACACCTGATGGAACCACCACGAGGAGCAACAGTGAAAGCCTCAGGCTGTGGGAGACTTTGTGCACCTGCAAAAGGTTGGTCATCCTCCAAAAGGTGTGTTGGAGAGTTGTCTTCTACGTGTCATGGTGGTTGCTATTCTAGATTTTGTTGCTTTTCCTTCCTGCTGGGTAGGTGCCCAGAGGAGAGCTTGGAAAACTGAGGTGGTTTTTGATGGCTCAAGGGCAGTGAGCAGCTTTGGGAGCCCATTGGTTGGGAAGGAGAGGTCCAAGGGAAGACCTCTGCTGCTCATCAGGTGAAACACCCTGAGCAATTCACATGTGTGCAACAGGGAGAAACCACCTTTTTTCCCCACCTGTTTCTCCCCTGCCACAACAGGGGCCACAGCAGGAGCCAAGTGCATCATCTTGAGGCACTTAACTGGCCTTAACTGACCTGACCAGCCTCCCTGGGGCCTCCACCCATCCCTCCTCTTCCCCAGTGGCCTGGAACTCTCTTTCAAGGCAGCCTGAGGTTTTGCTCCCTCCGTGGGCTGTGCTGTAGGTGTCCCTGGTGTCCTGCATGGCATGTGGACACATCTCCTGCCTCTGGGATCACCTGAGCTCTCTGCTGTTGGCAGTTTATCTCTCATCCTGTTCCCCTCACGAGCTTCAGACCTCTAAGTAACTTGGGACCTCCACTCTAGGCAGTCTGACTGCATTCCTGGCTTCTGGATAGACCTCTTGGCTTCTAGTCTCTGGCTTTGTGGGCTCTGAACCCAATTCATCCTTCCTTGGGAGCATCTGAGCTCTGGGACTGTCCATGTCCCTGCTGCATCCAGAGCCTGGAGAGCAGCACCCACTGCTGAGGGCAATGCCAGGGCTGGGGTCACCCTCAGCCTGGCCCCCCTGTGGGGCTGCCCTGTTCCTGCTGCCCCCAGCAGGTTCACCTCCTGGAGCTGAGGGCACCCAGGGAAGCTGGGTCATCTCTGCTGGGTTTTCAGGTGCTCATTATAGTCACAGGAAGCTCCTGGTCAACCCATCCAAAGAAAGGTGGCCAAGAAATGTAGGAGCTCTGTGGCCTTTAGAGTTTAACTTCATGTTGGACTGAGCTGCTTGAACCAGGCTAAGAAGCACAAATAGCTTCATCCCAAATGCCAGAGGGAGCAACCCTGGGCTCCTGTCCCTGCTGACTCTTCCTTCATGCTTCCATCCCTGCATGTCTAGCTCTGGCCAGTACTAGTGTCCTCTCTGCAGAAGGGTCTGGGTCCTGAACCACAGAATCATCATGGAATGGTTTGGTTTTGGACCTTCCAGGTCATCTATACCCAACCCCCTGCAGGGGCAGGGGCACCTCCCACTAGATCAGGTTGCTCAGAACCCCATCCAACCTGCTCTTGACCACTTCCAGCCTCTGGGCTCCTGTTCATGAGGCTGGGAAGGTGGCCCAGAGCAACATCTGTCCACGTTGCCACCCAGAGCAGCACTGGAAGCCACAGGCTGAGCAGAGGGACTGAGAAGCTTTTTGGTCTAGACAGTTTCTCAGGGTACATAGCTCTGAAATTCCTTCCCCCAACGGGTCACGTCTCAGTGATGCACAAAGAGAGGTTTTTGCACGAGAGGTCCAAGCCAAAACAAGACACTGTGACACTGTATGGAGAGAGCTGGCATTTTTGGATGGCTGCTCTGCTCATGGCAAGCAAGCAAAAATGATTCTGAAAGTGTCAAAATGTTTTCAGAATGAGTTTTGTGTTTGAGCTGCTGAGATCTTGCTGAACAAAAGACTGAGAAACTGATGTTTCCCTGTATCTAAGAGAAACAAAACGATTCCTTCTTTCCTTTGTTTCATTGTTTGACTTCACAGCTTTTATATTTCAGGCCAAAAAGAAATGCTGCCTTTTTCCAGGGCTGCTGGTGTGAGGGTCAGTTGGTCACGTTGCTCTGAAATGGCAAAGCAATGACACAATGTGGCTGGACTTGCTCCTTCCTGGGCCCTTCCCGTGTCCCCAAAGCTGTGCAGAGCATTCCCTGCAAGTCTGTGCTTGGACATCACCCCCCACTGCCTTCCATGTGGTGTCCAGCAGATTTCTCTTCCCAAGGGCTGGAATGATTCAAGTTTAACATGACATCAGTGATGGTTTTGGGATGGGGAAATGCTGCAGTGAAGTATTTTGACTGGTGTTTAGGGCTGGATTCCCAATGGATCCAGCATGGCTCTGCTGATCTGCAGCCTACACTGATGGGTAGCAATGATCTGATTTCCTGAGTTTGTTTGAATAACTCTTCAGCTTCATTCTCCCTCTCCAGCAAGAGATAAGTCAAGGAAGTCCAAGCTGAAAGGCTGCTTTGTAGGAGCAGCCTGGGCTCTCCCTCTCTGCTTGTCAGCACAGCACCTGCTCCTGCCCCCAAGCCCTGAAGGTGCCTCCTTTGTCAGCAAGAGCAGGGACACATTGATTGTCCTTGATGAAGGGACCTGGAAGTGGCAGGAAGGAATGTGTGAAGCCAGGTGGGACTTGAGAAACCATCTCTTGCTCCCACCACCTGTGTCCTTTGGAGCAGGGAGTGCTCAGGTCCACAGAGAAGCTCAAAGTGTTGCTTGATGTTATCAATAACTTGTCAGCCTGAATTTCTCTGCACTGCTGAGGGTCACCAGCTGCAGTGTTGGAGGCACCTTCCCTGGGGAGCTGGTGGAGCAGCCAGGGAGGAGGGTCCTGTGCCTGTGAGCTGAGAGCAGCAGGGACAGAGCTGGGGGTGGCTGTGACTCTCTGAACTCCAGCCTCTTCCACAGGGACCTGGTGAGGTTTGTGATGGACAGAATCAAATCCCCATCATGCTTGCTCCTTCCCACCCCCCTCCTCCACTCTGCTGGCCTCTTATCTGAAGTGCTTTCTCCTGCCACCAGCAGCTGAGTTTCGTCACACTGGGGAGGTCCAGCAGCCTGTAACCCTCTGGTAAAACCCACTGCTCCCAGAGCACATCAAGCTGGTCACAAAATGCCCCTGTCACTTGTTTTTGGCTCTGAGCTCAACATCCCCCAACCCTTAGGGGAGCAGCCAGGGTGGCTGAATTGTTTTGTGATGCTATTTCCTGGTGTCATTTCCCTGGGGCCACCAAGCTGGGGGGGCAATGATCCTTTTTTTGGAGGTGCTTGGTCTTGCCTGTGGTGAAACACAGTTGGAGCTTGGCCCAAGCTCTGAATCTGCTGCAAACCCAAGGGAAACCCTTGGCACTGGTTTCAAAAACTCCTGTGCTTCTGGGCAAGGCAGGACCTGAGCACAGCTTGACTTTGCAGGCCTGTTTGTTGGCTGGAGAGCAGACCTGCCCTGGAAAGTCCCTGTGGGGACATTTGGATAAGTATCAAGCAAGATAAATCTAGTGTGTGTAGGAGAGCTGTGGGGATGAGGTACACATTTCATCAGCTTGGGCTGAGTTAAAAATAGGGGGTTAGCTGCTTTCAGTCTTTTGTTTCTGGGTTGCAGGTTCCCCCTCCCCAGCTCCCCACAAGCAGCTGAAGCTCCTGATGAGAGCCTTGCTGTCCCTAGGGAGCTCTGGTGGATCCCTTGGTAGGATCCCAGCTCTGGGAGGGTCTGAGAATGCTGGGAGGAGAAGTTTGTGGTGCAGGGTGGCACGTGGAGGTCCAACCTCTGAGCTGCAGTGCCCTGTGGTGGCTGCCATGGCCTTCAGAGCTGGCAGCACGTCTGTGTCTCCAGCAGCTGAGGAGGTTGTGCTGAGAACTTCCTTCCCAGCCTCATCACAGCACCTCTTTGCAATGTCAGTACTTGGGAGTTATTTGCTGAGGTCAGGCAAGGGGGTATTTGAGACCTTCTCATTCTTTCACAGGGAAATACTGAGGTGATGGAGCAGAGTCCCAACCCCCTGGTTGCCAAAGCTGGTAGGACTCCAGAAGTGCACTCTGAGGTAAGAAATGATGTGCCATGTGGCTCAGCAGGCTGGAGCTCTCTGGGCTGGAGATCTAAGTGCCCTTTCTAGCCCATGGAGCAACGTGGTGGGGATCTCCCTGCAGATCTATCATCTCTTGATGGCCACACAGTCAGCACAGACCAGACACTTCCCTGCAGATGGTTAAGCTTAAGCAAAATGCATCTCTATTACACTCACTTGAATTCAATTCCCTGATTGTTTTGGGAACCTATTGCATAGAGGAAAAAGTAGATCACGTTTCACCAGACTGAGCTGAAAAAACTGGAGCTGGTTTTATAGGAGACACAGCTGATTTTTCTCCCAACATTTGTTTTTTTTTTGGGGCAGGAGAGGGAGAGAAGAAATCCTTGCAGATTGCAGGCCTTGATGGAGAAAGGGGATGTGGGTGAAGGAAGAAGGAGAGAAGGTGGTCACATCTGTGGCTGGCAGCAGGAGGAGAGGACACCAAGAGCTGCTGCTGCTCCTCCCAGAGGACCCTGGAAGAGAGGGTGGGAGTGGAGAGGTAAGTGGTGATCCCCAGGGTAAAAGCATCTGGTGGATTCCAGCTCAACGTGTGGTACCCAAATTGCTTTGGGGTTGTTTTCTGAGGGGTTTGGTATCAACTCAGGACTGGGAGAAAAAGAGCAGGAAAAAAGGTAGTGCTAGAGCTGAAAATCCAGGGAATGGCTAGGTTGAAATGTCCCTCCAGGATGAGCAGGAAAGAGAAATTCAGGTGAGAGGATGGCAGAGGCCTGGCTGGTAGGAGGAATGAATCTTTGACTCACCAGAAAATAAATAAGAAAGGTTGTGGAGTTTTTTTTTCCTCTGATCCCATCCTGAGCTGGGGAAAAGCCAACACCCTAGGATTTCTGCATATTTAATTGAAAAAAAAAAAAGGGGGGGGGAAAAAACTAGAACCTCTTGGACTACTCCCCACGTTCTGTTTGGGTAGCAAAGCTGATTTGTTTTGAGTTGAATGTAGAACATGAATGTCAAGGAAAAGTCATTTCCAAGCAAGAAAGTCCATCCTTTTCGGTGGGGAAAATGTCAAAAGGCCACGTTGACATTTACATTTTTCTCTCTCTCTCTCTCCACTTTGTTCCTAAACACACATTTGCCAAAGCCAACAGGGTGTCATTTTCTGATGGGAATCTGGTTGGACACACAAGGTTCCCACCGGCTCCGCTCGCGCCGCGCAAACATTTCCGCTCCCGATTCCAGCCTGGGGGTTGGCAGGGGGTGCTGGGGGCCTTCGAGATCATCCAGTCCCACCCCCTGCATGGGCAGGGACACCTCCCACCAGCCCAGGCTGCTCCAAGCCCCATCCAACCTGCCCTTCAACACTGCCAGGGATGGGGCAGCCACAGCTTCCCTGGGCAACCTGGGCCAGGCTCTCCCCACCCTCACAGCACAGAATTTCTCCCTCCCATCTCAGCTCCAGCTCCCTCTGCCAGCTGGAAACCCTTCCCCCTGCTCCCATCCCTCCCTGCCCTTGTCCCAAGCCCCTCCCCAGCTTTCCTGGAGCCCCTTCAGGCACTGGAAGCTGCTCTCAGGTCTCCCTGGAGCCTTCTCTTCTCCAGGCTGAACACCCCAACTCTCCCAGCCTGGCTCCAGAGCAGAGCTGCTCCAGCCCAAGGATCATTCTTGTCGCCTCCTCTGGACTCTCTCCAGGAGCTCCATGTCGTTCTTGGGCTCCAGAACTGGACACAGTATTCTAGGCAGGGTCTCATGAGAGTAGAGTAGAGGGACAGAATCTCCTCCCTTGACCTGCTGCTCATGCTGCTTTTGATGCAGCCCAGGAGATGGGTGGTTTCTGGGCTACAAGCTCACACTGACAGCTCATGTTGAGCTTCTCACCCACCATCACCCCCAAGTCTTTCTCAGACCAAGGTTCACTTTGCTTGGATGGCTGACCTGGGCAGGAACTGAAGCCCTTCCTTCATGTGAAATGCTCGTGTGGGGGATGAATTTGGACTAAATAGCTGCTGATCCTCAGGTCTTCAAATGGGATGGAATGGGATCCTAGTGATTTCTCTGCATCAATTTACTACTGCCCTTAGCAACAGAGGATCCCCTGGTGTGTGTATCATGCTTGGGACTGCTCCAGAAGTTCATCTGGACTTGGTTCAAGCTGTAGCCCAGAAGCATCTTCTCTCTTGCAACATGGTCTGGGACATCACTAAGAGGAAAGTCCTTGGAGCTTTTTCTTCAGCTGGGCTGCAGTGGTAGCTCACCTGAATGGGCCAACCTAGGGAAGGGATGTCCCTTCTGCCTCCTGGGGGGCTTGTTCTGCCAAGTTACAGATCTTAGAGTGTTTTGTGCTTTTTTTTCTCTTTATGATATACTCCCTGGACCACTTTAGCGCCACCAGATGAAGGCAGGAATCTTTCTGGCTCTACCCAAAGGCAAGGTGTCTGCTTCAGCTGTTGGTGCTTCTTCTGCCCTCCTTGGCAAAAGGCTGGCACCTGTGGGGATGGCTAAGGATGTGGAAAGACTCTTCTTGAGGAGCTGATCCATCTCTTCAATATGCTTAGACTAAATATTAACTTAGACCAGACATCACTTGTAGGTTGCCAATGATAAGTGGGATTAATTCCACTTGGGACATCTTGCAGGAATGTGTCACAGTGAATCCAGGAGGGGGTGTGTAGTTGGCTCTTCTCTGGCAGAGGAGACCTGGTAGAAGGTCTGGCAGAAGGTTTTTTGGGAAGGAGGGACCAGATTCACCCAACTCTGCACTCCTGGTTGATATCATCAGCTCATCTTTGAGGAGGGAAAGTCCTTGAGGAGCACAGGCTACAGGTCCCAGGCAGCTCCTACCTGCTGACAAGGTGCTGCTGAGATGTGTGACAACTGCAGGTGGCTTGTCAGCTCCTGGAGATGCTTGTCAGTGGTGTCCTGTCCCTTTACTTCACTGAGTGGCACCAAGGGGAAGTGACAGCTGGAGCACCACCTGACCAGACAACAAAAACACCAGCAGAAAAATATGCAAAGGGACATTTTCAACATTATTTTAATTGTATTTCTTTTAGGACCAGCTCAGACCTACTATACTTATCATACCACACCATCTAGCCCCTGCCTGAGCTGTTGTGTTAGCAATTCAGCCAAAAGCTCCCAGTGACCAAGTTGAGCTCTTCCTGCAGAACATGCTGCTTCCCACATCTCCTCACCCTGCTTTAAACATTCATCTGAGCTCCCATGGCTCTCTAGCTGAGGTGGTGGTGGTGGAGGAAGCCAATCCACCCTGTCTCAGCTTGGCCCACCTCCTTCTGTGCCAAACAGTGTCAGCTGCTCTTCTCTTTGCACAGGGCCTGAGATGCAGAGCAGGGAGCTTGATTTGTGAGCAGCTGTGAGAAAACAGGTATTCACCCCAAAATGTACATTGCCAGGCAGTTCTGCTTCTCCTCTCCCTGGTGGACCAAGCTGGGGTCAGAAGTTGGTTCAGGGATGCTGAACATCTGGTACATTTAACCTGTTCTCATCTAGCTCTTCTCAAACCATTAGCTTGGGAGTTGGGCATTCCAGGTCATACTTCATGGGTATCTGTGAGATTCAGTCTCCTGCTTATCTGTGGTTATTTACAGACCAAAAAAGAAGTATATTCTTGTCATAGTTCATCCCTACAACATTAAATCCAGGGAAGGGAAGAGTTTTGCAGGTCTCAATTATGACCTTGTGGGCTGGTGTCATAGGATCATGGGCTGGTGTCATAGGATCATGGGCTGGTGTCATAGGATCATGGGATGGTTTGGGTTGGAAGGGACCTTCAAGATCATCTAGATCCACCTCCCTGCATGGGCAGGGACACCTCCCAGCAGCCCAGGCTGCTCAGAGCCCCATCATTGGAGGGAACCATCCTGGGGACTGAAGTGAGGGCTCCTGCCATGCTTGGCAACCTCTTCCCAGTGCCTCCCCCTGGGAGGAGGGGACATCCCAGCTTGTACTTCAGCTCCAAACACAGGGACCTGCAACAAACCCCAACCTGAGCACAAGTGCTTGGATGTGACCAGCAGGGGGAAAAGAAAGGAAGAAAAAAAAGCCACAGCAGCAATAAAATTAATTTCCTTCTCTAATATATACAAGACTTTCTCCAAGAGAATTATGACCCAAGCTGATCAAAGTCTGTAAGTGGTACTTATGCTATCAGTTTCACCCCCTTAATGCCCTCCTGTCAAAACAAAATCCCTTGGAAAGGCTTTGAGGAAAATCACATGAGCATAATGGCTTTCAAAAAAAGGGCCCTAAGTACTCAGTAACATATACAGAGCAGACTATTAGATGGGCTGGTGTAATTGTGCTCATATTCAAATGTAAACATTCTTCTATGAGCAAGTTACTGCTTCCCCCCAGAGCAGGGCTCAGGCAAATCAGGCTGAAAAATGCTTGGGTTATCAAGAGAAAGGAGGGGAGGGGTTGGCAGTGGTGGGAACTTTGCCCTGAGACAGGATGGTGAGTTTGGGTAGAGTGAGATAAAAGGGGAAGGGAAGGGGTGGGAGAAGGATGAGGCTTTATGAAAGAACCTGGTTCAGATATACTGAGAGAGGATGAAATTCAGGCTGGGTGCAGTGGTGCTGCTCTCAGGTAGGAGTGGGAGACATCAACCTATCTGATCTGTTATCTGCTGTGATGTGTTTGTTTGGACGTGTTCTTGGGGGGATTTCGTGCTGCTCTGACAGCTCTGGGAACTGGAGTCCTCCAGGTCTTCCCAGAATGGATGCACCAGGCAGGGATGTGTCTGGAGGGAGGGGGGATGGGGAGGTTCCATCTGCTCAGAGCAGGTCGTGCCCATTCCAGGCTGGTGGTTCAAGGGAGGGGACACCCCCAGTGCCTGCTTTTCAGCACCAGCAGCACTGGGAGGCTGTGCAGCCCCAGCTCTGCCTGATGAGCCACTTTGCCTCTTTGGAGGAGCTGTTGCTACACTTGTAGGGAAGCAGGTACTTTGGTCCTCAGCATCTTCACCCACGGGGGGTCCCCCCCAGGCCTCTTGGAGGGATGAAGGTCACAGTGCAGATCCTGGGCTGCAGCCTCCTGCAGGAACCTCCTGGTTTGGTGCTCAGCATTCCTGATAGAAGCTCTGCCCTTTTTCCATCACTATTTAGGAATCTATCAGCTCCTCAGGTCTCCTTTGCTCCAAGCAGTGATGCCCAGGGGTGTTCAAGCTGGGAAAGGCTGACCAGCCTCAGTGGCTCTGGGGGGCTGTGTTTAGAGAGATCCTGATGTGGTGGCAGCAGAGCTGAGCATCACTGCTGGTTTGGGTGCTCCTAAGTGGAAAAGCTGCTCCTGAAGGTCTTTTCCATCTCTGCTCCATCCTGTGCAAACCACAAGCAGAGAGCCCAGCACTCATTTCTCCAGCCCCTTCTTCAGACCACACAACCCCTTTTGCCACCTGCTTTTTCTCCACGTGGGCACCAGCTCATTCTCTACCGAAAAGCAGGATCAGGCTTGTTGGGCAAAGGCATTTTATTTATTTACATTTTTTTAGTAAAAGCCTGAATTATTTAAAAGGCTTTAAAAAAAATACATCCAAAACAACCCCACAAGACACTACCAATAAACTCATATGCTTTCTATTACTTTTTTTCCCCTGGTGACTGGAAAACAAATCTCCCCTGACCATCCCTCTCTTGTGCTGGGGCAGAGACAAAGTCTGCTGGAGTCAATGAAAAGATATTCATAGATCAGGCTGGTTCAGATTCCTAACATCTCAGAGAGGTATTTCCCTATCTGCCCCTCTTTCCTGGACTTACTGTCTTGCTCTGCCTTTGGAGGAAATTCCTTTCCTGGTGATAACCATGTCTCTAGCTCATATTTCCTCTTTCTTGTTGACAGTTTTAAACCAATAGATTTATGAACTTTGAAGTAATAGAAATATTTAAGACATACCTTCTCTTTTTCTTATCTAGGACAGGCCAGGATTATTCTTTTTTTCCAGGCACTGCACTTGTAAAGGGAGACATTTGCCTTTCAACCCACCTCCTGGGAAGCCACCCCTAGTTTGCTTAATGAGGGCTTTGGTAACCTCTGATGATTCATGTGGAGCACCAAGTGTTATGACCCATTTCATCCCAGTGGGTCCCACAGTTGGTTTGTCAGCTTTTTTTTTCCCAAGCTGGAAGCAAAGAGATGAACCTGCACTTGGGGTGGCCACAGCAGCCTGATGGGTACATGAGATGGGGGGGTGGTTTCCATCAAGGCTGGACATCAGGCTGAGGCAGTAGGTCCATACCCTGCTCCCCTCTTGCAACCCCTGCCCCAAACACCTGGGTCTCACCTCATCCCCAGGTTGTCTGTGCTGGGAGGGGACAGTTCTTGCCCACCAGCTCTCAGGGGGCTGGGCTGAACGTGCTGGAGCATCACTCTCCTTCTCAGACCAAGAGCCTGCTGAGTGTAAATTCCACCTTCAAGGACTTTGTAGATAGGGACTGACTTTCTTCACCTTTGTGCTTGCTCTCTCTGTTGGATCCTTCATTAATGAAAAAGGGTGGAGGGAGGGGGCCCTTCCTATAGAAACTGGTTCTCTCTGTCATGCAGGACAGGGCTGCACCCAGGGCTACATGTCAACCCATGCAGCAAAGCCCACAAGAGGCTGGAGATGCTGGTACCTCTGCAATCACCTCTGACTTCCCACATCAACAGGAGGGAGCAAGGACTTGGCACGAGTGACTGGCACTTTCCAGTATTCCCAAGGGGCAGAGGAGGATGCTGCAGGTAAGCAAACTTCTGGAATTTTGTGTGGTTGTCATCTCCAGTGAGCATAATTTGGCAAACTCCTGTGGCAGAAGCAGCTCTAGGTATGGATGGACTTGTACCTTAGTTGAAGACCCCAAACCAAAGCTGCTAATATGACTGTGGCTCAAGCAATAAGGTTCCTGTGCTGGTGTCTGGTGAGAGGTTTGGCTTTCCAAGAAGGCTCTGGGAAGCTTCTCTGGCATGATCTGAGACAGCAGGATTGAGGGTAGGACTTTCTGGTGGGACGTGGGGTTGTGTGAGGGTATCAGAAGATCTTTGGCTCCTGCTGGTGGGTTCAGGAGGTGGGTGCTGCACAGTCTGTGTTGCTCATGGAAGGGGAGAGTTAGACTCACCCCAAAGCAGAGCTGTGCCCAGGGGAGAGAGAGGCTGGCACGAGTTCCTCTGAAGCATCAGGGACAGCTTGGAGTGCCAGGAGGTGGCTGCTGGTCTGCTGAGGATCCACTCTTGGAACAACTGGTCTTTAATCCACCCCAGTCTGCTTGTGTTCCTATCTGAAGATGGAAAGGGAGCAGATTGGCTGGGTCTGTGCCTAAAGGGACACAGATCTGCATTTCACAGCCTTTCCCACCGTGGTGAGCAGCAGATTTTGTGGCTTTTCCTTGGTGTTGTTCAAGCACTTCTCCCCCTTCCCCGCGCCCGGCGTCTCCGAGCTGAAGTGCTTGAGCAAGAGGCAGGAGAGGGAAATCACCCACTGGCTTTTCCCCAGCTTTATCAGCTGTGGGCTTAACAAAATAAATCATTTTCCAAGGCTATAAATCCAGAACCTTTCACCAACTCTTCCAGTAACTCCCATGTGCAGAACAACAACAGGCTGTTTATCCAGAGCAGCACAAGCCTCTGGAGCAGAGTTAGTGATTGTGCAGCAGGGCTGCTGGGTGCTGCTGCTTCCCCAGAGCAGGGGAGAGGGAAGCAGAGGCTACAAGCTACATTTCCTCTTCCCAAAATTAAGCTGAGATGTTTTGGAAGGGTTGGTGTTGTTGGTTTTTTTAAGACCTCTCCTTTTTCTTTTTGCCTTTCTTCCTGCTTTACTGGCTGCTGTGATTGATCCAGAGGGGCTTGCAGAATTGGTGCTCTAAGGGTTAACCTGACGTGCTGGGATGTTCCTCTCTCCTCCTGATTCCCCAGGTCTTGGCTCTGTTAAACATCTCCCCCCTCTCTTTTACATTCAGATCCTCTTTTACAAGGCTGGGCTTGGGAATTTCAGCCCAGCCAAGAGCCATCTCCCCATCCATTAAAGCTCAGCGACAGCAGGTAACAATATCACTTCAAAAGGACAACGTTGCACCATTTTCCCCCCCTCCTCCCCCCAAATTAAACTGGCTGATAACAGCATCTGATTCCACCACAGAAATGCCCTGTTCCTTTGCAAGACTCATCTTCATGGGCCCATTTGGGGGGTGGAAGCAGAGCTGAGCCCAGCGGCTGCCGAGGCTTTTTGAGGACCAGCAGGCTGCTTGCTCAGAGACCTTTGCAGTCGAGTTGGAAGCAGCTCAGCCCCCAAGAGGAGCTGAAGATCCTCTGTTTTATCAGCCTGTTGCTGACCTCTTACCCTGCATCAGGCCAGAGCAGGCTGGATCATGTCTTAGCTAATCACTGTCCCTCTGAGCCCGACAGCTCTGCATCTACCACGGGCTGCAGGGCTCACTTCTCCAGCCTGCCTTGCTGCTTTTTTGGGTTGTTTCTTCTCCCCCCACTTTTTTTTAAATTTTTCCCCCCTCTGCTGACTCAGTGTTGGCTGGAGAGCAGACCTGAGGAGAAGGACTTAGAGGTGGTAGTTGATGAGAAGCTGGACATGAGCCCCCAGGGAGGGGTGGAGCCCAGAGAGCCAACCCAGCCTGGGCTGCAGGCAGAGGAGTGTGGGCAGCAGGGCCAGGGGGGGATCCTGCCCCTCTGATCTGCTCAGACCCCACCTGGAGAACCTGTGTACAGTTCTGGTGCCCTCAGAACAAGAAAGGTCTAGACCTGTTGGAGAGGGTCCAGAGAAGGACCACCAAGATGCTCCAAGAGCTGGAGCAGCTCTGCTCTGGAGCCAGGCTGGGAGAGTTGGGCTGTTCAGCCTGGAGAAGAGAAGGCTTGTCCTGTCACTGTCTGCTCTGATGAAAAGTCCCTCCCCAGCTTTCCTGGAGCCCCTTCAGGCACTGGAAGCTGCTCTAAGGTCTCTCTGGAGCCTTCTCTTCTCCAGGCTGAACACCCCAACTCTCCCAGCCTGGCTCCAGAGCAGAGCTGCTCCAGCCTTCTGATCATCTTTGGTGCCCTTCTCTGTACTCACTCCAGGAGCTCCATGTCCTTCATCTTACCACCCCACCTTCCCATGCTACCACACCTTGCTGGCCCTGGGGCTGCTGCAGCCAGGAGGGACCATCCCTGTCCCTCCATCCTCCCTCCTCCCTCTCTCTGCAGGCTGACAGAGATGGATGGCTGCCCTGCCAGCAGGAACGTGCTGGCCAGGCTTAGGTTTTCCTCCCAGGAGAAAGCTGCAGGCCTTGAGGGAGCCCTGTGATGAAGATGTAAGGGCTGGTTTGACACCGGTTTGACACACCAGCTCCTTTGTTGGGGCCATCACAGCTCATACTGGGCTCCTGCCATCCAGGAGCAGGTTGGTCCCATACACAAATGGGGTCACCCCTCTAGTATTGCCTTCAGTTTGGGGGGGTCACAGTATAAGAAGGACATCGAGGTGCTGGAGTGGGTAGAGAGAAGGGGAACAAAGGGTCTTGAGGAGAAGTCTGACGAGGAGTGGCAGAAGGGGAGACCTTATTGCCCTGTACAGCTGCTTGAAAAGAGGCTGCAGAGAAGTGCTGGTGTCCTCTCACGAGGAACATGTGATAGGATGAGAGGGAATGGTCTCAAGCTGCACCAGGGGAGGTTTAGTAGGATAGTAGGCAGAATTTCTTCATGGAAAGGGTTGTCAAGCACTGGCACAGGCTGCCCAGGGCAGTGGTGGAGCCACCATCCCTGGGTGTGTTTTAAAAATCATGTAGGTGTGGTCCTTGGGGACGTGGTTTAGCAGTGGACTTGGTAGAGTTAGGTTAGTGATTGGATTTGATGATCTTGAAGGTCTTTCCCAACCTGAATGATTCCATGATTCTGTTCTAGGATTCTCTTCTGGCTACAAGAAGCAGCTTTGCAGCACAGAGGACGTGGGAAATGCACCCTGAGAAAAGCTGCAAAAGCAGTTTTTTGGGGGGATGTGGGGTAAAAAAGTCATGGAAATAGGCATGAAGCATTGCAGGAGGG
>NW_009952963.1:228105-235447 GCF_000747805.2 Chaetura pelagica | reverse complement strand
GAGGAGAGGAAAAATGACTTGTTTCCTCTGCAGAAGGGGAGGATGAGCAACGTGCAGACAAATCCTTCCTGGGCAAAGCCCTGAGAGCCCGTGCCCAGCGCTGCACCAGGAAGGGTTAATTCCCCCTCCAGTGCACTAACTGGTCAGCAGCCCAATAAATTCTGCCCTGGAAAGACAAACCACAATCATCATTAGTCACGGCTCATTGGCTTGTTAAGGCTCCTCAGTGAAGTTTATCTCTTCCCTCCTGTCCACCAGCAGCCACATATTTCACGTCCCGAAAACGACTGACCCCGGGGGTCAGCAAAATGAAAGGCCCATTCAACAGGTCTGCCAAGGACTGGCCAGGGGGGGTGGAAAAAAAAACCCAACTGAGGTCAAAATAACATTGAGATATGGCCAGACCTTCAGCCACTGCCCTCCTGGAGCAGACACACACCCCACGCTCAAGTGGCCAAGACATGTTAATCCGTTTGAGGATCAGGCAGGGTCAGGCTGGGGCTGGGAGGAACAGTGGCATAATTAGGGGAGGGTGACCTCCATAAACCAGTAATGGGCTTCCAGAGGCACTTCCCTGCTTTTTCCAAGGTGGAATTGGCCAAGAAGAATGGAGGGAGTCCTCAAGGTTCTCCTCAACCCTGGTTGGGCAGCGCAGAGAGGGAGGGAACACGTGGGGATTGTACACCCAGGGGGGTGAGAATCCCAGACCACTTTAGTGTGAGGCATTTGGGAAGCAAAAAGAGGGGTTGTTTTCTTTGTTTCTGTTAAAAAACACACACAAAAAAAGGGACAAGATTTGGAGTTTGAAGTTGCAAAAGGTGGTGTTGGAAACCTGTGCACAGCAGGGAAGAAAAAGAGAGGGGGAAGAGGGTTGTGAGATAAGGGGGTTGGAAGAGCAGCTTTGTAGGGTGATGTTTTCCCAATATCCTGCCAGATCGTGGGCCTGGCTTCAGGAATCTGCTTGAGAAGAGCTTGGGGGTGAGATGAACCTGTGCATCCTGAAGGGATGAAGAGAGAGGAGCTCCAGACCAGCCACAGCTTCACCTTCCTACCTGAGGTGATAATTAAAGTCTCTAGCAAAGGCTCAGCAGATGTTCATGGTTGTTTTTTTTCAATGTGAAGTCAAATGAAAACTCCAAAAGTGCTTTTAAAATAAAATATAACCCCATGAAATGAAAACCCCAAGGACCAGTCTCCTGTGAGAATCTTTATTCTTCACCAGTGTGAAGGCAACACTTTTATCCTAGAGAAATGTTTCTGTGTGGTGGGATAAGGGTAAGGAAGATGCTGAGGGAAGGATCTTGGGTTCTTACATTTAGTATATACCATTTTTGAGGCAGAAAGGCATTCAGTCCTTGGTTGAAAAACTCAACATTATGACCTACCTGAGGTTACAAACACTTCAGAAAGACTAATTGAAATTCCTTTAATCAGATTTCAGGGATTGGACTGAGAAAGGAGCAGGTTTCAGGGATCATGTCAGTTGCCTTTGGTGGGTGATACAGCAGCATCTTTGGGCAGTGGGAGGGCAGGGGAGCCTGGTGCAAGGCAGCACTGGGATTTATTTAGAGTACCAGGGATTTAGTGTATAGTTATTATATATATTATATATCTACTATATTAAAAAAATGAATATAATGTATTTATTATATGTATTTATTATATATAATTTATTGTATATTTTATTTATTCCTGTGCCAGGATTTTGTTGCTGATGCTGGTGCCTGTGGGACTTTATCCCACTTCATGCACAGCCTGTGCCTCTCTAGGTGACAACAAGATATTCAGCCTCCTGAAGACAACACTGGACCCAGGAATACAGTTTTCCTGGGGTTGGAGGTCAAATTTGGGGCTGAACCCTCTGTGACATTTGTGTCTCTATAAACAGATTGTTCCAAAACCAGCTCCCCTAAGGACTCTGATCTGTGTCTTGAAGCACAGGAGGTGCTGGCTCAGGACTTTTCCAGCCAGGGAGGCAGAAGAGGAGTGAATAAGAAGGGTAATTCTAGCTAAAGCTCTGCTGAGATAATTTCTTTTCAAACCAGCTTGTGGGGATCACATTTGAAACCAGCTCTTTGCCTGTGCATTTCTTGCTGTGTGTGTCAGGGGTGTTTGAGCACAAAGCCACAGAGATGATGTGATTTGGGCTGTTCCATCTCCCTCCTCCCAGCTGTGCCTGGGCACAGATAAGGGCTGGAGCTTCTCTGCAGGCAGGTGCTGGGAGAGCTCAGCTGGGGCCAAGGGAGGGGAGGGGATGGGATGTAGAAGCAGGGCTGGGTTTTCTCCCTTCCCTCCTTTCTGCTGCTCAGCCCAGCCTTGGTGCTGGAGCTGGGGCAGCCTCTGGGCACCCTGTGCAGGCAGGGATTTGCAAAGGAGACCTGCAGTTGTGGGGTCTGAGCTCTACAGCCAGCCTGGGAGTGGGGGAGGAGAGAGGAGAGGTGTCCTCTCCTCAGCAGGGCTGGTTGGGTGGGGGGTCTGTCTCCCTGCAGAGCCCCCTTGCTCCCTGGCAGCTCCCAGGGGTGCAGGATGGGGTCCCTGCCCAGGGAGGGGTACCTGGCTGGGCTGCTCTGCCTGTGGGATTTTGGGCAGCATGAGGATGTGAGGGAGGTGTTGGGGAGCTGAGCAAGGAGTGCTGGCAGGGGAGCAGTGAAATAGAGTCTCTCTCCAGCTCTTCCCCTCCCCAATTTCTCTCCAGGGTCTCCCAGCCCTTAACTCTTCTGCTGTGTGAACTTCCATGACTAAACTGAGCAGTGTCACCCCCTTCCTTTGTGTTGATCTGTCAGGAAAACTGGAAACAAACAAATTAAAAAGCGTGGGGGTTTCCACAGGATTAATTTGTTGTGGTTGTTTTTTCTCTCCAGTTGGAGGTGGAAGCCTTTGCTGCAGATACACCTTTGGGGACCAAGCAAAGGAGCTGGGGTGTTGCAGCACCAAGGATGTCAGCAACACGGAGCTGCTGGAGCAGGTCTGGCCCTCCCAACCTGCAGAAGGTCACAGCAGGTGTTTGTGGCAGCCCAGGGGATGGAGCTGCAGCATCCCACAGCCTCGCTGAGCCACCAGCTCCTGCTGCCTCCCACCAGCTCTGCCTGCTGCCACCTCCGAGCCAGGACAAGGTGGGAACTGATGTGTTACTCATTTGCTGGGAGATGAGAATGGGCAGCAAGGTGGGAACATGCCAGATGTGGAAGAAGGTAGCAGGTAAGGCTTTGCTGTTCACATCATGCATGTTCCAAGCTGCTTGAAAGCAGACACAGGGACGTGACTGAGAAGCTGGGACAGCATGTAACACAGATGGCTTTTTATTCCCCATTAGTTAAGTTGAAATAATGAGCTTCTCCTGGTGGTGTTCCCTGTGCTGCACACGAGCCAGGGAGGAAAGCCAGGCTCTTCCCTCCAGCTGCCCACATGGAGCACAGCAGAGCCTGCTCTCTGGATCAGAGAACAGCCCTTTGGTCACCTGGGCTTTAGCAAAAGCAAAGTCTGCCCTGTTTTATTTTTGGTTTCTCCTCCCTGCCCCCAGCCACCCTTCCCTTGCCAGAGTATCTGTTGAACTCAAGCCCATTGGAGCAGCTCCTTTGAAATGCCTCAATCAGACAGGCCAAGTGACAGCACATGAGTCCTGGTCCCAGCAATGGGACAGGGCAGAGCAGGGAAGAGATGGAGGAGAAGAGGCTAAGCAGGACAACAGGCCCAGTGCTGGCAGAAGATTTACAGCCTCAGCCGTAGGCTCTGGGCCTCCTTTTTATTACATTTTAGACTGAACAAGCTAGATTGAGTTACCCCTGTGTTTTCATCTGCTCTATCAGGGCTGTTTTCAGATCCAGAGACCACGGGGTTAGAAAGAGGGAGCCACAGGGATGTTGGTTCTGCCTGTCAGCAAATACATCAGGTATCTAAATAAAGAGCAGGTGATATTTCATAAGCTTAGAATAGGATTTAGCTGTCCAGCAGAGCCTGGAAAAAAAGGAACACAGCTCCTTTAACTTAAATGAATCTCCACTTTTCTGTTGTCCCTGGGTAATAGAGGCATTTGGAAGCTGGGTTTGCTGGCTCCTCCATCATCCTGCCCTGACCATGGCTGCTGGCAAAGGTGGCAATGGAGAAGCAAGCTCAGCCAGGGGGATTTTCATAGCTGGCTTCCAGAATAGCAGTCATGGCTCTGGAGCTTGGAAGGAGAATTAATTTGGGCCCAGGATTTTGTGTGGTGAGATGTGAATTGGTTCTGTATGAAGAAGAAGAGGGATGAGCCCCACACAGGGGGACATGCTGCCTCCCAAGGTGCCCTGGCAGGATGAAAAGGGGCTTCAGTGGTTCTGGACATCATTTTATGGCTTCTCACTTGTGGAACAGGTTGAAGTTGGTGAATGGTGGTAGATATGGCCCAGTCCTCACCGACTGGGTGAGTGAGCTGAGCTGCATGCAACAAGCAGCAGGAGATCCAGCCTCAGCCAAGCAATGTTGTTCAAAGGAGGTTTTATGGAAGAAGAAGAGCATGCAGATGCCAGTTACCATGGTGGAAACTGGCCATGGGAACTGGCCAGTGGATGGCAGTTTTAGTTCAGGCACTCACCCCACAGCTGGTCACTGTGTTGGTGCTAAAGAGCTTTTGTTCTTCTCAACACCAGGGTGGAGGAACCTGGTCAATAGGCTGGGGGGCAAGGCTGCCGCGTTTGAGGGGTCTTCACAGGCTGGAGGCACCAGCTCATAGGAACCTCATGAAGTTCAACTAAGGCAAACCCAAAGCCTTAGTCCTGGGAGTCACTTAGACCTGTAACAGGCCAGGCCAGGGAAGGTTTTTTGGCAGCTTTGCAGAAAAGGGGATTCTGGGGAGGAACAAGCTGAAAAGGCACTGGCAGAGGGTCCTTGCTGCAGAGGTGAGCTGGGCTGTAGGAGCAGGAGTGTAGCCAGAAGGCCAAGGGCAGTGACTGCTCTCCAAGCAGAGGGGGCTGCACTGGAGCACAGTTGGGGCTCTCCAGGACAAGGACATTGTCATAGTGGAGGGAAGTCCAGCAGGGGCCTCAAAGATGGAGAAGCTGAGAATCCAGAGAGTGTGAGGTACAGGAAAGGCTGAGAACTGGGTTTCCTCAGCCTTGAGGAGAGGGCTGAGGGGAGATGTTGCTGCCTCCAACTGTCTGATGGGAGGATATGGAAAAGGTGGAGCCAAACTGTGTTCCAAGGTGCATGGCAGTAGGAGAAGAGGCAACAGACAGGCTGGAACATGAGAAACTGGTGTTAGAGATGGGGAAAAGAGTTTTCCATCTTGTCCTGGCCAGAAGCTGGCAGGGGAGGCTGCCAGGCATTGGACCAGAGACCTTCAGAGCTCCCTTCTCACCCACATGCTTCCCTAGATCTGCAAATTCAATTGCCTGGTAGAACCAACTGCCTGCACTCCCTCCTTTCCCAGGGGAGCAGAGGTTGGTGTTATGATGTTGCCTTTTATTTGCTCCAATGATTTCACACCTGGCACTTCACCCCTGCCCTCTCTCCTGCTCTGCCCCAAACTTCTCCACTGGTGCAAGTTTGGTTGCTCCCAGGCTGCCTTCCCAACCCTGAACTTCCCTCCTAGAAAAGAGGTTTCTCTCACACCTCTCCACACCCTGCCTGCCCTTCAGCCTCCCCTTTCAGCTCCCCTCAGAGCCCACTGTTCCCTTCCTGAGCCTGGGCCACGTGGGCATGTTAGACCCTTTAGAAGCAGGATGGGGTTTAGTCTCCAGCTTGGCCTGTCCTGATGTGCAGAGGGTGGGAGATGTCCAGGGAGCTGCTGTTTTCTTCACTAGGCAGGTTCTCCTGGGGTCTTGTCTAGTCTGGCTGGTTCCTCTACAGGTTAGCCCACCCTCTGCTCCACGTTTGGCCATGTCAGAAGACAAGAATGTAGAACCCAAGCCATCCCCTCACCCCTCTGCTCCCCCACCCCCCCAGGTCCTGTGCTTCATCTCTGCCTTTCAGCTTTGAGCTGCAATGTTTGCTTGGGCTGTGAGCCACCTACCCTGCCCTCAGCAGCCTGTGCTGCGTGGTGGGAGCAGAGCTACTGGAGCCCTTTTCTGACCATCACCACGTTCCTACAGGCAGAGCTGGCTTTGGCATCCTCCACCAGGTCAAGTTTAATGTGCTTTCCCCACTTGCAATCTGTCACGGCCTTATCAGCACATCTGCATCCTGGGCTCTTGATTAAGCCCTTAGAAAAACAGAAGGATCTAATGCCTGAACAGTTTTAAATTTGGAAGCAGAGTGGGAGTAGATGGAAGAAAACACATTCCCCTTCATGTAATCACCAGAGGAGGACAGTTCTGAACAGTGACCAGATCGTCCCCACGCTGATGATGACAGCAATTTCAGACTTATCACACCCCAGCACTATATTAAGGCACTGAGATTACACGGTTGGTCATTAGCAGAACATCTGCTGAAATCCACCCTGGAGGAGGCTGCTGGGGGTGCTAAAAAAGCTTTAGGGTGGGGTAGAGAAAACCCCTCCCTCCCCAGGGAGAAGAATTGTCTTGACCCTCTCGGGTGTCGCTTGGTGCTGAGGGAGCCAGAAACAGGCAGAGCAGCCACTTGCCTGGAGCTGATGAGGACGTTGGTCACTGAGATCAGCAGGTCCCTGGTCTGCCCAACTCTGGGGTGAGTCTTCTCCCTCTCTCTTGCCTGCTCCAAGTGGGTTCTTGCCACGGTGGGCACAGCTCCTTGCATGGCACATCAAGTTCAGTGCAACTGCTGCAGCTGCCACAGCTGAGGAGGAAGATCCCATTTCCTAGATTTGGAAGTTCTCAAATGTTCCCAGCTCTCCCCACGCTCACACCAAACCACTTGGGTTCATAACAAACCCAGACTGGTGTAGGAACCTTCTATTTATCCTGCCTTGCACTGAGACTTGCTCTGCTCTGGCTGCCTCAAAAGAGCCTCCACTTGCTCAGTGTCCTCAGACAGACAAACCCAACTTGTGGACAACTTGAGGAGTGACTTGCTGACTTGCTTACCTGCCTGGTTAGTACCTGATCTCCATGGCCCTCCTTGTTTATAACCTGGAGGAACAGCTCACTGCAGGACATTCTCAGTTGCAGCAGCTTTCAGCAGCTCTTTAGAATGATTGCTTTGATTTCTACAAGTAATTTCATGTCTCCAGAGCAGAAGGAGTCAGGAAGGGCAGGGCTGCAAGGCCATGGTCTTGTGGCTAAAAATGCAGCAAAGGCTTTGAACTGTGAAGATCTGGAACTGCAATGGTGGTGGATTTCCTTCTATCTGAAGTATGCAGCTCCAGAAACTGGGCTGCACTTCTACAAGTGATAACTGAGGCTCTCCAGTCATCACAATCCCTGGCAGCCCGTGATTTGATTTCCTCTGG
>NW_009952963.1:227408-228073 GCF_000747805.2 Chaetura pelagica | reverse complement strand
CATTGTGTTGCTGTGTGGCTCTGCACAGGGGGGCAGAAACCCAGCTCAGCTTTTCCCAAGCTGCCCTGCTTCTCCTCAGGAGTCCCTGACACTGCTCTGCAGAACCTCAGCTCAAGGAGCTTTCAGGGGACTGTTATAGCAGCTGGTGAGGACCATCCATCAGTGTTCCTGTCCTCGCTCTGACTTGCTTCATTCTGGGTTGTCTTCATTCAGTTAGGATGAGATTTAGAGGAACTGCTCCTGACAACTGAGGGTTTCTCTAGTGGGTCACTTCTCTAAACCATTCACACATGCTTGAATATTGTCAGAGCTGGAAATGAGAACGTTGGAGTTCTCAAAGATCCTTCGTGCTCAGAGGCAGCAGCTGCTGTTCAGTGGGTCACTGCTGCCCACCAGTGTATGGGGTGTCCTCCCACTGAGCACCAGTGGATCAAAACTGGAGGGGGGAGATTGAGGTTGGACACGAGGAGGAAATTCTTTGCTGTGAGGGAGGTGAGAGCCTGACCCAGGTTGCCCAGGGAAGCTGTGGCTGCCCCATCCCTGGCAGTGTTGAAGGGCAGGTTGCATGGGGCTTGGAGCAGCCTGGGCTGGTGGGAGGTGTCCCTGCCCATGCAGGGGGGTTGGATCTAGATGATCTTTAAGTTTCCTTCCAACCCAAACCATTC
>NW_009952963.1:221230-227256 GCF_000747805.2 Chaetura pelagica | reverse complement strand
TTGCAACCAGAACAAAGGTTTTATGCAACTCCTCTTCCAGACCAGCCACTGCAGCTGAGCCTTTCTTTCCAGGAAAGCACCCCCAAGAGATTTCCTTTCTGCTCCTCCCAGCCTTTCCAGTACCAGTTTCCACTAGTGCTGTTGTGACAAGTCTCTCTGGAGGCCACCAAGAACTCTGCTGGCAAATGCTCATTAATTGATTCACTGGGACCAAAGAAGCATCCAATCCAATTAGAGATAAATATTTGATGCCATCGAACGCTGAGATTGGGACTCTATTGATCAAGGGCAAGAAAGGGTGTGACAGCTGCTCCAGTTGTCACTGTTATGGAACTTGAACTGAGCTGATGATCCTCCAGATGATCTTGGGAATGACAGGGGACCATCTGAGCTCTCCACACACCACAAAGGCAACCAGCTTTCTTCTTGAATCCTTCACCCTTGCCCACACCAAGGCCTTGAAACCCATCCAGCTCCTGAAGGTTTGAAAGGCTCCCTCCCTCAGGTGCAGCAGAAGCTTCAGGAGGTCCCAACAGGAGGCAGCTTTTTTTTTTTCCCATGGGACCTCACAGCCCAACCACCTTGGTTTTCAAAGAGCCATTGGTGACCCCACCAAACCCATACCCTGTGGAGAAATGAAACGTGTCTACTCCAGAAGCAGCAGGGGAGAAGTGAGTTGGAGCAGCAGGACAGGGAAGGAGAAGCTTCTGCTGCAGCTTCGTGGCTTGGTGCCTCCAGGCAGCAGGAGAACCAAGAGGAAAAGCCCTAATGCAAATGTAGGTTACGCAGCAGAAGGCACCAGACCAGCTTGGAGGCTGCAGGCAGAGCACTGCTCAGTGTGGACATCCAGGGCTGACAGTCCAAATGGCCTTTGGAAGAGAGAAACCCTGTTGCTTCCTCAACCTTTGCTCTGGGTGAAGCAGCTGAGGGAGGAGGAGAGTGGCTTGGGATAGAAAAATCCTCATTTTGCTTTCATCCTGAAGCAGTTGTTGTTGGGACTCTCTCCACCCATCCTTTGCAAGTTTTGAATGTCCAAGGAATTGTCCAACATCTGCTTGTACCAGGTGGATTCTTCTCACTGCCTCAGTCTTAAGTGCAATGTGAATGGGTCCTTGCAGAGCTGGGGGAGAAGGAGGGGGGCAGCTTTGCCAGGTCTCACTGGTCTAGAGAAGCATGGATCACTCTGCTGACACCCCCCTGGAATGAGCACGTGGCGATTTCAGGCACATGCAAGCTGTTATTTCCACTCCTGAGCATTTATTTGGGTCAGGGTGGGAAAAGCTGATGTGCTTGCCAAAATCCCACCAGGGTGGTAAAAATCTAAATACCACGTATTCTTCTGTGTGTATTCTGAGAGGTGTTTAGTGACTGTGTTTATTGCATTTGGCCACTTGCTGGGAGTTATTCTCTCTCTGCCCCCTCCCCTAAATTCACAGGCTGATGCTGAATATTAGTCCTGCTGGGACCTGTAAAATGTCTGAGGGGGAAGGAGCCAGAGGGATCCTGTACCAGCTCCTTGCAGGGCTTCCCTCTCCTCCAGAGAGGAAACATCTTTCCCTGCTGCTGGCCCTGCCTGGCTGGAGCAAATTCATTAGTGTGAGGGTGGTGAGAGCCTGGCCCAGGTTGCCCAGGGAAGCTGTGGCTGCCCCATCCCTGGCAGTGTTGAAGGGCAGGTTGGATGGGGCTTGGAGCAACCTGGGCTGGTGGGAGGTGTCCCTGCCCATGCAGGGGGGTTGGAACTGGGTGATCTTGAAGGTCCCTTCCAGCTCAAACCATTCAATGATTCTGTGATCATCCTTGGACTCTCATCTCCACCAGGAGCAGATCTTGGATTTCATCCAGGCAGCACTGAGCTTGACCTGTGATGGATCAAGCAAGGCAGGGAGCAAAAAGGCTGAGTGCCATGAAGATGCTGTTACCATTGCACTTCACTGGCAGAAGGACATGTTGCTGGTTTCTCAGGGTGGGTGGGAATAAGGCCTTGGACATGATTCACATTTGGCTACTGGGAAAACGAAGGGGAACTTTACCAAGTGTGTGTGTGAAGCCTCCAAACATCTTCAGTCACAGCAGCTCCCAGCCCATCCCCAAACCCAAAGGATTTGTGCAGAGCTCTGCTCACAGGCTCAGTTCTCAGCCCCTCCCAGTCCTGGCCAGACAGGGAACAGCAAGAACCTATTGCAATTTTGGCAGTGCTAGGCATGGATGGGATCTACACTTGCTCCAGCCCTAGGATGCACCATCTCCATCCAAGAGCTACAAATGCCTGTGGGTGCAACTTCCTGCTAGAGGAAAACTTCTTCCTAACATGAGCATCCCAAATGATGTGCTTCCACCCTGGTCTCCGGGTGTCCCCTTGGACAAACAGAGCCCACCACAAGGCAAGGGCCACTGTGGCTCAGTGAGATGTAAAGGTTTTGTGGCTGATGTACCTTGGTCTTGCAGAGAGGGCTAGGATGTGTTTGCAGGCTCCGTGACCTCTGAGCTGGACAGATAACCCAAAATATCCCTTTCTTGGCTGCTCAGAACTGCCAGGGGATTGGTGCCTGTTGTCCAAATGGTGCTTTCCAGCCCCACGTGCCTGACTTTGGGTTAGAACTCTTCACAGTTGGCTTCTCAAGCCCCAAATCTGCCTTATAAGCTACACTGGATAGTACTCACTTGAATCTGTGCCACTGGCTGCAGGTGGCTTGTGGGTCAGCATCAGGACTCCCCAAGTTCAGGACTCCTGCCTTGGTTTGGCAGAACTCCTCTGCAGATTGGGACTGGCCTGGCATTTTTTTCAGGCAGGAAAAAGGTAGTCCTGCTATTTTGGAGCTACCAGAAAGCATCAGCATTTGTGTCCCAGCAACACCTGAGAGTCCTGCTGGGTTAAAACTTTCAGACTGGGATGAACAGGGGAGCTCCTGCTCCTGAGGAAGGTGATGCCTTTCTGGGTAGCAAAGTCCTTCCCAGCTACTCCTCAAAGCAGCCAGAGGCAAGAATCAGCTCCTCATGTCATCTGCAAGCCCAGCAATCAGAGGTGAAAGAGGTGCCAGGACACAGATAAGATGCCAGGACACAGATAAGATGCCAGCCTTGCATCCACACTCCCAGCACCCAAGGGTGGCTGCGTCCGAGCTGGTGGTGCCCAGAGATCCCCCCTGCGTGGAGGCTGCTGTGTTGAGCTGCCACCCATCGTGCTCCATGGAGCAGGGAAAGGCATCAGAGCAAAGAAGCCACCTCCCAGCCTGACCTTGGGCTGGCAGGACCCCACGGACTCACTCCCTTCTCTCCTGCAGCACAAGCCAACGCGCACGCTCCCGGGTAACAGCTTTTCCCAAGGCAGCCCAGCATCTCCAGGAGGAGCTGAGAGGCAGCAGGAGCAGGTGCTGTGCAAACAAGTCAGCCCACAGAACCAGAGTCCCCCTCCCAGGCAGCTGGGAAATGTGTCTTGCTAGAAGGGAAGAGGGCTGGGGGGAGCTTTGCTCACGCTGGGGGTGGTGTCGGTTGCAGAGCTGGTGGGTTTGCATGTTTTGTGACTCAGAGCACATCTCATCTCACCCACTTCCTTCCCCAGCCTCCCAGGAATGGCTTGGTATTTGTGTGCATGGCTCATTAAAACCTCTCTGAGCTCAACCCCCTGATTCCAGAGAGAGGGCTGAGACCACAAGCAGACCACAGTGGGGGATGCCCCAGCCCCACTGACCCCACCCCACTCTGCAGACCCCACCTTTGCAGTCAGGACATTCTTTACTCTGATACTAGCAAGGTCCTCTTGAAATATATGGAAGGAGAGATTGGGAAAATGAAGTGTAGAAGATTTATCCTGCACTAGAGGATTTCAGCATCCAAGAAAGCCAGAGCGTCCAGTCTCTCAGACTTAATAGAAACCTCCTGCTTTATTAATGTTGGGTTGGGTTTTTTTTATTTCCCTTGTCCACAGGTCCTGGGCAGAAAGTCAAAGCTGTATTTGAGGAGCTTTCCTGGAGGTTTTCATTAATAACAGGGCCAGGGAATCCACTGCTAATGTAAAAATAATCGATTTGTGAGCCTTAAAAGGATGGAGATTTACTCACTGTGGAAATATTAGGGAGAAAGTGGGAGTGGGAGGTTCCCGGGTTGCCTGCCTGGGAGCTTTGGGAAGTGCCTGAAAGCCAAGGAGCTGCTGGGGAATGGGAGCAGGAGGGGAGGTTGCCTCCAAGTGGCATGGAAAGGCAGCTGTGACTGCTCCACTGGGCACTGATCTCCCACTGCTGGTGCATCTGCCTGAATTTAGGAGCGTTCCAGGCTCCTCCTCAGGCAACAGTGAAAAGGGAGAGATGGACAGAGAGCTTTTGTCCAGCAGCTCTGCTCCTTGTGGAGCCCTTGGAAATGAAGGTCCAGGGTGATGCTGTGACCTCAGCCAGTCAGGGGGGACACAGGTGTGGGTGGGAGAGAGGGATGGTGCTTGATGCCAGACAAGGTGACCAGTGTCCAGCTCTGCTGGGGATGCTGAGATGTCCCCTCCTTCCAAGCCCCCTCAAACCAGTGGTGCTCCTGTACCCCTCCAGTTATCACCTGGCCATCTTGGCCTTCCTTCATGCTGCCCGAGAAGAGGTGGCACCAGGCCTGGATCAGTCCCTGGAAAGGTGCATGAGGAGGGGAGGGAGCACAGGAGCCTGTTTCCCACCTCTCCTCCCCAGCACAGCTGTGGCAGCCCCGGGGCTGCAGGATTTATAAGCTGTGACTCAGGCTGCAGCTCAGGGGCCCCACGGAGGCCACAGGTACCCCTTGGATGGGTTTTTCATCTGGCTTTTTGTCCTGCCAGCTCCAGCTGCAGCTGTTTCTTAGCTCCAGCTCTGGCTGCCTTGGGAAGTGAGGCTGTGCCCCCTCACCTCCTGCTGTGCTCATCCTCCAGGTGCCACTGCCAGGACCAGTCCCCTCCGGTGACACGTGTCCCTCTGTGCCTCCCTGCAGAGCCCTGTCCTTGCCTGGAAGGATTGGAGCTGGTCTGCTCTGCTCCCAGCAGTGCTGCTTCAGAGTTCAGACCCTCCATCCCAGTGATGTCCTTTGGAGAGTTGGATTCAACCCCTGACAAGGAGGAAGAAAAACCAGATGATATCCACAAATCTTCAGTTGGAATGGGAGAAGAGTCCCAGCCCTCTGATCCATGGACCAGTCTTGATGCACCAGGTTTTGGGGAGAGGACAGCACTGTTCTGGTGTCAGATAATGCCTTTTCCTCCTGACACCCACCAAGGTTTGTCTTGGGGCTTCTCTGGGCTGTGGTAGGTCCCTGTGAACCCTGCAACCACCTGGCTTTGAAACCTGCAGGTTACATGGTCTTGGGGTACAGGCTGGAGGGGCTTTTCAGGCTGGGCACTCCCAGAGCTGCTCCAGCACCCTGATGGTGTGTCCCAGCTGAGGACATCTCTCCAGCAAAGCCTCATTGTGCAGAGCCAGTACTGGGAACCCTGAGAACCATCAGCAATTCCAAACCAGGATCTACATACACTTAGTGCCAGGGCCTTATCTTGAGAGCACCTGCAAGGAAAGAGCCCCTGTTCCCTGATGAAGGGGGTTGCACATCAAATGATAGTCAGCAGGGTACAATCTACTCGACCTTCTTGTGGTTGGTTGGTTTGAACTGGTGGGAAAACAGGGTTGGAATGGATACAGATGAGGATGAAGGGAGAGCCACAGCCTTCCCTCTGTGCCATCCTCCAGAGGTCTTTGTGGGGAGCAGAGCTCCTGGAAAAAAAAAAGAGCTAAACCACCCAAGCAGTGGTTTTCCAGCCAGCTGAGACCTCTGGCCACCAGCAGCCTGGGAGATGGAAGTTGGGCATTCTCTTCCCAGCTGGGAAAAAGCAGCAGGGAAGCTTGTGGCTGCAGAAGGAGCCTGCCAGCAGGCTGGGGTGCCAAAGCCTCCATCCTGGGGCTGCTGCTCAGAGCCCTGAGCAGCCCTGGGTGCCCCGGGAGGCAGGACCCAGCCCCGCAGAGAAGCACTTCAGCTCCGACACGGCTCTTCCTTCTGCTCTTTTCAACAGCTCCGCAGCCCCAACCCCC
>NW_009952963.1:218100-220936 GCF_000747805.2 Chaetura pelagica | reverse complement strand
CTGGGGATGAGGAAGGAGGTTGGTGGTGGAGGGGCAGCAGCAGAGCAGCCCCCTCCCCAAAAGATGACTGAAAGGGAAGGGTCCTTTCAGCAGTTGCCAGGGCTGGGACAAAAGGGAACATCCCAAGGATGCTCCCAGTTTGGGGGGAGCAAGGGATGCACCTCCAGGGAAAGGAGAGGCACAGAGCAGAGAGGGAGGCTCCAAGCAAGGTGGAAACTAGCTGCTGACACCTACCTGCCAGGCCCAGAGGGAGGTGTCACCCCCGTGTCCCCATCACCCTGCATCTCACCCATGGCAGGACCAACAGCTTTGGGGGATTTTTTTTGGGGGGGTTTCCACCTCTTTTTGGTGCAAAGCCCACCTGGCTTGCAGCCCCCAGTGATGTGCACTGTCACCTCCTGCTGGCTGGGTTCCTGCTCTAGGAGAAGGGCTTTTTTTTCCCCCCAAGCAAAGAACCTCAGGCTTAAGATGTTTGGAGGATCATTAAAATGGGGAGTTGGTTCCTGAAAGTTCTTTTCTAACTGCATTTTAACCCATTCAGGAGGAGAAGTGCTGCGTTTTGGTGGTGGATCTCCAAGGAACCTGGTGCTCCTCCTGGTGCTCCCATGTGGCCAAGGGGGAAGGAGACCAGCATGGGGTTGGGTCCCACCTCTGCAGCATCACTGTGTGAGCATCACCCCCTCCACCCGTGGAGGAAACTGTGAGTCAAACTCAGAGAATGGAAGGGTGTTTGTAATGGGAAGGGATTTTGTGTAATTCCTGGGATGGATGGAAATGGAGGGAAGGAGGAAGGCTGGAGAACCACCATCTATTTCCAAGGCTGCTGTGCACAGCACACTTTGCCCACCTTCCCCTTTATCTTCATCCAGAAGGACCTTTTGGCAACCAAAAATATCCTGCTTTTCCCAGGCTGTGTTCCCAAAGTGTCTTTCTGAAGCTCATCCAGCCACTAGCAGAGCCTGGGGCTGGATGTTGCTCTTCTGGTCCCTGCAGGAACAGGGACTGTCTTGCATGACTTGTCAGGACCTGCTTCAGCCCAGACATGAGGTCAGAATCTCGTTATTCATTTATAAATGAAACTGTTCCTGGTGAAGGAACAGGTTGGAAGTCTAAGTGAAGGCTTCCTGAGGCTGCAGGTAGCCTGAAACCTTCCCTCCTCCATGCAACCTGCCCATTCCCAATGGACCAGGCAGGGGGAGAAGATGCTGCAGGAGAGGATGCAAGGAGCTGTCATCCCATCCAGACCTGCCTGGAGGTGTTGGGGATCTTGGGTTCTTCCTCCAGCACTGCACCCTACCTGGAAGTGTTGAAGGGCAGGTTGGATGGGGCTGGGAGCAACCTGGGCTGGTGGGAGGTGTCCCTGCTCGTGACAGAGGTTGCGACTGGATGGTCTCTTTGGGTTTTCCAACCCAAACCAGTGTGGGATCCCATGGATGGACAGGGCTGTTCTGCTATGCCTTGGGACTGTGGTCTGGAGCAGCTCTGCTCTGGGGACAGGCTGAGAGAGTTGGGCTGTTCAGCCTGGAGAAGAGAAGGCTCCAGGGAGACCTTAGAGCACCTTCCAGTGCCTGAAGGGGCTCCAGGAAAGCTGGGGAGGGACTTGGGACAAGGGCAGGGAGGGAAAGGACAAAGGGGAATGGATTAAAACTGGAAGAGGAAGATTTGGGTGAGACATGAGGAGGAAATTCTTTGGTGTGAGGGTGGTGAGAGCCTGGCCCAGGTTGCCCAGGGAAGCTGTGGCTGCCTCATCCCTGGCAGTGTTGAAGGGCAGGTTGGATGGGGCTTGGAGCAGCCTGGGCTGGTGGGAGGGGTCCCTGCCCATGTAGGGGGGTTGGAACTAGATGATCTTTAGGGTCCCAAACCATTCTATGATTCTATTATATGATGTTATGATGAGAAAAGACATTTAGATAAGACTTCAAAGTGTGTGGGATTTCTTAACCTCAAGGTATCAGTAAGGAAAACTAGATGTGCTTTTTTCTCCAGGAAAGAAATAAAAGGGGGAGAAGAAATGGGAGCACATGGACCCAGGCAGAGCAGAGGGAATGGGCAGGTTTTAGGGTGAGAAGCTGGCAAAGGAACATCTTCAGCTGGGTCCTGTCCATACCCTGCCCCTGAATTGTTACATCCTGGAGATCATGGGGCTGAGAAAATCCCATTTCTAAAATTGTAGGGTCTGATTTTCACCCCTCAGCCAGTGAACCTGGTGAGACTCAGGGTTGTGGTTTGTGCTTTTCAAAGAGAAAGACAACCCAGCTTTCCACTCTGAGGCTGATCTTTTATTTCCCTGGCTCCCACCTGCAAGCAGCATCTCCTCAGGAACTTCCAGCACCCCAAACCCAGGTCCCCATGGGCTGCCCAAGCCCCTGCCCCACAGAAACCCTCGTCCTTCCCAGCTCTCATGCTTGGTGAGATGCCCTTGCTGGTGGAGCCCCAGCAGCAGCTCCTCTCAAAGCCTCTTTGATGGTCTGCCAGCCCTCCCAGTGCAGCCCAGGGCACCCCTCCTGCCTGCCCACCCAGCCCTGGAGCACAAAAGGGGCTGTGTGGCTGCTGTTTGCCCTCCAGCAGCTGGGAGGAAACTTGGCAAGGAGGAAAAAAAAAACCCTTTAGAAGCTACTGGGAAGACCAAGATTGATGTTGAGCTGCTCTGGAGCAGAGAATAAAGGCAAACTTGAGTGTGAGCAGCTCTAGCAGGAGGGATGGAGGCACTTTATTTGCAGTGTCCATCTGAGGTTAGAAGCAAAAGGGATTTGTCTCCAGGCATCCAAGAGGAGCATTTGACTGTGCATAATTGTATTTTATGTCTTCATAGTTTTCCTTTGTCACCTGGGGGGGG
>NW_009952963.1:208510-216985 GCF_000747805.2 Chaetura pelagica | reverse complement strand
GGGGGGGGAGGGGGGGGTGGGGCTGATCCTGCTCAACTGAGAAAGTACCTCTGGTTTCTGAGGGGGGAGAAGAAGGGGTGGTCTGGCAAAAAACCAACACCTCAGCCACGTATTTTTAACCTGAATGTCTTTCCATTCTGGAGAAGAGATTAAGGAAAGGTTTAAAAAACATCCCTCTGTGAAAGTGGTGCAGGTACCTGGGAGGTGCAGCAGCCTGGAGAACAAAAAGGCTGCTGTCTGGAAGGGGAGGCAGAAGTGCAGGGAGCTTCAAGGCATAGCCCATGGGAAACCTGCTGCAAGCTCCATGGCCACCATTCCCTGGAGAAAGGAAGGCTCCACCCCTGGGACATGGTTCCAGGCTTCAGGCAGGATGAACCTCCCTGGAGAGGCAAAGCTCTGTTGGGGATTGATTGGGTGATTGTGTTTCTAAAGGCCTGGGTGATGGATTCTTCCAGGCTCTGTGGTTAAGTGCAGCCAACCAAGAAAATAGGTCCCCAACCTGACCTGACTGAGCAGGGCCTGAGCCCCTTTGTGGTCCTGGGAGATCTCCAGGATGGCCTTGGCTGGAAGAGCAACCTTCAGGTGTGTGTGTCACCCAGGCTAGCACAGAACTGTCACTCAGAGCTGCAGCAGGGCCAGGCAGTGCAGGAACCTCCACTTACCTCTCTGGAAGGCTCTTCCTGGTGGCCCAGCTCTCAGAGCTTTGTGGTCAGTGCTCCCAGCTGGAGAAAGGCACTTGCAGTTGCATGGGAAAGGCTTCATAATGTCCTTTACAGCACCTGGACATAAGGGGGACATTTCTCCCCATGAGGACAGTCCAACATGGCAACAGTTTCCCAAGGGAAGTGGTGGATTCCCCCACATGGGATAGTTTGAAGTCTCATCTTCACAGGGTGCTGAGCCTCCTCCTATCAACTGGAGCAGTACCTAGAAAGGTTGGGCCAGATGATCCTTGAGGTCCCTTCCAACCTGGTGTTCAGTGATTCTGGGGTCTCCTGGCTGCCTTCTACACATATGGGGCATGTCCCTCAGATCCACCAGCATCTCAAGAATCACAGAATCATTTAGGTTGGAAAAGACCCTTAAGAGCATCACAATGAGGGGTCCCACAGCCTTCCAGAGGGGTCCCCTCTAGCCTGCTGTCTCTGCATAGTTAATCTTCAGCTTGATCTTGAGTCTTTTGCAAGGGCAGGAACCCCTGATCTGAAGAGCATGTTTGTGTTGGAGCTGTGCAAAAGTGCTCTTCATCTGCTTGAGCATCATTCTGTGCTCAGCTGGGTGCTGATGTCCTCCTGAGTCACCAGGGTGCAGGCAGCCAGGACCTTGTGTGCTGCTGAGCACCAGAGTGTCCATCCACTCAGCTTCCTGGTGTGCTGAGGGCAGAGGGGACTGGGAGTCAGTACAGCTGCTGGGAATGGCTGGATCCCCATGAATGGCCTCCTGTTTGAGTTCCTGCAAGCACCAAGGAAGACCTCATAACCACCAGCCCTTCTTGGCCACAGTGCAACAGCTCTGGTGAAAGCCTCCTGGGATGCTGAGGGCTATTATTTGGGAGGCAACTCTGAATGCTGGTCCTGCCCATCTCAGCCAACCCTTTTGGCCAAGGAGAACAGGACCTATGGGTCACCTCCTGACTGCCACTCTCCTGTCCCTGATCAAAACCCAGCTTGTCTACATTTGATCCCCTATTTTCAGACATTTGGCTTCCTGTGCCAGATGCCCAGACTGCCTGAAACCCTAAAAGAAACCCAGAATTACACCATTCCTTGGAAGGAAGCAGCTTGTGCTCCTACTTTTGGGTCTTCTCCTTTGCTTCTCACCCACATCTTGGGTCTCCAGAGAAGCCTTGTGGCTGCTTCTTTGTAGGTAGTAAAAGGTAGAAAGATCCTGACTTGAGCCTTGTCTTTTGCAGGGGATTTTTTTGGTGAGTCCCCCCAGGGCTGAGCCTGCCTGGAGGGTGTTTCTTGGCTGTGCCTGCAGGAGGGATGTGAACCTTGCCAAGCTAAAGGGGAAGCAGAGGAGCATGAAACCACAGAAGGAATCCATGCACCTTGTGCAATGGCTCTGTGGGCAGAGCAAGAGCAACAACCAACTTGGAAGAGCTCTGGAGTTGAGGATGGGTCCCAGCTGAGCCAACCCAGCTCCCAGCCATTCTCAGGCACTGCTTGCACTCACTTTTGCCACCAAATGGCCACCAAATTTTATGACCTTGGTCTGTCCCTCTCCCCTCACGCATGGACCTCTAACCCCCGTGGCAGTAATGAGAGGTGACAGGTTGTGCATTGCCTGGCCAGGATGGCATGTGTCACACAGCACAGCAAGCTGAAGGCAATAATCCCCTGCAAACACATTGCCCCAGGGGTGTCTTGTGACTATTATGAAATGAAATTCCAAATGAAAAAATAATGAAAACATTCAAGAGCTCCTGCACTCGGGCTCTGGGTAGGGGGGAACTGTCAGGCAATCAAACCTCCAGCCTGAGCTGGGAGGAACCAGTGTAAACACCCACTTACCCTCCCCACCCCATGTGCTCCTCACAGCCTGGCCCTGGAACCTGGGATTTCTGCAACCGGGACCTGAGGAGAAGCATCTTTTCCTTGATAGAAGCATCTTTTCCTTGGGAGAAGCAGCTTTTCCTTGGCAGCTTGAGGAACTCACCTGCACTCCCCACACCAACTGCCCATCACTTGAGGCCACTCTCCTCCTGTCACACCCTCAGAAACAAGGACGAGGTCTCCACTCTAAACTCACTCAGGAGAAACCTTCATCTTCCTTTTTTTTCCCCCTCCATTTAAGATGAAGAATCTGATGAACCATTTGGCCTCATCATCTCCCTCCCATTTCAAGAGCAGCTTTCTGTGGAGACCTGAAATCTCAGGATGGAGTCACTGAGAAGCTTTGGTTCTGGCCTCCAGTTCAGCACTTGGATGAAGCTCCTTCTCCACTGGCTGCATGTGGGGCTTGGTCTCCTCTTCCAGGTAGTAGCAAGATTTTTTTCCAGAGCAGGTTGGGAAAAACAAAGAAGGGAGTTGCCTGAAAGCACAAGGATTTGACTGTCCTGCCTTTTACATTATATATATCTCTCATTTTTTTAACAATGGTGTCAGGATGTGACCATTTCTAGAGGTTCTTGGGGAGCACTCAGCAATGGGTCTGACCTGGAGAACAAGAGAGGTGTGAGGAGAAGCAGAGTGGTGATGCCAACAGGAGTCAGCTGCTTGGTGGGAGAGGGTTGGACATTCCTCTGCTGAGCCTGGAGTCCTCCAGTGGCTCCACCAGCCTGGCTGTGGCAAAGGGAAGGGAGGTCATGACTCCAGCTGAGGGAGGAAGAGGAGGAATTGCTCTCTTGAGCATGGGTCCTTCCAGCACAACTCAAACAGCTGCTGCTATGGAGTCACTGGGACATTATTTTTCCAAAAGTACTTTTCTTGGTGGTGCCATAAGCCCAAGGGTCAGCACAGGAATAAGAAGGTCCCTTGCAGGTTGTTGCTCCATCAGGGAATGCCTTCCCAGCTCTGCAAGTGGGTGAGGAGCTCGGGCACAGCAGGTTCCTGCCAAGAAAAACTTCCCTGTGCTCTGGGTGAGGGACACGTCAGGTGAACTGACTTCACAGCAGAGTTGGCAGAAGATGAGGGGTGACCACACCATGGCAACGTGTCCTTGGTTTGGTCTGGGGGCTGAATCATCAGCTGGGAAAAAACTGCAGCTCCATGGGCTGGGTGAAAGCCCAGGGTGTTGTCAGAGCAGCTCCCCAGCCTGAGGTGAGGAGCATGGGGCCAGGTGGTACTTCTCACAGCATCACACACTGGTTTGGGTTGGAAGGGACCTTAAAGATCACCCAGTTCCACCCCTCTGCATGGGCAGGGACACCTCCCACCAGCCCAGGTTGCTCCAAGCCCCATCCAACCTGCCCTTCAACACTGCCAGGGATGGGGCAGCCACAGCTTCCCTGGGCAGCCTGGGCCAGGCTCTCACCACCCTCACAGCAAAAAATTTCTCCCTCAGATCTCCATCTTCCCTCTTCCAGCTTGAAGCTCTTTCCCCTTCACCCCAGAGGTTCTGCACCACCAAGGTTGTGCTCCATGTTCTCCAATCCTCCATTTCCTGTTGGTTTTTTTTTGGTTGGTTGGGTTTTTTCCTGTAAAATTAGAAGCAGGATGGACAAGGAGAGGGACATTCCCTTGGAGAACACCCAGGGTTGAATGAAGGTTGTCTCCCCTTTCCTCAGGCTCTCCTTGAGCTTGATGTTAGAAGCAGCTCCCTGACAACAACATGCCAATTGTTGTTTGTCCCATCACACTCAAGGTTTGTCCCATCAAGTTACCCTCAACAGCTCTGCAGTGGGTTGTCTCTTAACCACATTTCAAGCATGTTTTTCTTCTGTTTCTCCTTCAAGTGCCTGCTTTTACCTGGGGGGGAATTTCTGTACCACTGGGGAAGATGAGAGAGTGAATAAATAACCTCTCATTTCTTTACAAACTGGTGCAAGGTGAAAGGGAACATTGGGATCATGACTGATTCCCTTTTTCTTTCCCCAAAAATCCCTATTTAGAACCAAGAAAGAGACTCATGGGATGGAAATGCTGCATGTATTGACTTGGAGAACAAGCTTTTAATCACCCAAATGTTACCAAATATTAGTTCTATGGACAAGGAGATGTTGCCTCTAATGACCCAGCTCTGAAAATGAATATAATCTTCACCCAAGGGTCTGACTGGAGTCACCTCCACCAGTTTCTGCTCCTTAGAGTCAATCATCTCAGCACTGGCCTTGGTGCACCAGGTCCTTTGGCCTAAAAACCTCACTGGAGTTTTGTGAGACCAGTTCTCTGAGAAGATGATTTTCAGCCCCTGGAGGAGGATGAGGGTGTTTCACCTGCTGGAAGTGCCTGTTTCTTTCCTTGCAGGAGCCCTAACATGTGAAGGTCTCCATGAAGTCAAGTGAGTGAACCTATTTCTCCTTCATTTTTGGGTCCATGAAGCACCAACCCCCCAGTTTGGAGCTGCCTTCTCATTGCAGCAACGGGTGGGAAACCCATTCCCAAACCTTCTCCAACCCCAAACCATGTTGAGGGGCATCAGACCCACCTTCCTGAAACCTCTGGGTGTCTCCAGGGTAGCTTTGAGCTTCCTCATAGCAGTGATGGTAACACAGTCATGAAAAAGGGACCTTCCCAAGAAATCCCTTCTCTTTTCTGACACCCCGCAGGAAGAACATTCATTTCCAACCTGTTTCTGAACACACTGACAGTGGGGGGATCCAGGGAGCAAGGGAAACAATACACTGGTTATTTGGCCATAAATGAGGAATTAATTGAACACTTTCTGGTTCATTTCCCCTCTCCACCTGAGGCTGAACCAAACCTGCACCTTCTTTGGCTGCCAATGTTCCTCCTGGTGGAGGAGAAAGGTGCAGTGATTCTTTTTTCTCTCTTGGTTGGTGTTTCCATGGGGTTTTGTGGGGGGTTTTGCTTAGTTTGGAAAGTTCTTTGCTTGTTCTTTGCTCCCTTCTTGCTCCCTGCTGCTCCTTTTCTCCCAGGGTGGTACAGCTAGGAGGAATGTTTGGCATTGAGGAGGTTCCCACAGCTGTGGGTGCTCCTGGTCAACACCTTGGTGTGATTTTGGAGGGATGTTGTGAACCTTGAACTTCTGCGTCGAGTTCCTCCAGGCCACGTGCCCAGCTACAGAGAAACATCTGCTGCTGTGGAGAAAGGAGCTTCTCCTCACCTCTCAGTGTCCCTGAGGTGGGGAAGCCCCCAGCAGCAGAGCTCTGGTCCCACCTGGCTCTGCAGCAGCTTTGTCACCTGCAGCCTGGGGAGAAACTGAGGCAAATGTCCCCAGTTTGGGGGAAAGTTTTCCTGAAAATGATGGAAAAAAATATATGAGTGTTTGTCCAAGGAGAAATGGGTGGGTTTTTTCCCCCCCTCTTTTCCTCCCCCCACTTATCAGTGGAAAGGATCCTGGTCTCTCCCGTGGGTCTCCCCTTCTAGCTCAGGTGATGGGATGAGAGGAAATGGCCCCAAGTGGTGCCAGGGAAGGTTCAGTTTGGAGATCAGGAAAAATGTCTTCACTGAAAGAGTGGTCAGACACTGGAACAGGCTGCCCAGGGAACTGGTGGGGTCACTGTCCCTGGAAGTGCTCAAAAAACATGTGGACGTGGCACAAACCCACACAGTTTGGTGCTGTTGGACGGGTTGGACTTGATGGTCTTTGAGATCTTCTCCAACCTTGATGATTCTGGGATCTTTTTAGCTGGATTAGTCTCTTTGCCTGGGCTTTCCTGGTGTGACCCCAAACACTTCTCCCAGGGCAGCAGGTACCACCTCTCAGCCTCAGCTCTAGGCAGGATTTGACCCTCCCTTTACCCCAAAGGAGCTCCAAGACCTGATGCCACCACCTTGCTCCTGATTTCCAGGAACATCAGCTGCCCAGCAGGATATTTTGCAGCAGAACAGGGATTTACAGAGAGGTGCCAGCTTCCATTTCTCCATTTTTTCCTTCCCCCAACCACTGCCTGGCCCAAATTCCAGCCTGGCTGCTCTCAGAGGAGATGAGCAGCACTTCAAACACAACCAAGCCCCGTTGGGCACCGTCCCTCCAGCCTCCCAAAGGCAACATCTCCTGGACTTCAGCCCTAATGAGAACCTATTTTTTGTCCAAACATTTGAAGCCAGGAGGTGCCTTCTCTTGCCACCCCCTGCTGGGATTAATATGATTATCCAGTTTGCTCTGGTTGGAAATTAAAACGGGGGCATTTGCTTCTTTTAATGAGAGGTGACAGTGGCTCCAGCACTTCAGAAGGGAATTAGGGGAGGAGGGATGGCTGAGGAGCCTGTCTCCACAAAGTCTTATCCACCAGCCCCTTCTGCCCCAGATCAAAGGCCACGTACCTGCTGCTGAGCTCAAAATCCCCCAGGACACCCCCTCCTGAAGTCTTGCCCCGTGCTGGAAATCATGGATTTAAAGGGCAGGGTTTTGCTTCTCCTTGGAGGGGGGGAGGATGGGACAGGGAGGTAAAAGGGGACCCTGTTGAGCTTCAGGGCATCAGAGCCAGGTCTGCTCAAGGGGGTTTTGGAGGGTTAAAGCTCTGAAGGTTTTGGACTTTGGTGGAGGAGGAGAAATGTTGGTGTTGCCAAACTTCAGGTAGAGCTGGTGAAAATGCATCAGCTTAAATGTTGTGGAGAAAATCATATAGAGACAGATATTATAGAGATATATATTATATATATCATATATGGATGGATAGATAGATTGATACAGATGATATGGATTATATATATATATATGATATATATCATAGGTATATGATATAGATATAGATGATATAGAAATAGATATAGATTAGATATAGGTATAGATATTGATATGGTTATAGATATAGATACAGATGATATAGATGATATAGCTCAAGAGCTTTGAACTTTACATTTTCAATGAACCTTTTTGACTTGGATAAAAATGTTCCAGATAAGTTGGGGTGGTGTTTTTTTTTTTAAGAAATTCAAACCAATTCTTATTAGAAATACCCAGCCAAGGCTCCCCATGGCTGACAGTCTTAATACTGAGGAATCCTGAGCTCAAGCCACTCTTGTATCTGTCTCAGGATAGGTTTGATGAGGAATGTCAAAAAAATAGGGGACAAAAAAGTGAATTTTAATCCCATTTTAAGGGACCTTTACCCATGCGTGAACTTTCCTTTTGAAGTGCTGCAGTCAGCTCTTCCCCAGTCTGCAGTGCCTCCTTGGAGGGGGAGATGGGCTCTGAGTCCAAACAAAGGTTTCTTGAACCCTCAGAGCAGCCAAGGACTGATCCTTACACGGGGCAGGATGCTGGAGCACTGGCTCCTTCTGCTGAGACCAGTAAACCCATTGACTGGAGTGTCAGGGCAATTGCTGGTGTTTTGGAGGGATGGGGAGGGTTAGTGGGGAGCAGATCCATAATAGAGGGTGTGAGAAGGGATTGAACAGGTGGTTGGAATGACTAGTTTTAGTGGGTTTTGGGGGTGTGCTGAGACATCTTAGAGCTGCCCTGTGAAAGGGGTGGGGAGGGAAAACCATTCCCCATGCCCAGATCACTTGCAAGCAGCTCTGCTGTGGGGCTGGGGTTTCCACTCAGATGTGTCTGAGTGACCTGAGTAGCTGCTACAGGATGAGTTGAACCCAAATCCCACCTTGTCCCATGTGGTGGTTGTGCCCTCCCTGGGGACCATCCCAGCTTGAAAGTCATGCTGGGGCTTTGCCAGGACTCATCTGTTTGGGGAGGCAAATGGGATAGAGGAGTCACTGGCCATGTGAATATTCCCTTTGGCTGGGAACCTGGTGGTTCTTGCTGTCCCCTTGGTGGCACTGGCAGCCAAGGGACATCAGTTAACTGCTGGAAACCATGGAGAAATATGTCCCAGATAAAGGTGCTGAGGGCGGGGGGGGGAAATCCACATCCCTTTCCTCCCAGCTCCACCACAAAGGGAAATTCCTG
>NW_009952963.1:206166-208487 GCF_000747805.2 Chaetura pelagica | reverse complement strand
TATTTAGCAAACTGAAAATGAACCTTGGGTTTGGTTCTGCATGAGAAATTTTCCATTGCCAAAGGGTGTGTGACAGCACTTAAGGAAAGCTCAGGCTTTTGGGGAGAAATCAGCCTCTTTTGGTGCTGTCAGGAGCAGGCAGGACCAGGGAGAGAAAGTCTTAATGGTCTGAACCCACCTGTCCATCTCCATCAGTGCCAGGGGCTGCTGAACAGCAGGAGGGGAAGTGGATGGAGTCATCATGGTCCTCACTGAGGGCTTTGAGGGGGGAGCCAGGGAGCAGCAACCCCAGAGCCCCCCAGCCTGGCTACACTCCCTAACCAGGCAGCAATAAACCAGGCATCTCCATCAGGAAATCAATTAGACGTGGGGGCCTTTGCCTTGTTTCTTTTATTATCTTTTTTCCCCCCTTCCTCTGTTTCCATTTGTCAGGCAGAAGTCTTAAGGTGAGGCTGGTGGAAGGAATTGCTTCTCCAGGCAGTTGCTTTCCAGGTCCCTCTATTCCCAGGTGAAGTGCAGCCAAGCCTGTTGCTCAGGGACTTGGTGCTGCTTTGCTGTGTCCCCTCCCCTTCCCTCCTTTTCCCAGCCTGCTGGGAAGTTGGGGGGAGAGAGGCTGGAGGTTGCTGGGATCCCACGTTGGGATGCTGAGAGGGGATGTGTGAGGCTGGGGGGCTGCCCAGCCTGCAGGACACACGTGGGAGAGGAGGGTGGGGAAGAGAGTTTGAGCTGCCTTTGGCTTCTGAGCTTGTTCAGAGGTGAGGGGGGGGTTAAAATCCAGCTCTGGTCAGGGGAAACCAGCTGGGTTAGAGCTGCTGGGGGTGTGCTGGATGGGAATCAGAGAATTGGTTGGGTTGGAAGGGACTTTCAAGATCATCCAGCCCCAACCCCCCTGCATGGGCAGGGACACCTCCCACCAGCCCAGGCTGCTCCAAGCCCCATCCAACCTGCCCTTCAACACTGCCAGTGAGGCTGGTGGAAGGAATTGCTTCTCCAGGCAGTTGCTTTCCAGGTCCCTCTATTCCCAGGTGAAGTGCAGCCAAGCCCGTTGCTCAGGGACTTGGTGCTGCTTTGCTGTGTCCCCTCCCCTTCCCTCCTTTTCCCAGCCTGCTGGGAAGTTGGGGGGAGAGAGGCTGGAGGTTGCTGGGATCCCACGTTGGGATGCTGAGAGGGGATGTGTGAGGCTGGGGGGCTGCCCCGACTGCAGGACACACGTGGGAGAGGAGGGTGGGGAAGAGAGTTTGAGCTGCCTTTGGCTTCTGAGCTTGTTCAGAGGTGAGAGGGGGGTTAAAATCCAGCTCTGGTCAGGGGAAACCAGCTGGGTTAGAGCTGCTGGGCCTCGGGATGTGCTGGATGGGAATCAGAGAATGGGTTGGGTTGGGTTGGGAGGGACCTTAAAATCACCCAGATCCAACCCCCTGCATGGGCAGGGACACCTCCCACCAGCCCAGGCTGCTCCAAGCCCCATCCAACCTGCCCTTCAACACTGCCAGGGATGGGGCAGCCACAGCTTCCCTGGGCAACCTGGGCCAGGCTCTCACCACCCTCACACCAAAGAATTTCCTCCTCATGTCCAACCTCAATCTCCCTCTTCCAGTTTCAATTCATCCCCCCTGTCCTCTCCCTCCCTGCTCTTGTCCCAAGTCCCTCCCCAGCTTTCCTGGAGCCCCTTCAGGCACTGGAAGCTGCTCTAAGGTCTCCCTGGAGCCTTCTCTTCTCCAGGCTGAACACCCCTCCTCACTTCATGTTTCCAAGCATTTTGGCCCTCCCAGCTGATGTTGTGGTCTCTGTCTTGTCTCCACAACATCCACCCACAGGGCTTGTAGTGCCCTGTCCTGTGCAGCAAGAACCACCCAAACCCACTCTGCACATTGGGGTGGACCCAGACCTCCTCCTTACCCCAAAACCCCCAGATTTTGCTCAGAAATATATGAGCAAAGGTTTTACAATTACTCATTGTCTGAAATAGCTATTTATTTTGGGGGGGCAGATGTTCCAGCAACCCAAAGCCCTGAACTCGTCACACCTTGAGAGCATCCTCGTGTGCCCTCCCTGAATCCAGAACTGCACTCAGCAGGTATTTGAAGTCCTGATTTGCTCCTTAACACTTCCCTGATTTTACCAGAAGTCCTTGAGAAATTTTAACTTGATGGGTTCATGTATCTAGTTTGGGCTAGGGAGGAATTTGAGATGGAATCCCAGAGATGAGCCTTTAATGACAGAAATAAAACCCAGCCCGTGGTGGGAGAATAAATATTTCCATCTCATAATTTTTTTTTTCCCTTGTCAGGACAGGAAAATCAAGGTATTTGATGGGTTCAGCA
>NW_009952963.1:187504-205755 GCF_000747805.2 Chaetura pelagica | reverse complement strand
TCAGCAGGGCTGTGTGTGCTTGGGAGCAGAGCTGCCTTGGGTTTTGGAACTAGAAGTTCAGGTTGAAGGGTGACCCACCTTTGTCTTTGCTTTCTGTTGTTGCTTCTGTCCTCTTTGTCACTTGCCCTTGATGCTTCATGACCTTGCTTTGCTCCTCACTTGACCCTCAGAAGCTCAAAACTGCTCAACCTTTTCTTCTCCTGGTTGCACAGAGACCTGAGCAAGTGAGGAAGAGGCAGCCTTGGCTCAGCTGAGGAGGGACAAGCTGCTTTGCTTGGAGATCCTTGCAAACATGGGGGTGAGTTCAAGAGATCCAGCACTTCCCTGGAACTGAATTTTGAAAAACTTCCTGCTTGGAGAACATCAGAATGGTTGGTTGGTTGGGTTTGAGTGATGGGTTTTCCTTAGTCAAAACAGAAGGTCCTAAAGAGCTGCTCTGCTAACCTGGTGCAGTGCAAAGGTTCATTCAGCCCAAAACACCAGCATGGATGGCAAAGAAGCAGCAGGAACAAAGGGGAAGAGGCAGCTTCTCTGCAGCATTTGGCTGCTATTTGAGGGCAACAAGTCACTTTCTCCTGGTGACCATTTCACCAGCGTTGCTGCAAAATATTGTGGCTTCTGCAAACCTGCTTTTCCTGCTGGTGATTTGTGTCCTGTACCCAGCAGCTGTTCCTGCTCCAGGGGAGAGTGAAGGGGGGTTTTCCCTGGAGAGTGGGAAGCACAGGATGGTCTCCTACTGGTGAGAGGAGAGGACAGCTTGCCTGGAGCCCAGATCCTACAGGCAGGAGGAGAGACCTTGATATATCATCTGTCCCTGTGAGCAATCACAGGTCGGACAGGCACGTTCATTCATCTTCTCTTCCAGAGGAGAGGAGCAAATTCTCTCTGGTCTGGATTCCAGATGTTGGGAGAGAGTTTGCTGTGGTAGTATCTGGGGTGGGGAGATGGTGTGTCTGATCAGACAGGTCTGGGTGCTCCTGCCACCAGGAGCAGCAGGTAGGGGTGCAGGGGCAGCTGGATGGATCCTGGTGCTGTGCCCAGACCTGCTGCAACCTCCAGAGCATGGGGGGCTGTAGATGGAGGGGATCAGTCCCTGGTGGGGTGACCACCCATCAGCTGAGGGGACATCACCAGCTGCACACACGGTCCTGACTGGTTTGGTTCTGGTTCCCTCAGTAGTGGGGCCAGGGCTCCTAGGAGTGTTTCCTGTAAGAAGGTACTAAAAGCTCCCCCAGCTCAGGTGGCCAAGGTTGGGTCATTAGAGACACAATAGATGCACCTCTGTGATTAACACAGGAGATAAGATAAGACCTGATAAGATAAGACCTGAGCAGAAAGAGCTGAGCTGGAGAGGTGAAGCAGCAGGTAGGGGTGCAGGGGCAGCTGGATGGATCCTGGTGCTGTGCCCAGACCTGCTGCAACCTCCAGAGCATGGGGGGCTGTAGATGGAGGGGATCAGTCCCTGGTGGGGTGACCACCCATCAGCTGAGGGGACATCACCAGCTGCACACACGCTCCTGACTGGTTTGGTTCTGGTTCCCTCAGTAGTGGGGCCAGGGCTCCTAGGAGTGTTTCCTGTAAGAAGGTACTAAAAGCTCCCCCAGCTCAGGTGGCCAAGGTTGGGTCATTAGAGACACAATAGATGCACCTCTGTGATTAACACAGGAGATAAGATAAGACCTGATAAGATAAGACCTGAGCAGAAAGAGCTGAGCTGGAGAGGTGAGAGCAGGGCTGGGGTGAAGATCCCGAGGCTGCTGAGGAAGAAGGTGCCCAAGCAGGAGCTTCCCTGCATCCGTGGAGGAGCACAGGGGAACATCCCCCTGATCCTGAAGGCACCAGGAGGGGTGAGGGTGAATTTGCACCCCATGGGCTTGGATCTGCAGCAGTGGAGGACCCTGTGCCAGGGGAGTTTGTTCCCAGAGTCCTCATGACTCTGCAGGCAGCGCTGGAGCAGCTTTGGACCTGGTGGGAAGGGCTCCTGGAGGTTGGTGGAGGATCTGCCATGGGAAGGACCCCATGGGGAGGACTGTGAGGAGGAAGGAGCAGCAGGAACCACCAGCCTGTGAAGTGACTCTAAACCCCACCCCCCTGTGCCACTGGGGGCTGGGGAACCAGAGAAACTGGGAACAAAGGGATTTGGAGCTGGGAAGAAGGGAGGGGTGGGGGTGACACATGTAAACCCTGCTCTGGGTGTGTCTGTGTCCTGTGGGTGCTTCATCAGTGTGAAATTATGATTTTTTCCCCAAGTTGAGTCTGTTTTCAGGTCAGTACATGGTGAGAGGACCCTTCTTGTCTCAACCCATGAGTTTCTGGGTGGCTTTTGTCCTCCCCTCCCAGTGTGTGAGGGGGGATGGGGTGAGTGGCTGGATCTTTATTGTCCTCTTAAACCCAAACCATGACAGCTCCTTACCTGATGCACATGGAAAGTCTTCTTTAAGTGCTTTCTCTGACCAAATGCCCAAGGCTGGTGGGTTGAACCTCACAGCCTCATCACTGAGGCTCAGCTACCAAGAGCTTCCTCAGCTGCTTTAGACATCCCTGAGCTCCCAGCTGATCACCCTGTCAGCCCTAAATGTTCAAATATCCCAGGTCAACCACCTCCCATATTAATTTAATTTATGTACCTATATTCCTACATGTATCAGCCTTGCAGCTTGTAGGTTAAAATAGATTCTTCTGCAAGGAGCAGATGTCAGAGTGTGGTTCCTTTGCCTTCTGTTCTTTAGCCATCAAATAGAGATTTTGAAACCCCCATGCTGACAAAAAGCTGTAGGATTCAGTAAAAGGGGTTCATACCTTTGCCACTTGCAGGTCTGATCTGAACAGGAGGCTTGTGGAGCTGGTTAAAACGTGCAGGTTTTCTCTCTGTTAACAAGTTTGGGGTTGGGAAAGGAAATATTGGTCTGGTTTATAATAAGAGGGAGTCAGGTACTGAGCATCACCTCATCTGGGCATATTTTTCACTGGTGTTGGCTGGAATGGATTCTGCAAATAGCACAAGGGATCTCTGCAGTTTCATTCAAGCCAAAGACAATGGCAATATTATCATCAGAAAGCTTCAGAATGGCCTGGGTTGGGTTTTTGTTTGCACGTCCATGATGTAACCTTTTCAACTGCTCTCAGTGTGAAGCACCAGGCCTGAAGCCCAACCAGCCTTGCTGTGGCCAAAGTGCAGCTCAGGTTGGTCCCCAAAAATCATAGAGTGGTTTGGGTTGGAAGGGACCTTCAAGATCGTCCAGTTGCAACCCCTCTGCATGGGCAGGGACACCTCCCACCAGCCCAGGTTGCTCCAAGCCCCATCCAACCTGCCCTTCAACACTGCCAGGGATGGGGCAGCCACAGCTTCCCTGGGCAACCTGGGCCAGGCTCTCACCACCCTCACAGCAAAGAATTCCCTCCTCATGTCCAACCTCAATCTCCCCTCTTCCAGTTTCAATCCATTCCCCCTTGTTCTCTCCCTCCCTGCCCTTGTCCCAAGCCCCTTCCCAGCTTTCCTGGAGCCCCTTCAGGCACTGGAAGCTGCTCTAAGGTCTCCCTGGAGCCTTCTCTTCTCCAGGCTGAGCACCCCAACTCTCCCAGCCTGGCTCCAGAGCAGAGCTGCTCCAGCCTTGGATCATCTTTGTGGCCTCCTCTGGACTCTCTCCAGGAGCTCCATGTCCTTATGTTGGGGGCTCCAGAACTGGACACAGTGCTCAAGGTGGGCTCTCATGAGAGCAAAGGGGCAGGATCTCCTCCCTCGACCTGCTGCTCATGCTGCCTTTGATGCAGCCCAGGACACGGGTGGTTTCTGGGCTACAAGCTCACATTGCCAGCTCCTCTTGAGCTTCTCATCCACCATCACCCCCATGAATTATGTTTCTACCTCTCAGCTGCGTTTCCTCTTCACCCCAAATTCCCTGGCAGACTTCTCCTGGGGTTTTTTTCTCCAGCTGCCTGTGAGCAGAGGCTCTTTCTGAACACTCAGAGCATCCTTGCTCCTCGCTGCAAAGGCCAAGAGGTGCCCCCAGCTCTTATGGGGAACCAAAGGCTGGAGAAAAGAGGGGGGCAGCTTGAACATCCAGCACATTTCTTCTCACAACTGCTGCTCCTTCCCATCCCATCCTGTTCCAATCCCAGCAGCCCAGGGATGTTATTCCAGCCATCAGCTGCAAGACACACCAGCTGGGCCCGGCAGCACGAGGTGTGGAAAGTCCACTGGGGGATTAAGCTGGTCTTACCATCAGTCCTCACTTGTGAAAATACAACCTACTAAGTTTTCCTAGATGATGCAGTTTTCAATTGCTTTTGTTTGCTTTGCAGCCAGGTCTTAAATCAGGCTGTCAGTCACCCCCCCACACCCCCCCTGTCTCGCCTCCGGGGCAGCTTCCAGGCACTTTCCTTCCAGGACCTGCAATATCTTTCCTATCACCACGTATTTATGGGGCTTTTCCTCTTCCTCCTGGTGGGAAGGGAGGTGTCTCACACGGTGCAGCTCGTTGTTCAGAGCCCCCAGATCACCAGAAACCCTGGGGTGCCTGGCAGTGATGGTTTGAGGGGGGGGGCACTGGGGGGTCCTGCCCTGGTGTCCTTGCTTGGTACCTCCAACCTCCTGCTGTCGTGTTTGGAATGCAGCAGACTCAGGAGGGTGGGGAGATGGTTTTCAGTGTCCAACAAACCTCTCCCCCTCCCTCTTCACACCTTGGATGGGGAGGGTTTCTCATGAAGAGCTGGGGGAGAGGGTTTCTCTGCCTTTCCTCTCCTCCCTCGGCTGCTCCATCCACCTCCTGGGCTGCAAAAGCCATTTGTGCCGTGTCCCGTGGGCAGAGCAGGGCTGAAGGCTCATCAGAGCTCCTGGCTAGAGATTCCTAGCCTGGCCAAAAAGGTGCTACCATGGGTTTTTGGAGGATGAAGAGGCTGAGAGGTAGGGGAGGCAGCTCTGCCAGGGGCAAGTTGGGTGGGATCAGCCGCTCGGTTCGACCTCCTGTGTTGCCCCACCAAGAGCTTCATCATGGATCTTCAGGTGCTTTCAGCACAGCCCTGGCAGCACAGGGGAAGGGACATGGGCCTGCCTTGCCTGCACACAGCAGCTCCCACCCAGCACAGCCAGGGGATTGACTCTGCCTGGCACCTGAAGCAGGTGGGTGTCCAGGGGAGGTGGCAGCCCTGCAAATAGATGCCCCCCCCGGGTGTTCAGAGGGAGGTTGGTCCAGGATTTCTGACCCAACCCAAGTCTCTGGGCATCAGGTTGCTGCTCCACCTCTGGCAGAGGTGGCTGATCTCCAAGGATCTCTACAAGCCTGACCCAACTCTTGCAAGCTGCTTTGGCAACATCTCCTCCCCCCACCACCACCCCCCAGCCCAGCCTCAACATTCCAGGTGTTTTCTCCCTCCTTTGTCTCATAACACAATGCACAAAGGACAGGCCTATTACAGAGGTGGGAATCTGTGCTCCAAGCCCACTCCCAGCAGCCCCCTAAATCCTGCCCTTCCATGTAATTTAAATCACAGCAGTTGTGCCTGGTGGGAGCAGGGGGAGGCTGCTGGCTTGGGATGTCCCCTGGTTCATGCTGTGATACCTTTTCCTTCCATCTCTTCCCCTGCAAGTCCAGGGATGGAGAGGTTCTGATCAAGGCTGAAGAAGGTGGTTCCTGTGACAGCTGCTGTGGTTTGTGGCAGGCAGAGCTGGGGTGCTGGGAGCAGGCAGGGCTCCCATGTCTCCTCAGGCTCCTGGCGTGGTGCTGAGCTGCTTGGCAGCTGTCATCTCCAGTGAGGAAAGAGGCAGAGAAAAGCCAGGACACATCCCTGTCATGGAGAGGCTGAGGGCAAGTGGTTGAGTTCTACGTGGTGCTGGTGGTGCTGGAGATGGTCCCTTCCTGGCAGGGAGCTGTGTCCTCCCACCTCAGCTGTAGGACAATGGAAGGGCAGGTCTGACAAGCCCTGTTGCTGCCACCAACACTAGGATTTGTCCCCAGAGGTTTTGATCAGTGCAAAGGGTGCCTGGCTGGGCAGGTGGGCAAGGCAAGGTCTCCTAAGGCTCGGTGAGGACAGGGGAAGACTGGGTGTGATTTGGGGCTGCACAACCCCCAGGTGAGTGGTGACCCTCCCTGCAGGGTGAGGGGACCCTCTGCTGGGCAGACTTTCCTCCTACTTTTGTTGGCTGAGGTGTGAAAGGTCTGGGCAACTGGAGAGCCCTTGTGGGCCACCTTGCAGACGTGAGGTCCCTGAAAGAAGGGGACAGAGTGACACAGTGGTCACCTCTTGGACTCGTGCAGCTAAATCCACAGGAGCTGCTCACTCCAAGCCTTGAGCTGGTTTTGCAATTGGTTTGAGCCAAGCCAAGAGAACACTGGCATCTGGAGAAGGCTTTGGGGTTTTTCTTCTCTTTGCATCTCCTGCCAAGCAGCCTGGAGACACGTGGAGAAAACTGCATCTTCCAGTACCCTGCTGAGGTGAGAAGGACCCAGATTCCTGGCCTTGATGTTACATAGCCATGAATAAATCAGACTGGTCTAGTCCTGGGCAGCAGAAATAAGAAAGAGCCAGACTAAAAGGTGAAAGTGGCTGTGCTGTTAAGGGGTCCAGCCTGTGGAGCCAGGGGAGAGATGTTTTCCTTTGGGCCAAAGCAAGTTGGTGGCCTGAAAAGCCCTGATGTGAAATCCAAGCTGCAGCCCCTGTTTCTTCTGGTACCTTCAGGAGAAAACAAGGCAGGAACAAGCCATGGCAGATGGTGTCCAGCCCAGCATGGTGCAAAGGCCTCAGGTGAGGCAGGTGGTGCACAGCATGGCTTGGAAGCCTTGGAGGGATGCTCTGTGTGAGTGTCACCTTGTTGTCCTGCAAGCAGCATTGCTAGAGTAGCTTCATCACTGGCCACTTGAGCAGGGGCTCATCCAGCTCCCAGGCTCCCCAGGGCCAGGGCTCACCCAGCTGCCTCAGCTTGTGAAAGGCAAAACATCTGGCTGATGTTTGTGGCTGAAGGAGCAATGAGAGGTCACCATGCTGTGCTTTGAACCATGCTATGCTGGATCTGGGACCTCCTGGGTTTGTTGACTGTCTGTCTTGGACTGTGTTCCCAAGACATCCCCCAGCCACTGCTGCTGGGCAGGGAGAGGGGACCACAAGAAGTCCTTCAGGCTCTGCTGGTGGAAGTGATGGGAAGCCATGGCCCTCCCTCCTCCTGTCCTGGCTCCTTCCCCTTTGCATCTGATAGAATCATAGAAAGGTTAAGGTTGGAAGAGACCTTAAAGATCCACCAGGATCCCACCTCCTTGCTACGAGCTTGGACACCTCACACTAGACCAGGCTCCTCATCCTGCCTGGCCTTGAACACCTCCAGGGAGGTGTTGCTCCAGAGGGTTTGGGAGCCCCCCAACTGGCAGCCCTTCAGCACAGCCTGCAGGGACAGCAGGGAGCTACAGAGTGAGGCACCAGCCCAGGAGCTCCCTGCAGCCCAAGGCCATGAGTGGGCATCAGGCTGAGGGTGAGGAACAGCATCCCCCTCCCTCCCAGGGACCCCCCAGGGGGGATGCACAGGTCAGTGTCAGTGTGTCCATTTCTGCAGGCTTCACTTCTGGCATTAGTGAAGCTTTGGAGACCATGGCCTAGAGCCTGAGTGGAAGATCTCACACCCCCAGGAGCCATTTGGGTGTCTCTGCACAGCTCAGGTTGCTGCTGACTTGGAAGTTCTCCCTGGTGAAGGCAATGACCATTGGCTCTGCTCCCTGTGGACCTAATGATACTTGTACCTGGAACTGGGGTTTTTTTCTGGCTTGTTTCATCCTTTCCTCTTGCAGCCTGAGGAGCCGAAGAGCTGGCAGGTGCCCTTGCAAAGCTGCTGGGTTCATCAGTGCTGATGCTGCTTGGAAAATGCTGCTCAGGGCTCTGAGTGTGGGAGCTCAGCTGTGGTTAAAACAGAAACATCTCAAGTTAAGAAAGATTCCTCAAGGAACAAAAACACCTGCTGCAGGATGGCAGGGGGTTAATGTTTGAGCTGAACTTCTCTTTGTGTGCACCAACCTCCCTGGGAAACAGGGTTTTAACCTGATACAGAAAAAAAACCACCTTAAAAATGGCACAAGTTTTCTATTTGAATGGGATGAACCCAGTTGGGAGCATCCAAAACCAGCACCTTCCTCAGAGGGGTTCTGGTGGGAAGGCTGGGATGTGAACTGCAGGTGGCACAGCTCCCCAGCGTGCTGGAGAAGGTCTTGCAAGGGGATGTTGGAGGAACTGGAAGCAGACCTGGCTGGGATTTGATTTTTATATAAAGTGTGTTGGAGTCTCTTGGTCAGATGAAACTTCTCCCAAGCACACGTGGTCCCAGCTGAAGTTGGGAATGGTCCATCAGGAGAGGAGGAAATATGTGTATCCAGAGAAGCAATGGCTTTGTTGAAGTCCATCCAGGCTGAGAGCATTGGCCTCAGGTCTCTGCAGTGACCAGAAGCACAAGATGCTGCCAGGAGTGTGGAACCTCCTTGCCCATCCACCTTGCAAGCCCCTTGACATGGTGCCAGGACCCACCACGTGCTGCTGGATGGTGTGTCCTCCTCAGCAGGGTGATGTGTGCCAGGACCTCCTGCACGTGGGCTCTTGGATGAGCTGCAAAGCTCCTCAAACCCCCACCATGAAGCCACCTCTTGGCCCTCACCAAGGGGATGGTCCCAACCCTCTCAGCTCTCCCTTCACCTTCCTATTTTCAGTGCTAACAGAGAAATTGAGAAGGTGGCCCCTTCCCTGTGGTGGGAAATGGGAATTCCTGGGAAATGCCCCTTTTTGCCACTTTCCTGCTGCTCAGGGCACAGTGATCCCAGCCAGGAGAGGCTGAGCTGGCTGCTCCTTCCAGCTGCTCCTCCAGTATAAACCAGAGCCACCAGCTGACCCAGTTGGCCACTGCCTGCTGAAAAGGCAGTAAATCAGCTAAAACCCCAGTCAGAACTGCTTGGAGTGTGGGTTTTGAAGCATCTTCAAGCCACAAAATGTGCCAAGGACACCTGTGACCAGCTTCCCACCCTGCTGCACCTGCTGGGACTGATCCTGCACCAGGCTTGGACTTTCACAGGAGCAGGACTTCCACTTCCATCACAAGATCTAGGGATGTGGTAACTCTCTCCCAACCTAAGACATGATTATGGTCTTTGCCCTATTGTTTTGTTCTCAGAAGCACCAGCAGGTACCTCAGTTCACCCTGGACTCTCATCCCCAGACAACAAAAGGTCCCCAAGGCCTGACGTGAACTCAGCTGGAGACCATTGATCTCGGGGGGGCTGTGGGTCAGATCTGCTCCTGCAGGTCCAACCACAGGTGCACATGGGTAGCCATGCCTTTTTGTTGCCTTCTCAGGTGCTTTTGAGCTCAAAACTCTGCCTGTCAAGAGGAGCAAAGCTTGGAGGGACAACAACCCAATCAGCCTTCATCCCCAAAGCACGGGGCTCTCCCAACAGCTCCACAAGCCATTCCCCACCACTGAATCCACCAAGTCCCTTTTTGCTTCTTTCCTATCATCCTCTGGACCCAAGTAGGATCAGTTCAAGCTTCTCCTGGGCTTCTTTTGTGGCTGGTGGAGCCTCCCCAGGGCCGTGGCTGCCTCCTGCCGGAGCGCTCGGCTCCAGGGCAGCCGCCCTTCCTTCCCCTCTTTGAAGATTAGGGGGCTTTAACATGTCTTTAAAGTGAATTTCTCCCCACCACCCCCTTCTGTTTTATTACGATAATTGATGACCAGCAAACTTTTCTTTTCCTTTATCTCTTAAATATGTTTCTTTCCCCTTAAAAATGCAATATTTCTTTTAACTCAGGATATGGATGGGTCTGCGCGGAGCGGGGCGGCCGGTGGATCATCTGTCAATTTGATCGTGTAAAGCCTCTGTTTTCAGCTGGCATCCAGTGCAGATTTCAAAGCTGTGACTCACCCCTGCTCACAGAGTCAGGACTGAAAGGGAAGGTAAAAGAATCGTTCAGAAAAATAATAAAATACCATGTTCTTTCCAAGCAGTTAATGACACGGTTCGATTCTGGGGAGGATTCGTCGTGTGCGTGTAAAGGGAGGATTAAAAACTTTGCAGGGTCTCATAGGTGGGGTCTAGAAAATGAAGAGAAGGTTGGAAGAAAGGAAATAATCCTAAATGAAGCTGGGGGGGCAAAATGGAACCTTGACTTTACAAAGCATAAGGGAGGGAAGGAAGGAAAGGCAGTGGAATCATTTTATGCGTCGTCGTGACGTGACACTTGCAGGGTGTGTGTCCTGGTGCAGCTAAAGCCTTGAAACTGAAACTGCTTTTTCTCCCCAGCAATAGCTAAAGCAAACCCCTTTTCAGAAAGATCAGCTGAACTGAAAAGCAGAAATTCCTTTTCCTCTGAAAAAACAAGTGAGTGCCTCTTTTTTTTTTTTAATGAAGCAAAATTCCGGGCACCCACAGCCCCGTTTTCTCATCATTTGACCCAAAAGGTCTTTCCTTCCAAATGCCACTTCTATGGGTGTGATTGCAGCCTGTTGTACCACCCAGCTGGGAACTGGTCTGTGTTTTCTGGCCCTGCTCCCTCAGCCCAGGGTTGGGAAGCACTGAGTCCCCCAGGAGGTGACAGGGGACCAGGCTCCTGCTGGTTTCTGTTCCTCAGTCCCAGGCTTCAACCACCACAAGTCCACAAAGGGTGTCAAAAGCCAAGGAGTGTGGCAGCTCAGTGGTTCCTCTCTTGTCAGGTCTATTTTTCTGACACCTTAAATCCACACAGAGAGAAAGCAGGATAGGGAACCTTTGGCAGTGGGTGGTGAGGTCTGGTGCTTCCTGGGGTCGTCCTGCCAGTGGATGAGATGTTTCCTACAGGCAGTCCCTGCTCTGAGGTGAGGTAGGACTCACCATGCTGGGTGTGACAGTGCCAGCTGATTTCATGGACTTACAGCCTGGTTTGTGTTGGAAAGGACCTGAAAGATCATCTAGGTCCAACTCACCTGCCATGGGCAGGGAGACCTCCCACCAGACCAGGTTGCTCCATCCAAATGTGGCCTTACAGGTCAGCCTAGAGCAGCTGGGAGCTTGGAATTGGTACCTTTCAAAACCTCATTGTTCATCATGTGGTCGTGTTGGGGAAACCCAAAACAAAGTAGACAGGAATGAAAAGGGAACCTTTGGAAGTGGGTGGTGAGGTCTGGTGCTTCCTGGGGTCGTCCTGCCAGTGGATGAGATGTTTCCTACAGGCAGTCCCTGCTCTGAGGTGAGGTAGGACTCACCATGCTGGGTGTGACAGTGCCAGCTGATTTCATGGACTTACAGCCTGGTTTGTGTTGGAAAGGACCTGAAAGATCATCTAGGTCCAACTCACCTGCCATGGGCAGGGAGACCTCCCACCAGACCAGGTTGCTCCATCCAAATGTGGCCTTACAGGTCAGCCTAGAGCAGCTGGGAGCTTGGAATTGGTACCTTTCAAAACCTCATTGTTCATCATGTGGTCGTGTTGGGGAAACCCAAAACAAAGTAGAAAGTACGAGGCAAGGAAGTGGAACAAGGCAGGAGATGGTGGGTCAGGGAAGAAGGAGGCCACCAGCCCTCAGTGGCCATTGACTGTCTTTATCTTTGCACTGGGTGACCTTTAGAAGTCACTTCCAACCCCACACGTTCTCTGATCTTCAGAAAGAGAAGATTCATGCCAGGATACCCCAGAGGTAAAGTTGTTCTCCTGGCCTCAGGGTGTGAGAACAGGAGCTTTGTGGTGACTCCAGGTTCTCTGGCTGCTGCTGACATGGTCCTCTATGGCTTGGTCCTCTTGCAGACACCCCATCTGTTCCTGGGAGGGGTGATGAAGATGGAAGGAGGCAGTTTGAAAAGTGTGAGTCCCTGAGAGCTGAGGCAAAGCTCTCAGCACCCCCCCTCCTGCCCAGCCAGGCTCCCACCCCTCTCAGGAGGCTTCAGGGGGCACCACCAGCAGTAGCAACTGGCTCAGGCTGGATCTGAGCCCATGAACCAGGAGATGAAAAGCTCCATTTGAGGTCCAGGGAGCCCACCCAGTTCCCTGCAGCCGGGGCAGGAGGATGGGGCCACCAACCACTTTCTGCCAGCATCTCTTGGGTTTGGCTGGTGTGACACGGAGAACCTGAGTTATGATTTGATCCTGCCCTGAGTAATAACCAGAGAAACCAGCCCGTGGGTTTCCAAATAAACATTTTAATAAATGACGGGTGAATTCAAGGAGAGCTGCTCTCCCCCCCAGCCCTGCCCTGCTCCCACCACAACTGTTCCACTGAAGGCAGGCAGTGTCTAGCAGAGCCCCGGGTACTGTAAATACATTTCTTGCACTGTCACATATAAACACTGGAGAGAGAAGGAGATCAAAAGGTCTGGCTGTGCAGAGCAGAGCCCCGTGATGAAGTGAACATGTTGCTTTGTGGCTGGGCTGGGGTGATGGGAAGCCTGAGAAGAACAGACTGGCTGGAGACGTAGGAGCCCAGAAGGCCTGGGGGGCCTCAAAGAAGAGGGGGGGGAGGGCAAAAAAAGAAAAAAAAAAGGAGGAAAAAAAATCCCCACTAGCAGCAGGAAAAATAAATAATTCTGTTATCTCTGATGAATTTCTGCCTTTGATCTGGTTTTTCCTCTCCCTCGTGCTGCCTTTATCGGTCCCTCTGCTCCCCCTGCTCACAGCCCCCCCCTTCCCCCCCCCCCTCACCTTCCCCTTGGCCACTTTTTTTTTTTGGATTTCACCCCCCCTTCTTCTTCCCTTCCCCTTTTGTGGTTTGATTTATCCCACGAGCAGCTCGGGGAGCCTGACGGGCCCTGATGAATGGGCAGAGCTCGTCTGCCCGGAGCCCTGTCCCGGCGTCTGCCAGGACATCCCCAGCTCCTTTTCACTCTTGGAAACCTCCTGCTGCAGGAGATTTGCTTCTTGGGTTGTGTTTTCCTCGGGGAAGATGTTTTCTGCCTCACACACACACACACACACACACCCCAAGCCTTCTCCATCCAGGGGTTATTTAGCTTAACCTTGACAGATGCTAAATCATGGGGGGTTTCTTCTTCTTCTTCCACAGCTGGTACCTCCTTTCTGAGGCCACATGGGGTGCCCCTGATGGTTCCCTGCAGCATGGCTGAAAGAAGAAGCATGAAAAAAAGCAGAAGAAAGAGATGGAGTTGGAAATAGGGTGGATGGAAGTGGGAACAGGCCCCCTGGGGTGGGGATGAACAGGGAGCTGTGATGGGAGCTGGTGGGTTTCTTCCTCCTCAGGGCTCATGGAGACACTGTGACCCTTCCAAGGAGAGGAGTGACACCAAAACGTGGTTCACCTGCAGCTTGTGCTTAGAGAAAGCTCTGAAATTCAGAGCCAGAAAAGCCCCAAGTGGGGACAGTTCAACACAAGTGACCAACTTGGGGAACTTCTGTTTCAAAGCCCAGATGAAGACGTCTTTCATCAAACCACTGGTGTTCTCTTTCACTCTCTGTGCTTGACAAGGCTGTGAAAATCCATCAAACCCACCTCATGAGACCACCCCCTTCTCCCTGCAACTGCAAAGGCTACAACATTTTGTAGCTCAAGCTGGAAAAGGATGCCAGGGAGATGCTGAGTGTCCCTCCTGGCCACATCCCTGCCTGCCCCAGCCATCCTCCCCTGTCTCATTCCTGCCCTGGTGGTGGGACAGACCCCTGGGTTGGGGCATCAACCACTTCCCATGGTTTGCAGCCAAAACTCAGTAGCTGGACCATGGGAGTGTTAAGATCCATTAAAGAATAAGTCTTGACCCTTGCTTTGACATCTCCTTTCTCCTAGACCAGCTGGTTTAAACTTCTGCTTCTCCATGTTTCACATTAACAATTTGAATGAAAATCTCTGTGAAATATGTGACTTTTCTGACTAATTCAAACCCACAGATCCAGCCCAGCTCCTTGGTCAGATTTTCTTCCCCTGTCTAACCCTTTTCTGGTTAATCATTCCTGGTTCTTCACCCCCTGGAGATCTCTCAGCCCCTTTGGGCTTCTTCAACTCATCCTTCTCCCAGAAATTCAGCTTAAAAAAGTTCTTCTCTTGATTTTGAAGCTGTTTGCACATTGATACAATGGGCTGGTTTCTCCTGTAGTCTCTTCACTCAGCCTTCTTCAAAGTCTTCTATCTCCTCATCCTTTTCTTTTTGTAATTTCCTATTTTTGCCCAGATGAGAAGTTGTTGATTTTGCATCTTGAGTTGGTACAGTCAACACATTCCTGGAGCCTGCTGGCAATGAAACACCTCCAGGCTTCTCCTCCCCACCAAAAGACACATTGGGCTAGAAAATTCATGTATAACCAAGGTTTTAAAGCCCTCCCAGCATCAACTCCTTTTATGAATAAGGAATAAACAACTGTGGGTTTTGTCATGAATCAATAGATCCATTTCCTTATCCATAAATGGGAGTTTTGAGCAGTTAAAAAATATTCTTAAACTGGATTTTTTCTCTCACTAAAATTCCCTAAAATGATCATTTGTAAAGAAACATAGAATCATAGAATCAATAAGGTTGGAAGGGACCTTAAAAATCATCAAGTTCCAGCCCCCCTTGCATGGGCAGGGAACCCTAACAATGACCAAGCAAAATGCTGCACAATAAGGAAGGTCCCCTCTGTGTTTCTGTGGCACCTCTTTGGTCCCTTGGTTTCCATTTGAGCTATTTCAGTGTAATACCCTGGAATTCTAGAGTGCTGGGTTGGGAAGGACCTTAAAGATCATCTCGTTTCACTTCCTCTGCACAGGCAGGGACACCTCCCACCAGACCAGGTTTCACAAAGCAGTTTGAGCCATGTTCTTCATGAGATAAATGCTATTTTATAGGTCATTAACTACGACATCATTTAAGGAAATGCTTTTAAAGCCTTATTTCATTTCCAACCATGCATCGCAGACCAGCTCCACACAACAGAGACAACTAAGACCTCTACACTGATTTGGGGTGGGATGGCCTTGTCAGCACAGCTGGTGAAGACCCCCAGGTGAATTCAATGAGGCTAATTAGCTGAACAACCTGTTGGTAATTAGTGAAAGGGCAGGATGTGCCTTCCCTGGGGTGGAAAACCCTATACAAGCCCCAGCACCCCAGCAGTTGGGATGCTGCTGGTGGTGCTGGATGATGGTGAGATGTTCTCTCCACAAGGTATGTGGAGTCTTTTCACCTGGGGAGGAGGGGTTGGGAGGGTGTTATTTGCCTGTTTGTGTTATTGGGGGGGGGGGCAAAAATGTCCTGCCCTGGGTGCTGCTGGTGTTCAGGGAGTGGTTTTTGTGGTGGGTGTCCCTATGGGTGGGTGTGATGGTCCAGGGTGAAGCTGTGTGCAAGTGCTTGGTGTGGAGGTCTGGGGGAATGAGGGGCAGGGCTAAATATCTGCTTGTCCTCTAGAGGAGAGGGCTGCACTGGGTCCCTTCATCAGACAGGGGCTCTTTGATGCTTGTCAAGGGGAAAAGCTCTTGTTTGGAGCTAGCACAGTAAAGCAGGTGGACCATCTCTAGCACTCCTAAGAGCCTTTGGCTTGGGGCTTGGCTGTCTCCAGAAATAACAGTAAGAAGGAGAACCTCAGGTGTTTAGTTTTGGTTAAAATGAGCTGGGCAGGTGGTTTTTCAGGTGGCCTTATTGTAGAAGTGAGAGGTGAGGCAACTTCTCTGCTGGAGTGATGTTATCTGAGGAGAGGTGAGGGCTCCAAAGAGCTTGGTGTAGGTCACTGAATGCCTTGTGTCCTGGCTGGGGGAGATGAACACTGGGGTTAAGGCTTGCACCTTCCCTCCTGAGGGTTCCTGGGTTTGGGGAAAGCTCTGAAATGCTTCAGAAGCAGCAGCCCAGGGTGAGCAGAGCACTTGGAGTGAGGAGCAGGAGTGAAGGCTGCTGCCTGCCCTATAAAAATAAATCCTCCCTTGCAGATCTCTTGGAGAGTGACTTGAAGCATGTGGGAATTTCACCCTGTGAAGCTTTTGCTGTGTGGGTTTCAGCCCTGACCTGGGGGTTTGCTGCTCCAACCCTGCCTGCCCAGGCAGGTCCTGCACACATGTGCAGAGGGAAGGTGGCAGCTTGGGCAGATGCTGGGGAGCAGCAGCACTGAGCTGAGCAGGCTGGAGCTCCCCTCCCAGCACAGCAGCAAGATGAGGAGGAGGAGGGGGCTGTTGCTCAGGCAGTTTCTGGAGGACCAAGGTCTGTGTGTGCTCTGAGTGAGTGGCAGCAACAGCCCGGGGAGCCGCCGGCCTGGCCTTATCTCTTCACCCCCCCCCCCTAAACATCAGAGACCTGATGTTGCTCCTGAGGCCAGGACCTGACAGCCTTGTACATTAGCACTTTTTGAAAGTGATGTCCACTTTTGAAATAGTACCTGTCCCGAGAGTGGTCACTTCATTTGACAAATGCCAGCGATGACAGCTGGACGCTGCTTTACAAACTCCAGCCCTGCCTGCAGCTCCCCTGCCCCAGGGGAGGGGAGATGTGTTCCCCTCTGCCCAGTCGAGATCTTTGTTTGTAGATTCCCCCCTCAGAGCCTGCAAGCAGGGGCTGGGGGCTGTTGGGAGCTTGGCTGCTTCCCCTGGGACGTGTGCTTGGATCCCACCAGCATCACCAAACAAAGCAGTCCTGCAGGTTGTTGGGGGGGGTTTCCCAAAAAGGATGGTGGGGTTTTGTCACCCTCTAATGTCTGTCCAGTGCAAGGAGTGAAGCCAAGCAGAGAAACCAATTGCCTCCTCAATATCTGGGAAGGTTTGGGCTGAAAATGTTTTGGCTGAGGCTCCTGGATTCTTTGCCTGTGCCTGGCTCTGAAGTTGTCTCTAGGTGAGCTCCTTGTTCTGCTGCCCAAAGGGACCTGGCTGGCTTGGTGGGGTTGCTCTGGGCACTGTGCTGGAGAACTGAGCCAGCCTGGGCAAGAGGAGACAGGGCTGGGGCTCCTGGAGCTGAGCAGAGGAGGGAGAAGGGAGTTAATTCCCTGCTCCTCTAAAAGACTTTGGGCTGTACAAGTCACCCCTAAAACCTGTATGGAGACAACATCATTCAAGTGACACATGAATACAGCTGGGCAACACCAGAAGTTGGGTTGATTGATTCATGTGCTGCCTTTTATTTAAATAGGAGGCTAAATGTCCTCAGATTGGGGTGTCCTGCTGAGGGTGTCCCTGGACATCCTGCCTGGTGGAGCTTGTGTTGCATGTTCCTCTCTCTGGGGCTCTTTGCAACCCCTTGGAGGACCTACCTGTGCTTTTGGGTCCCCACCTGCTGCTGAAATGGCTGGGAAACTTGAATCAAAAATGCCCTGACATTCAATGGGAATAATCTCTGGGTAGGAGCAAGGGGAGGTCTTGGGTTTTGGGGTCTCCTTGGGGTCTGCACTGCTTGCTGTGGGTCAGTGAAGTAAAGGGGCTCAAGTTGGTGAGTGTCTCACCCAAGTTTCTGGTAGTGCTTGCTGGGGTTTCCTGGAGGGCAGGGTGTGCATGTGTGCAGATTGATGCTGGGGTTTGTGTGTGGTGCCTGGGGAGGGGAGGGCTCCAGGGAGACCTTGGAGCATCTTCCAGTACATGAAAGGGCTGGGGAGGTTCTTTTTATAAGGGTGTGCAGTGATGAGATGGGAGAGACTGGTTTTAAGCTGGAAGAGGGGAGATTTAAATTGGACATGAGGAGGAAATTCTTGGCTGTGAGGGTGGTGAGAGCCTGGCCCAGGTTGCCCAGGGAAGCTGTGGCTGCCCCATCCCTGGCAGTGTTGAAGGGCAGGTTGGATGGGGCTTGGAGCAGCCTGGGCTGGTGGGAGGTGTCCCTGCCCATGCAGGGGGGTGGGTTTTATATGATCTTTCAGGTCCCTTCCCACCCAAACTGTTCTATGTTTTCCTCAACTTGCCTTCTCCTGGCCACCTCTTGGTGCCCACCCCTGGGTAAGGGTGACCCCCCCAGGCTCTGCCATCTGTCCCCACATCCCTCTCCCTCCCCAGCTCCACGGAGCCCCAAGTTATGATGTGAAACTTGGACACACCCAGACAACTGGCCTGGCCCAAGCTGAGCCTGCAATTTCCTGCCTCATAAAAACATGAGCTTCCTTCAGCCTTGGGTCTCCACCAGATCCCACTGATCCCAACCCCACACCCTCCACCCCAAGGCCCCCCCCCAAAAAAAATCTTGTGACACCAGCAACGAGCTGGGTTGTTTTTATTGCTCCATATGTTGGAGACACATGGAAAAGCTGCAAAGGAGCAATGCCCTCAGCCAGGGAGTGAAAAGCCACCGAGTTTACAGGGTGTTGCAAATAATCTGGGGCAAAACAAATGGTGGTGGCTGCCAATTCTGAGGACGTGGCTTTAAATCTGGGGGGGG
>NW_009952963.1:185711-187281 GCF_000747805.2 Chaetura pelagica | reverse complement strand
GGGCTCCCAACAGCCGTGCCTTTTTGTAGAGCAATCCATTAAACCCCCCCTCAACCTGGAGCTGAACAGCAGAGGGGGATGGAGCCTCTGGGGAGCCAACCCAGCCGCTGGGTAATAAACTCAGCAGCATCCCACTTCTGGCTCAAGCAGCAAAGAGCCTGTACAGAGAGGCTAATGTGTTGCTGCAGAGAAGGTTAAGGATGAAAAGACCCAGGATGGAGTTTTTCCAGAGAGCTGAGTTGTTAACAGTTGGTCAAAATGCTGTTGCTCTGGGTAGTTTTGTTGCTGGTGGTGGTTTGAGGCTTCTGGGATTCTTGTTTTCCCTCTGCCAGGGTTGGTGGGATCTTGTGGGTACTAGGTTGGTCTGCAGCCCAGGAGAGGTGGCTGGGTAGTGGTCACCCATATGCCAGGGGACCAGGGACTGTCCATCAGAGCTTTGTGTTCCTACCTTGTGTGGTGGGGGTGGCTCTGGGCTCTCCAGGTAGCTCCATTGCCCAGGGAAGCTGTGGCTGCCCCATCCCTGGCAGTGTTGAAGGGCAGGTTGGATGGGGCTTGGAGCAGCCTGGGCTGGTGGGAGGTGTCCCTGCCCATGCAGGGGGATTGGACTGGATGATATTGAAGTTCCCTTCCCAGTCAAACTATGCTATGATCACAAATTTCTCCATCCAGGGACAGGAGCATTGCCTGGAAAGTGTCTCAGACTGAGCCAGCAGGTTTTAAGTTCTTTTCTTCTTGGGCTGTAAGAGAAGAAAGGAATTTGTTGCCTTCCAGCATCAAGTTGTAGGTCTTGCCCTCCTCTGGGCTCTTGGCATGCAGTGAGAAGGTAGGAGCTGGGCAGCAGCTGTTGGGGTCTCTGCTGGCACAGGGGAGGTGTCTGGATGCTCACTCAGAGTGGCTGAGGGCAGGGGCTGCCAGGGTGATGCCATGTGGTTTGGATGCAAAATTCCATGCTGAGAGTGAAGTATCCCAGCCAAAAGCCTCCATGGGCTTGTCTGGACCGAGGACAAAACCCCTCAACTGGCTGCTTTCAGTGTGTCTTGGAGCAGCCAGTGACTCCTGAGCAGAAGGGGAAGGGGCCAGGGAGGGTGTTTGATGCCTCCTTTCTGCCTGGCACTGTGGGCCCTGCTGCTGAGCTCAGCCCCCTGGCTGTCCCCAAGCCCTTGGTGTGGTCAGTGATGGCCCAGGGACCACAACCAGGAGGAGAAGATAGCTCTGCAGCCAGTCTCTGGTGACACTTGCCTGGGGACATCAGCTGCTGGGTGTCCCAAGCCTGTGAGGGCTCTGAAACTCTCCCACCTCCCTGAGCTTTCAGCATCCGTGCTCTGGAGAGATCCATGGGTGTTCTCCAGCTCAGGGACAGGTTTAAAGGGAAAAACCTCTCCTGTTTGAGGTCTGGCACCTGCTCAGCACCTCCAGGTCCTTTTCCTTCTCCTGCCCAGGGGGAAAGGGGGAGCAGGTGCCACATCTGCCCATGTCACTGCTGTGGGTCTCTGGGTGGGTGAAAACCTGAAGGCCAAATAATTTCAGTGCATGAAAGGGGTTCAGGATGGGGGGGGCTGGTCCCTGGGAG
>NW_009952963.1:176095-185590 GCF_000747805.2 Chaetura pelagica | reverse complement strand
CCGGCAGAGGCTGCGCGTCCGCTCCGGCCCCGGGGCGCCGGAACGGCCGGGGCTGGCCCCGGGGCTGCTCTCCCGGCTTTGCCCCCACAAACACACCCCCTGGGAGCTCGGGTCGAGGATGAAACCCGTGGCCAGGTGTCCCAGCCAAGGTTTTTCATCCATCCTGGCGCTCTGCGCTGAGAACTTGTCCTTCCTGGTGGGACAAGGAAGGTATTTCAGTCGCGGGTGTTGAGAAGTGGCATCAGGGCAGGGCTCTGAAATTCATCCCAGCCCGGTCCTTGTGCTCTGGGGTGAGGAGCAGGGAGAGCACCCTGCTTTCCTGGGAGATGGGCAGGGTTTCCAACTGTCTGGCTCCTCTTGCTGCTTGTTCTGTGAAGGGAAAGGTTCATCCCCAGCTGGGGGTGATGCTTGGGGCTGGGCTGCTGCTGAGCAGCTCGGGGGGTTTCTCATTCCCCTGGTGGGTCGTTTGTCCCCTGGGTCCCAGTGACCCTCCTGCCACTCTTCTGGTCCCCAAGAGTGACAGGGACCTGCCTTTCCCCCTCCAGCTTCAACATCTGCAGCCTGGGTTCCCTGGTGGGTTCCCTGTCTCAGGCACCTGGTGTTGCAGAGAATAAAGTGACCCTGGGAGAGGGGTTTGGTCACTGGGGACCTGTTCCTTTGGTCCATCTCCCACTCTGTGCATTTCTGATGGTGTGAGGTCCTTGGGTTTTGTCCCCACAGCTTTTTTTGAGGTGTGAACCTCCTTGGTTCATAAAGCTCTGAGTGCAAACAGGACCTGGGGGGCTGGGGGGGCTGTAGGTACCACGGGGCTGCCACCAATCAAGTGCACTTGGTAGTGCTGTAGGGAAGGAGATGTGGGGTCTGCTCCCATTTTGGGGGTCGTGGTTCTCATCCCTCCCCACGGACCCACCTGGAGGGCAGGTCCATCCCATAGTGGCTTTTGAGAGCCTGTCTTTGGAAGGCTGAGTTGATAGAGGGTTAATGAGTTGAGAAGGTCTCCTCAGATGGAAAGGTTTAACCCTCCCCTGCCTCAGGCACCATTTTTCTGGTCGGGTGGGCAGGAGGTTTAAAATGCCACTTTGACTGGTAGGAAGATGAGGGGGGGGGAGAGAGAGAGAGGCAGGGGAAGGGCAAAGAGAAAAGCTTTTACTTCCAAAAATAACTCTGGAACAAAACGAAGAGGTCGGAGGGTGAGCAGGGAAATGGAGAAGGACCTTCCCCAGGGGCCAGCACTGAAGTTTTCATCCTCTGAGCACCCGAGGAAGGAAAGGTTGGTTACATTAAAGACTGTCCCTCAGTGTCAGGGTTAAAAGAAGCTGTGGCACGGGGAGTGCAGGCATGTGGCTGTGGCACAGAGCATCTCGCTGCCCTTCCTCCCCACCAGCTGGTTCTGGTCCAGCTTCCCCAACCCATCCTCTAGCTGGATTTTTCTCCTCTGTTCAGCCCCAAGCTGGGACACAGTGGGGCAGGGCAGTGGTGGCACCATGGGGTGGCTGGGTCTCTGCTGGTGGGACACCTTGTCTGAGGCTCTGGCTTTTGTAGGATGATGTTGCAGCTGCTCCTCCACTCTAAGAACCCCCCATGGCTGTGGGACAGGGCAGGGGGGGACACTGAGGGGCTTCATTGGTCCCTTACCCATGTGTGTGCTGCTGCTCCATGCCCAGGCTCAGGGCTGGTTGCTTGGAGACAAAGATGGGACAGGATGGGATTGCCCAGAGGGTGGAGATCTTTGTGGTACTTCTGCCTGGATAGGAAAGATCAGAGAGGGAGGAAGAATTGGGGTCTGCATGAACCCCAGCAGAGGCAGGGGGACATCTGACCTCCCCTTGGCTGGGGACTGATCTCCAGCTTCCCTCCCTGGGGTAAGATCTGATCTGGATGGAGTGAGGTGCTGGGGCCATGGGGCTGGGCTGGCTGGAGGTGTTGCAGGTGGTGGCAGGAGGAACTTGCTGCTCTGTTGGGGTTTTTTTTGTCCCACCCAAGCTCAGGGCTTCTTGAATGGTTCCCTCCAGCTTGGTGCTGGCTCAGAGGGAGCAGCTGTGCCAGCAATCCCAGAGCCCCAGGACACAGGGAAATCCTGTACCAGAGTGGAAAGAATCAGAATAACCTCTCAAGGGTGTCTCCTGGCCAAGGGCAGGTCATCCTGTGGCATCCCCTGGGGGTCCCAGCACCTTGATGCTGCAAAAGCCACTTCCAGTGCAGGGGACCCTTCACAGTAGGAAGGGATATAGAGAAGATGCTGCAGAAGGGATTTCCTGGAGTTGGGTGGGCATTTTATCACTGGTGGTGGCCAGTGTGCCAGGAATCACTGTTATTTCTTCCCTCCTGAAGCTGGGAGATGATAAACACTGGGCTCTGCTTCCATTCAGCTGGGATCCATCAAGGTGGGGGGGGGAAGACTCACATCAGAGAGGGGGTGAAGGGAGGTCAGTGATTGTGTAAACAGGCACTTCAGAGTTCACCCCGAGCTGGTATTACTGTAATTCATTAGAGGTGTCAGCCCTCTTTGTAGTTCCTTGCTCCCAGAGCCCCTTGCCTGGCAGCTCCTCATGTCCAGCCTTGCCAGCAGGAAAATAAACTGCACGAGGTGGTTTCGGGGCTGAGCAAGTTGCAGCATCACCCTGCAAAAAAAAGAAAAATGGAGATTTATCATAGAATCATAGAGTGGTTTGGGTTGGGAGGGACCTTAAAATCATCTAGATCCAACCCCCCTGCATGGGCTCCCACCTGCCCTTCAACACTGCCAGGGATGGGGCAGCCACAGCTTCCCTGGGCAACCTGGGCCAGGGTCTCCCCACCCTCACACCAAAGAATTTCCTCATGTTTCAACTAAATCTCCCCTCTTCTCCTGTCCTCTCCCTCCCTGCCCTTGTCCCAAGCCCCTCCCCAGCTTTCCTGGAGCCCCTCCAGGCACTGGAAGATGCTCTAAGGTCTCCCTGGAGCCTTCTCTTCTCCAGGCTGAACACCCCAACTCTCCCAGCCTGGCTTCAGAGCAGAGCTGCTCCAGCCCTTGGATCATCTTTGTGGCTTCCTCTGGACTTTCCCCAGGAGCTCCATGTCCTTCTTATGCTGGGGGCTTCAGAACTGGACACAATATTCCATAATCCCACCTTTCCCACTCCTGCAGGGCGAGGTGTGTGCTGGGGGAGGGTAAACACAGAGCTGTGATCGACCCACTTCTGATGCCTTCATGCTGGAACAAGGACCAAAGTGTTGCTCCCAGCTCTCTAGTAGCTAATAAACCATCTGGCCCTGCTTATTTTAATTGCCTGGTGCTCCCATGGAGGGTGGATGTGGAGAAGAGGGTGCCCTACATTTTTGCAGGTGGCATTTGGTGGAGGATAATTGTGCTGTGGGAGCTGCAGGATCCCAGCACCAGGGCCTTTGATTCCCAGCCAAGGGAGGCAGGTGCTTCCAATATTCACCCTGCTAAGCCTCTCTGATAGGGAAAAGTGTTTGCAAGATGCATGGGGTGTGGGGCAGAGGCTGAGGAGGGGCTTCAGGCAGGGAGTCCTTGGGCTTCAGCTGCCCCATGTCCTTGTGGCATGACCACCCCTTGGTTTGTCCTGCCCTTCCCATGCTGCTCTCCTGAATCCTTCTTCCATCCATGCCCACCTGCTGGCTCTGCTTGGCACATTTGGGATGAGGCAGCTCCATCCCTGTGCCAAGGGCTCCTTCTGCAGCTCAGGAAGCTTCTGGCCACCTCCACAAGCCTCACACAGGTGAGCACCTTGGCACAATCCTTGGGTTGCCCTTAGTTCTGGAGGGCAAGGCTGTGGCTCCTCCCTGGCTGTGCCACCAGGCTTGGCCCTCCCTGGGCCTCATCTCCCCTCCTTGCTCCTTGGTTTTCTTGCTCAGCTTCCAAGGGTTGAGGTGCAGGTCAGTGAGCAGGCAGGGAGGCGGGTGGAGGCTGCAGGTCTTCAGTTTCTCATCAGGTGGGGGCAAAAAGGAGAAGAAAAAATCCCACTTTGTGGGATGTTTTGGCAGGTAAATCCTTTGAGCTGGGACTTGCACCCTGTGTCTGTGTCCAGGGGGGTGTCTGTCTGTGTCCCTGGGGATGTGGCAATGCTGAGCAGGGTCTGGCAGAGGGAATTGCATGGGGCACAGCCCCCCTTGTCCCACTGGCACAGAGCTGGGTCACCTTTTCCTGCCTGGTGTCCATCCTGGGGTGACTGTGCTGTCCCTACTTGCCACAGCAGCCCCTCCACGTGCCCCTGGCTCCCTGCAGGGCTGCTCAGCAGCACCAAGACACAGCATCACAGCTTTGGGGGTAAACTGGGAGCTTAACCCTTGAGCTGCTGGGCTGTTCCTGCTGCTTTTCATCTCTCAAATCCCCCCCTCCCTCCGTGCTGGTCTCCCAAGCCCTCCATCCACACACAAATAACAAGGTTTCTCCCTGACAGGTTCCCCTCAGCCTGGCAAATGAGCAGAGGTTTTCCTAGCTTGGTTTTTCCCAGGGTTTGCTGATAAATCCTGTCTCCATAAGCCCAGCCTTGATGGGCTCATTATCAGGCAACACACGGTGAGGAAGAGACCTGTGACCCTGCCTGGGGAGACAGGGTGATCCCATGGGAATATCCCTTATCAGCCCCTTTTTAAAAGCTTCCCTTTTCCAACGTGACCCAGGAGGAGGCCTGGCCAAGCCAAGCAGCACCCAAATACCATCAGGGTGGAGGAAGATGTGGTGTGGGGGTGAGAACAAGGGGGTGCAGGAAGTTTTGGGCATGTGGGGTGGGATTGTTTCTGTGAGGGGTGTTTGCTGAGGATGGGAAGAGCCTGTGCCCGGCTGAAAACATCCTTCTGGATCTCATGGGAAGAGCCAAGAGTGGTGGTGGAGCAGGGCTGAGCTCTTCCAGCACCTTGCCTGGATCCACCTGCTCCATCCAGACAGGCTTCCCACCTGGATTACTGGGAGAAAACCCACCAGGAGCAGCTGTGGGGGAAGGTGCCATGGGACAAACTTGGTGTTGGGGCCAAGCCCCCACATCAGGCTGTGTCACCTGCTGCCACCCTGGCAGGGTGGGGAGGCTGTGGCTGTGCCCTTGTTGTCCCCAACCCCCAGGGCATCCCTGACTCTTCCCTTCACCCCTTCCCAGAGGAACTGCAGGGGCTGGTGCAGAGGGGCAGGCAGGGCTGCAGGAGCAGGGATGAAGACATGAAGGACAGAAGAAGAGGTGGGAATCCCACTGCTTGCCTGGTTGCAGAGGAGATAAAACTTTTTGGGGGGGGGGACAGAGGGAGCGGCCTCCTGCCCCTCCCCCTGCATCAGGGTCCTTTGGATGGGTTGGTTGCCTGGGTGGGTTTCTGAGCTGCCCCCCCCCCTCCAGCATCCTGGCAGGGATTAGCAGGGATGGGGTTTTGCCAAGTCCTGGCTGTCACTGTGTTCCCACCTTTGATCAGGAGTCGACATTCCTGAAGTGCTCCCTCTCCCACATGTTGTGCTGATCAAAGGCAGCTGTTGCCTGGACCCTCCCCTGAGCCCATTTCCACACATCCACACCCCCCCAAAAACCACAGGAATATGAAGGGAAGTAGGTGGACGGGGTGATGGATGGAGGAGAGACCCAGGCAAGGAGCAGCAACAGGCAAAATCCCTCCCCCTGGTCTCCTGGTGGAGGGTCCTGTCCATCCACAACCAGCAGGAAGGCTGGTAGGAGGCTGCCCGGGGTCTAGAGATGTCAAAGGCTGGCTCAGGACACGCTAGGAAGGATTTGGACCTTCTCTGTCACCTGGAAGAGAAGGTGTCATTGGGGAGTGACAGCCTGGACCAGCAGAGCCATCACCTCCTGTGGCTTTAGGTGGCATCAAGATGGAGAGGGGATGAACCCTGAGCAGTCTGTGGGGGCTCGATGTCAGGCTCTTCTGGATGGGCCATGGGTGGTTCTTCTAGGGAGAGGTGTTGCTGGAGGCTGGTGGGCTAGTGGTGATGGTCCCCACCACGGGCAGGGTGATGCCATGAGGGGTTTGACCTTGTGGACCATCTCCTCCAGCCCTGCCAGCCACCAGCATCAGCTGCCTGAGAGGGAGAGGAAGGTCTGAGACCTGCTCTGGTGGTGGGTCCTGTTACTTGTGTTTTGGCAGATGATTTCTGGTCCATGCAGGTGCCTGACCTCTGCTCCCCAGCTCCCAGCATGCAGGGGATTGGGAATAGCTGGGTTTCCAAGTCCTTTCTGAATCCTTCCCCACCACAAGCCCTGCTGGGGTCAGCAGTTCCTTTGTGCTTGGAGATGTGAGAGATAACATCTGTCCTGCCCTTCCTCATCCTCACGCCCACCTGCTCCTTACTCAGCATCACAGTTGAGCTTTAGGGCTCTGAGAAGACACAATTTCCACCCCAAAGCTGTGGACACAGAGGACGGAGCAGGACCACAGGACAAGCTTGCAGATTGTCCCCTTAGCTGAGACAGCAGGTTCAGGGGAGGGACTGCCTGGATGAAAGTCAGGTTCTGCTGCCCGCAGTGACCCTGCAGGGATCTCAGCCCCAGGCAAGGACAGCAGCATCTTCTCCTCGAGCAGAAGCTCCAGCAGACCAGGCTGGGCAGAGTCCCAGCTGCTCAGGGATGAAGCCCTTCAGAAGGTCACTTTCTCCTCCTGTTCTTCCTTTGGCTCCATCTTGCTGTGAAGCAGGTGAGGGGGCAGGTAGATCTCCAAACACCACCTTGTTCAACCCTTTTTGGTTTTGTGCCTTTCTCCAGGATGGGGCAGGACAGTTTTCTCCTACCAGGAGGGTCCAGCCATCTCTCCTCCCAAACCCCAACATCTCCAGCAGGAAGCCCAGGGAGTTGCAGGCAGCCTTTTGGAAGGTTCTGTCAATACAGCATTGCCCAGGTGAGCAGAATGCCCTGGTGGGCTGCAGGGCACCATAACCAGGTGGTGGGTGTTGCTGGGTCACCTCCTTGTCCTCAACTTATCTGGGGGTTGATATAATCAGCTGGAGAAGGTCCTGATCAGACAGGCATGAAGGGCTCCTTAGGGCTATGCTTGTCCTTCTTGGGCAGGGCTGGCAGTGCCTGTCCCCAGCCCCAGGCAGCCCAGGACAGGCTGGCTTGTCACCACAGCAGCCACCCCAGTTCAGGGTCACAGCTCTGCCTGCCCAGGAGTGACAGGCACCTGGAGAAGTTGGGGAGAGAAACCTCTGGTGCCTCTTCAGACCCCACGGGGGGAGCTCCAGCCCAGGGGAAGCAGCTCTCAAAGACAGCAGAAGGTTTGGCACCTGACCTCTCTCTCTTCATACCCGAGGACAGATGGGATCTTCAGCACCTTCTCTCTTTCTCTCCTCCTCAGCAGCACTTCACTGCATTCACCTCCTGGAACGTGATGTTGGGGACCCTTTGCTGATCCACCCACACTTGCCCCCACCATGAGAAATGCCCCAAATGCTGCTGTCACTTGCCCCCCTCCCCCCTTTTTTTTAACCCTGCTCTTCCAAAATTCAGCTGCTGGGCTGCAGGCACCCACCAGAGCCTTCCACAGCAAGGTGAGCCCCTCCTTGGTGCTTTGCAGCCCCCTGGCCACCTGGTGACAGGTCACCTGGAGGGACCATGTCTTCCCCCTCCTGTGGGTGGTGGGGGTGACAGAGCTCTGGGTCCCCCTCTGCTGAGCTTGGGGGGGGTTTGGAGGAGTGAGGGTGAAGGGGTGGTCATCCCCTGGACCACCAGCCACCCCACCATGGAGCTAACCAGGGGGGCAGAAGGGCCAGCCTGGTGCTTTCTCCAGCCAGCACCCTGGCTGTGGGGTTGATGTCACCTTTCCCAGACATGTCACCTGCCACCTCTCGTTGCTGTGACCTTGTTTTAAGACAGACAACTTGGGCCGAGTTGCTTTTTCTTCCATCTCCCAGCAGGGCTACCTGCATCCATCCTGCTGGGGACCTCTTTCCCCCAGGAGCAGGTCCAGCACTGCTGCTGGAACAGCTTCCTCAAAGACAAGGGACAGAGAAAGCTCAACCCCCAAATCCAATTGATTCATTTTTTAACCTCAGTCTTGGCTCTGGAGCACAGGCTGTTTCACCTGCACCCAGGGAGAATCCATCCAAGCTGGCTGTCCCCTATCTGCTCCATGTGCCAGGGCAGGAGGGTTAAGGAATGATCTTCAGGACAGATATTCAAGCTTTCTAACACCTTTGGGTCTCCTCAAGCCAAGGCCTCAGTTTCCCTCTTGTCTGCTGAGCTCTCTGCTCAGAAAAGAACCTGCTTTGGGGAAGGACTTTCCCCACTGCAGCAGAACCACCTGCTGAAGGAGCAACTCGCTTTTCTCCCTCTGGTTGCCCCAGTTTGGCCAGAAAAAGGATGTTGTTCCACCTCACCTGTTGGTAGACTTGGAGTCTTGGCTCACCCTGGGGAGCAGAAACCATAGAGGAAGGTAAATCCCAAGTGGGAAGCTTTTGCTTCTGGGTGGAATCTTTGGCTAAAAGAGGTTGCTTTTGAAGAAGAGAGGTGACCAAAGCTGAACATCTCCATGGACCTGGCAAAACCCACGTCCCTGCGTGGACACTGAGGTTTCTCTGCTGGGATGAGGAGTCAGTTTGGATGCCTTGGTCAAGCACCAGAGCAGAACTGGCTCTTCCTGGTGCCCTCAGAGGACACCAAGTTCCTGCCCTGGTAGGAGGGATATGGCAGCCCCGGGTGAAGGACCCAGGGAGAGAAGGATGACTGGCTGTGGCCAGGGGACACCTGTGGCTGGTTTGGAGGCCGGAGCAGGGTGGGCAGGAGCTGGGCACTGCTGCCGGCTGCCAGCAGCAGGGAGAGGAGGAGATGGGGAAGGAGAGAGGGGGGCAAGTGACTTGGAGAGGACAGGAGCGACAAGGACAAGGTCAGGACGTGTTGGTGACAGGGTGAGCGTGGCCCTGTCAGTGCCAGCCTGCATCCCAAGTGACAGGTCTGACAGCCCCGCCAAGGACAGGGCGGGAGGAGAGGACAAAGGGGAGGAGGGAGCCGGGTCCCCGGTGCTGTGACACCTCCTGGACACCCCTTGGAAGGGGCAGGTGAAGGAGCATCTCCTGGTGGAGAAAGCTTGGTGCTGTATCTGCCCTTGGAGCATCCCAGCCTCTCCTGGCTCCCATCCACCCATCCTGGCCTGTTCCCAGCTGCCCCTGCCCAGGAAGGTGCAGATTTTTTCCCTGGCTGCTCCTCCCAGCCGGGCTGCCTCCCCCCAGCATCTGCTCTGAGCTTCCAGGATGGAACAGCCACCTGGGCCGGCCTCAGAGGGACACAAGGACACGGTGTCCCTGCCCATCCTGATGCTGCTGGGCTGGGTTTTGGTGCCTCAGCCTGGAGAGCAGGAGGCTGAAGAGAGACCACCTGGCTTCCCGCCATCCCTGGCAGGAGGTTGGAGCTCCTGGAGAAGAGCTCCGAGTTGTGCCATGGGGGGGTTGACGTGGGATGGAAGGAGCAGGAGGGTGTTGAGGAGCCTTCGAGGGGGTTTGTTTCCTCCCAGGGTTGTTGGTGTCTCCTGCCCGGGGCAGCTCCCGCAGCACAACCCGCACCTTCCCTGCCC
>NW_009952963.1:173409-174072 GCF_000747805.2 Chaetura pelagica | reverse complement strand
CCTGGTGGGGTGAGCAGGGAGATGCCCTGGGAAGGGGCCTCTGTGCAAGGAAGGAGTTGTGGGGATGTGCTGGGGGGAGTCTCCTGGTGGGGGGAGCTGGGAGGAACCCTCGGGAAGTTGGGATTATGGGAGTTTTGGGCAGGGAACACCCCAGGAGATGCCTGGGGGGGTCTTGGAGATGTGTTGGTGGAGAGAGGGATTCTTCTGTGGGAGAGCAGGAAGGCACCCTCGGGAAGTGGGATGGAGGGAGCCTTGGGGAGGGAGTCTCCCAAGGGAAGTCAGGGAGATGCCTTGACAGGGGTTGGGCATGGGCTGGAGAGGTGGCAGCCCCTGGGGGTGAGGGGAGCAGAGCTTGTGGTGGCCACTGTCCCCTCACTGCCTGGGGGTGGGCACTGAGGGGTCCCCGTGGGAGTGTCACCAGGGCTGTGGTTGCTGGGGACACCCTGCAGCTGTGGGGACACTGCAGAGATCAGCTGGTGGGGCATCATGGAAGAGCTGGAGGAGTTTGACAGCCAGTATTTCCATGTTCCCCTGTGACTCCTCCAGCACTTTGGGAACCCTCTGTTACTAAATGGTTTTTTCTCTGGTTGCAAACTATCTCTCCTTGTGTTACTGACCTGCTTTCCTCGTGTCCTTCCTGGTGGCCCAGATGAAGGAAGAGCG
>NW_009952963.1:164177-173252 GCF_000747805.2 Chaetura pelagica | reverse complement strand
AGAGCGTTTCAGGAAGCTCCTGGCTGCCTTTGGCACCCTGACTGATTGTTCCCTGAAGTTCACCAAGGAAGGGAAGTTCAGGAAATTTGGCTTCATTGGTTACAAGTCTGAAGAGGAAGCTCAAGCAGCCCTGAACCATTTCAACAGGAGCTTCATAGACACCTCCAGAGTCATAGTGAGTTGACATGGAAAAACAGCCTTTCTTTTGATTCTTAGGAGAGTTTGTTGGTGGAGGTTTTGGTTGTTTTAAGGAGGAGGAACAGCCAGGGGCTGAGGAAGCCTAGAGATGAAGTCTTCTGCAGCAAAACCACCAGAGCTTGATGCTGGAGTCTCAAGGAGGTTCTGGGCTCAGCTCATGCACTGGCAATGATGTCAGGTTTGGAGCTGTCATAACCTGAGGGAACTTGAAGTCTTTTGGCACTTCAAGTCATTCATCTTGCTGCTCTGAGCAGAGGGTGGGTGATCTGTGAGTGACAGGGCAGCTGATGTGGCTGTGCTTGAGGGAGCACAACAAACTGTTCCCCACCTTGAGTGAATGTGTGTCCTGTGCTTTTTAGAGTGAACATCTGTATGAAATGGCCTGTTCTCCTTCTGCACACCCCCTTCAGAGTTGTAAGACAGGTTCCTGAGTGAGGCTTATCCAGCAGTTACAGAACCAGGCCCTTGAACATCTATTTCATTAAAGATCTGATGCTTTTCAGGTGGAGTTATGCAAGTCTTTTGGTGACCCTTCCAAACCCAAAGCCTGGAGTAAACACTCTCAGAAGGCCTCAGAAAAACAGCCTGAGAAACCTGTGACCAGCACAGCTCCTGCAGGCACAAAGAAAGTGAGTCCTGGGTGTTCCCTGGGGGCCCTGAAGAGGAAGGGTCTGGTGGGTGGAGAATGGGACAGAACACCTGGGACAGTAGATGTTGGAAGGTATTTCCTGCCTTAGGATCCAGATTCCCTTTCCCATGAGGGGACCTGAGGAATTACCTTGGATGTGATTGTAAGAAGCCTTTCTAAACATGTTGGTTTTGTTTTTTCCTAGAATAAAAAGAAGAAAGATCCAACAGAAAACTTGAAGGAGGTGAGTACAGGTTGAATTACATCCCTGCAATCTTGCTAGTTTGTGTCTAGAGCAAGAGCTGGATGCTCTGGGCTCCTTCTTGTGCTGTTAACTGAGGCAAAGGGCATGATTTAACCAGCTCCCTGACAGCCTAGTTGTGCTCTAATAAACCAGGATTTTAACCATCTCAACCTTGGGGACCAGTTTTTTTGAATTGTCAGCTACTCCTGACAATTAGTGTTGGCTGAAATGTGACAGAGTTACTTCAGGTTTTGAAATAAAAGCAGAAGATGGGAATTTTCACACTGGAATTCTGGCTCCTTTTTTTTAACAGGAAGCTAGGAAGGGGCTTTGGACAAGGGCAGGAGGGAGAGGACAAGGGGAAATGGATTAAAACTGGAGGAGGGGAGATTTGGATTAGACATGAGGAGGAAATTCTTTGCTGTGAGGGTGGTGAGAGCCTGGCCCAGGTTGCCCAGGGAAGCTGTGGCTGCCCCATCCCTGGCAGTGTTGAAGGGCAGGTTGGATGGGGCTTGGAGCAGCCTGGGCTGGTGGGAGGTGTCCCTGCCCATGCAGGGGGTTGGATCTACATGATCCTTAAGGCCCCTTCCACCCGAACCAGTCTGATATTCCTCCATGAGCCCACCCAGCATCCAGAACTGATTCCACAGTCCTGCTTTTTAACCCTGTGTGAGTTTTGTCACATTTCATCTGTACATTTTTTTAAATTTCTTTTTAAATGTGCTCTTTTCTTCTTTACTCTAAACATCAGTCACAAAAAAAAAGAAAGGACTGAGAGATCTTGAGGAGACTTTAGTCACTTTTAAGTGCTCACCTTGTGAGTATGAAGAGAACTCCTGTCTTGGATGGTTTTGGCTTTTTAAGATTACTGGAAATGAGCTGTTATCTTTGCATCCAAACTCGCTTCCAGCTCTCCTGCCTTCACAGCTTCTCTGCTTCTTGTTTTGTTTCTTTCCAACAGCTGGAAGAAGATGAAACATTCCAGGAGTTCTTGGTGGTTCACCAGAAACGGTCCCAAGTGGCCACTTGGGCTAATGACACTTTGACAGAGGAGCCCAAGAAGGGCAAATCCAAGGCAGCAGATGATTATCTCAACTTTGATTCAGATGAGTCTGAGGAGCTGAGTGAGGAGGAGGAGGATGGAAATGAGCCTTCTGAGGATGAGGAGAAAGCTCAAGGTACCCAAAGGAACTGTCACCCTTTTCTCAGTGAGTGGGAGAGTTGATGGCACCCAGCTCTGGATCCTGCCTCCAGGTGGGGATGTTGCAATCCAGAAGGTGCTTTCTCAAGCATGAGACTCATTCTGTGTCCCTTGGATGTGTGGATATTTTCCCAAATGTGGGAAATGCAGCTCCTGGTATTAAGGGGATGGCATTTGTGCTTTCCATGGGTCCTGAAGTCAATGCCTGGGGAAGAGTAACAGGACAAAACCTTCTGTGTCTCCCTTAAATGCTTTCCTAGTCTGCAGCCATGTTCATCTCCAGGCTTTCCAGAGCTGGGTGTGGTTTCTGATAACTTAGTACCCAGTAGCTGGTGGTGCCTTGTCTGCCTTTGGTGCATGTTTCTGGAATGTTGGTGTGTCCTTGGGGCCTGTCAGAGTTGATGGGAATGGGCAGAGTTCAGTATCTTAGATCCTGCAAGGAAAACTGTGTCTAGTGGAGTAGAAGATAACTGAAATCTGGGCTCTCAGGCTCCAGTGTCCCTACACCAGTGAGGAATGGGGTTTGGGAGCCTCTCTCCTCCTGGCTGGTATTTCCATGTGCTGTTCTTTTGGAGTCAATGGCATTTCCCCTCTCCTTGGGAAACTGATCAGTTGATCCTTGGTGGGGAGGAGTGTTCTGGAGAAACATTTTCTTCTGTCCTTTTACCCTGCAAAACTAAACTGAGCAATTGAAAAGCTCCTCTAGGTTGTGTGAAACATTCAGGTAGAGTGGAGACAAAATACTTTGCCATAGAGTTCTCCAAGCTCCTTTGTAACTTGTTTTAGACCTTTATTGTTGCTTAAAAAAATGTTTAAAAATAGGAATCCAGACTGTCAGTCTGAAGGTGCTGAGATAAAATTGCTCTGCTAGTCCCAAGCTTTTCCTCCCCATAACAAGGGTAGAGGAGGGGAAGATGGTTCTTGTGTTTGTGTCTGTTCCCAGTTTTGACTTGGCTGAGGAGAGAGCAGCAGCATTTGTGTGCAAAACCTTCTCTGGTCTCTCCTGACAGGCAAGAAAGGAGGGAAGAAGGCAGCTACCAGCAAAGACCTCTCAGATATGGATTACCTGAAATCTAAAGTGGTGAAGGATTCTTCCTCCTCATCCAGCACAGAGGAAGAATCAGATAGTGAGGGGGTGGAAGAGGAAAGTGAGAGTGAGGAGGATTCAGGCATTACAGAAACTATGGATAAAAAGGGGAAGCCAAAAGCCCAGCAGAAACAGCAGGAGACAGCAGGGGAGAAGAAGAAAAAAGGATCCCCACCAAAGGTACAGCTGAGTTAGACTTTTTCTTATCTAAAGCAGGAGCTTGATGGCATTGGAGGTCTGTCAGTCTCTCCAGGGGAGAGCTGAAAGCTTGGAATTCTGCAGGACCCCCTTGATACCAGCTCTCTGGTCTGAGGGAGATGGCAGCTGTTCCAAACAAGTGCTGCTGGTGCCCTTTGCAGGGGCTTCTGTCTTTTCCTGTGTCTGCAGAAAATGCTGTCCTGCAGGACTCAGCTTGTAGGGACTGCGTTTGGCTGTCTTAGCCAAACCTTGCCCCCTCATTGCCACCTCCTGCCCAGCTGCAACAACCTCTTGATGTTCTTAGGTAGAAATTCTTTGGTGTGAGGGTGGTGAGAGCCTGGCCCAGGTTGCCCAGGGAAGCTGTGGCTGCCCCATCCCTGGCAGTGTTGAAGGGCAGGTTGGATGGGGCTTGGAGCAACCTGGGCTGGTGGGAGGTGTCCCTGCCCATGCAAGGGGGTGGAACTGGGCAATCTTGAAGGTCTCTTCCAACCCAAACCATTCCATGATTCTCTCCCACTCTTCACCCTCCTGGCTGGGCAAGACCAGTTTGCAGGCCTGTGACATTTGCTGCTTTTCACTCGACTTCTTTCTTTCCTTTCCCACCCTGTGTAGAACCAAGGCAGCTCAGCAGAAGCCAGCACACCATACACAGTGAAGCTTCGTGGTGCCCCCTTGAACATAACAGAGGTGAGAGCTTTGCTTCCCAGCTGGGGCTGCAGCCTGAAGGGTTTTTTCAGTGGGAAACTTGACACAACTTTCCAGAGGCTTCTGTTTTCACTGTTTGGAGGGTTGCATGGGCAACGTCTCCTGACAGGCAAGAAAGGAGGGAAGAAGGCAGCTACCAGCAAAGACCTCTCAGATATGGATTACCTGAAATCTAAAGTGGTGAAGGATTCTTCCTCCTCATCCAGCACAGAGGAAGAATCAGATAGTGAGGGGGTGGAAGAGGAAAGTGAGAGTGAGGAGGATTCAGGCATTACAGAAACTATGGATAAAAAGGGGAAGCCAAAAGCCCAGCAGAAACAGCAGGAGACAGCAGGGGAGAAGAAGAAAAAAGGATCCCCACCAAAGGTACAGCTGAGTTAGACTTTTTCTTATCTAAAGCAGGAGCTTGATGGCATTGGAGGTCTGTCAGTCTCTCCAGGGGAGAGCTGAAAGCTTGGAATTCTGCAGGACCCCCTTGATACCAGCTCTCTGGTCTGAGGGAGATGGCAGCTGTTCCAAACAAGTGCTGCTGGTGCCCTTTGCAGGGGCTTCTGTCTTTTCCTGTGTCTGCAGAAAATGCTGTCCTGCAGGACTCAGCTTGTAGGGACTGCGTTTGGCTGTCTTAGCCAAACCTTGCCCCCTCATTGCCACCTCCTGCCCAGCTGCAACAACCTCTTGATGTTCTTAGGTAGAAATTCTTTGGTGTGAGGGTGGTGAGAGCCTGGCCCAGGTTGCCCAGGGAAGCTGTGGCTGCCCCATCCCTGGCAGTGTTGAAGGGCAGGTTGGATGGGGCTTGGAGCAACCTGGGCTGGTGGGAGGTGTCCCTGCCCATGCAAGGGGGTGGAACTGGGCAATCTTGAAGGTCTCTTCCAACCCAAACCATTCCATGATTCTCTCCCACTCTTCACCCTCCTGGCTGGGCAAGACCAGTTTGCAGGCCTGTGACATTTGCTGCTTTTCACTCGACTTCTTTCTTTCCTTTCCCACCCTGTGTAGAACCAAGGCAGCTCAGCAGAAGCCAGCACACCATACACAGTGAAGCTTCGTGGTGCCCCCTTGAACATAACAGAGGTGAGAGCTTTGCTTCCCAGCTGGGGCTGCAGCCTGAAGGGTTTTTTCAGTGGGAAACTTGACACAACTTTCCAGAGGCTTCTGTTTTCACTGTTTGGAGGGTTGCATGGGCAACGTTTGCACTAGCTTTGTGCAGAGATGTGTCTTTCTCCTGTATATTAAAACCCCTTCAGGTGGAAACCTCCTGCTTCTTATATCTGAGGACTTATTTAAGCAATTACAATCCTTCCTGCAGCAAAGGATTCGGGAATTCTTCCTGCCCCTGAAGCCAGTGGCCATCAGGATAGGAAAAAGCACCCAGGGAAAGAAAGCAGGTAATGTGTGTGTATGGATCTGGAAGTGAAGAGGACCTCTCAGTCACACCTCTGCTCCTGTCATCTGCAATTCCAAATCCCTGTCCTGATTCCTACAGCCCTTGCTGTGACTTTGCAGCTCCCCTGCCCTAGTTGCTGTCCATAGGATGCCGTGGGCACAGGAATGTTGGCTGTGCTCCCTCCAGAGCAGCAGCAGGACCCAGTTCTTTGATCTGCCTCCAGAACTTCCCTGAACATCCCGAACCATGCCAAGGGAAGGTGTCTCCCTCTGGGGTGGCTGCAGCAACACCCAGGGACCTTGCTGACCTCCCAGGTGGGCCTCCTGACAGGCTGGGGCTGCTGCAGCTCCCCATCAGGAAGGGTGTGAGGCAGGTCCTCAGAGCTGTTTTCCTCTCACAGCCTAACAGCAGATGCAGCTTTTGTTTGCTCCTGGAGGCACTTGTGGAAACCTCCTTCAGCTGTTAGCTTTGCTTGGAGAGAATGAGCTTTTAAAAGGCAGCTTCCCAGCCTGACACAGCCATTTCCAGGCTGGAGCAAAACTTGAATGAGAGCAGAATGCTTTATCTGTAGGAATCCATATTAAAGAAAGTCCAGTTCACCCTGAATTAGCCAATTAGTGCTTGTTTGTTCACCACATGTTGCTCAGTTGAACCTTTCCTCCCTCCAAGGTTGTGTCTTTGTTGACTTGAAGAGTGAAGCAGAAATGCAGAGGGCCTTGAAAAGAAAAAAAGAGTACTTAGGTAAGGGCTGTGTGTTCCTGCTTGTTCTGGCTGCTGTGCAGGGCAGGGAGCTCAGCTGCTCAAGTGTTCCCTGTGGAAGTATCTCCTGTTGTTTTAGCTCTTCCCAGGCAGATGGTGATGGGGGTGGTTTGCTTCTTTCAGCTGACGTGGGATAAACCAGGTGCTTTGTGAGGAGCAGCAGAGAGTTGGCAAGGGACTGAGCTGGGTGTGGTTTTTTGCCCTTGGTTTTGTCACGTGCCTGGAGTTTATCTTGCTCTTGGTATAAAAATGGTGCTGGTTAAATCTGTCTGGGGTAGTGCAGGGGATTTCATACAATCATGGAATGGGTTGGTTTGGAAGGAACCTTGAAGATCATTCAGTCCCAACCCCCTGCATGGGCAGGGACACCTCCCACCAGCCCAGGCTGCTCCAAGCCCCATCCAGCCTGCCCTTCAACACTGCCAGGGATGGGGCAGCCACAGCTTCCTTGGCAACCTGGGCCAGGCTCTCACCACCCTCACACCAAAGAATTTCCTCCTCATGTCTAATCCAAATATCCCCTCCTCCAGTTTTAATCCCTTCCCCCTTGTCCTCTCCCTCCTGCCCTTGTCCCAAGTCCCTCCCCAGCTTTCCTGGAGCCCCTTCAGGCACTGGAAGGTGCAATGACTGATCCCTTAGTGGAACTGCTCAAATTCTATTTGCAAAAATCCTGTGCAGAAGAGGAATATCTGCTTGGAATCCTGTGGGCTGGGGTGACAGAGGCAGAAAGGCTGCAGCTCCTGACAGGGAGGGAGGCTGTGGAGCTGCCTAGCAAGTGATATCCTGCTTCTTATGGAAAATCTCTTACAGCCCTCACCCCTCTTTTTTATTAAATCAGGCAGAGTTCTACCCCAAGCTTGTGGAATTGTAGTTACTTGTGTCAGTGCCCCAAGCCCAGGCTCTTTTCCAGAGATGGTGGTTTCCTGGGGGCTCTGGGAACAGCTCATGAGCTTTGGGTTTGTGGTTTAGGTGGGAGATGCATTGAGGTGCTGCCATGTAGGAATGGCCCAAAAGAAGCTGCTGCACCAAAACCTGCTCCCCAGCCATGGCAGAGAAGGAAGAGGGATGATGAGGAAGAAGAGGATCTGTCTGAATCGGGGAGACTCTTTGTGAGGAATCTTCCCTTTACCAGTACTGAGGAAGACTTGGAGAAGATCTTTTCCAAGTATGGTAAGTGTTTGCTGAGGGAGTTGCAGGGCTGCCTCTTTGCTTTGTGCACACAGAGGTTTTCCTGCTGGATGGGAGTGAAGGAAGCTGTGTGTCCCACCCCTCTGCTGTGGGCTGACTGCGATCATCTCTGCTGGGCTTTGTGGGGCTGGCTCTGTGCTGTGCCCTTATCCCTCCCCTTGCATCCCTGAAGCTGCATGGAAGCATGGAATCAGAGAATGGGAAGAGGCCTTTCAGGGTCCTCTAGTCCAACCCCTGCAGTGTCCAGGGACCTTTTGAACTAGATCAGGTTGCTCAGAGCCTCATCAAACCTGACCTTGAATGTCTCCAGGCGTGGAGCTTCCACCACCTCCCTGGGCAGCCTGTTCCAGTGCTTCCTCACCTGCATTGTGAAGAACTTCTTCCTAATGTCTCACCTAAATCTCCCCTCTTCCAGTTTTAATCCATTTCCCCTCATCCCATCCCTCCCTGCCCTTGTCCAAGTCCCTCCCCAGCTTTCCTGGAGCCCCTTCAGGTACTGGAAGCTGCTCTAAGGTCTCCCTGGAGCCTTCTCTTCTCCAGGCTGAACACCCCAACTCTCCCAGCCTGTGTGCAGAGCAGAGCTGCTCCAGCCCTCTGATCATCTTTGTGGCCTCCTCTGGACTCTCTCCAAGAACTCCATGTCCTTATGTTGGAGGCCCCAAAGCTGGACAGAACTGGACACAGTGCTCCATGCACCTACTCAGAGCTTTGTGTCATGTGTCAAAGCCCCCTGAGCTTCCACATGCTTCAGAGCAGGTGTTGGCTCCATCTCTGATGGAAAAACCTTGCCTTTTGCAGGACCCCTCTCTGAGATCCATTTCCCTGTGGACAGACTGACCAAGAAACCCAAAGGATTTGCTTTCATCACCTACATGATCCCTGAGCATGCTGTGAAGGCCTATGCAGAAATGGATGGGCAGGTGTTCCAGGTATGGTGATTTTCCTGGGGGATTGTTTGTGGGGAACGTGGCCAAGTGTTGGGTTCTGTGGTCTGCTGGCAAGGTTGGAGTCTCTGCTGCTTTGCACTGTGAGAACACAGTTGGTTTTGGTAGAGCAGCCTTGGTTGGAACAGGCTCCCACGTGCCAACAGCTGAGGTGGAGAAGGAGATCTGAGTGTGTCTCATATTGTGTGACTACTCTGACTTGCAGTGGTGTCTCCTTTGGGAATGAAGGTTCCCTCCTTCCCCCTAGGCTGCTTGAATAGGAGAGGTGCCAGAAAATTTCCTCCAGTGCTTAGTTAATGAGCTCGTGTGGGTTATTTCAGAGCTGCTGGACCTCTTCCTTCCTTCCCTCCTTCCAGGGCAGAATGATGCATCTCTTACCATCTACAATCAAAAAGGAGAAGGTGGAAGATGCAGATGGAGAAGAGTCTTCCTCCTATAAGAAGCAGAAAGAGGCCAAGGACAAGGCCAACAGTGGCAGGTACAGAGGTGTCCTGTAGCAGGGTAAGGTGGCACAACCTGCCAAATCCCCAGGGGGCAGG
>NW_009952963.1:145861-164012 GCF_000747805.2 Chaetura pelagica | reverse complement strand
GGAATGCCTGTTGGGTCTTGGCAGGGGTTGCAGAGATTCCCAAAGTCCACAGAGCTTTTGCTGTGCAGCTGTTTCCTTCTCTTACTCACTTGATTCCTCTGTCCAAGTACCTCGTAGCTCAGTGAGCAGCAGAAGTTGAGAGAAACATGGTTTTCAAAGGCTTTGTGTGGGAGTTTTTCTTTGATGTGCAATAAAAGTCCACCTGCTGTCATTCTTTATGGTAGCAGTTTCAGACCAGTTGAGTCTTTGTCCTCCACTTTGCCACCTGCATTCCTAGAACTTGTAGGAACTTTTATCTTTTTATATCACAAATTAATTTGAAAGAGTTGGCTGATAATTTCTGAGGTGGAGGGAAGGGAATGCAACCTTGTTTGCTTTGTGATTTTAGGGAAACCACTTGGAAAAATCATGTTTCTCTGAGCCTGGTCCCAGCTCTAATGCAGAGCTGTAACCAGTGTCCTCTAAGGAAGAGCTAAGCTGCTTTTCTTCTCCCTCTCTAGTCATGCCTCCCTCATCCCATCCCTTCTTTCAGGATGTTCCATGCTTCTTTCAGAGCTGGTTTTTCCCAGGACTGTTGAACAGAGACAGCAACAGTGGAAGAAGGGACTGCAGGACCCTCAACCTGGCTTTGCTTTCTCTTTCCAGCTCCCACAACTGGAACACCTTGTTTGTGGGGACCAACGCCGTGGCTGATGCCATTGCTCAGAAGTACAATGCTTCCAAAAGCCAAGTGCTGGATCATGTGAGTTGGGTTATTGGTCAGCTGGGATGGGAGATCATTTTCCTACCTCTTTCCAGGGATTTACCTGGTCTTTTTGTGCAGCAAAGCCTCTGTGCATCCACAAACACCACACGGGGTGAGTGATGTTGGAGGCTCTCAGGGGGATCTGAGCCAAACAATCCCTTGGTCGCTGGAAGACAAAGTCATGCTCCCAGCTCCCCTGCCCACTCTGCTTTTCTGTGACAGAATTTTGCATTTCTACCTAACCACTTGTTGGGAAATCACACCCTAAAGCTCAGCTGGCAACTTATTTTTCCCTTGGGAAGATTTTCTTGACTCCCAACAGCAGAACTCCCAGCAGCTGCAGAGGAGCTGGAGCATTTTCCCTCCAAGCTGGCTGCCAAATTCACTTCACATCTGCTTATGAGAGCAGTAGGAACAACAGCTGCCCAGCACCTTCCTGGATGAGGTTCTTTGCTTTCCTGTGTTGAGCTTTGTCACATTGTCACCTGATGTTCTTGCCTGCAGGAGGGTAAGGACAGTGTGGCAGTGAGGGTTGCCCTGGGAGAGACCGAGTTGGTCCAGGAGATCCGCCGGTTCCTCGTGGAGAACGGAGTCAGCCTGGATTCCTTCAGCCAGGTGAGATGCCCAGCTTGAAGGCAGCAATGTGGGGACCTCCCCTCTTGGATCCTGGCCTAGTCCTAGTGTACTCAGCTCTCCTTGAAATGAGGAATTAAGTCCTCAGCATCTTGCTTGGTTGAAGCATGATGGGCTCAGGAAACATTTGGTCTGTTTGAAAAGGCAGCTGCCCTCAGGATGGCTGGAATATCTGGTGGGACAGTGTGGAAGGGGGTTGGTCAGCCTGCTATAGGCAGAGGAATCCTGTGTCCATACCAGGGTAGGTCTGGAGCTGAAACCTTCAGATATAAGATCCTGGGGAGACCTTATAGTGGCCTTCCATACCTAAAGGGAGCCTACAGGAAAGATGGGGAGGGACTTTGCACCAGAGAAGGTAGTGATAGGATATGGGGGAATGGTTTTAAAGTGAGAGAGGGGAGGTTTACATGTTGGGAAGAAATTCTTCACTAGGAGGGTAGGAAGGCAGTGGAACAGTCCTACAGTCCCACAGAGGCTGTCCACCCCTGGAGGTGTTCAAGGCCAGGTTGGGTGGGGCTTGGAGCAACCTGATCTGGTGGCAGGTGTCCCTGCTCATAGCAGGAAGGTTGGAACCTGATGATCATGAAGGTCCCAACCTTAACCACTCTGCAGGAGTGTTGGTGGAACAAGGAGGTGGTGCTGGGGTGTGGATCTTCCAGGGAGTGTTTTCTAAGTGGCTGTTGACCCTCTTGGATTCTGGAAAGGGGTGACATGGAGTGAACAGGCACGACCTGTTGAATCTGAAATCTTCATGAGTGAGATCCTGGGGTTTGCTTTTTCCCATCCAGTCTCCCCTTTCTTCTCCCACCAAACCTGGCAGGCTGCTGGTGAGCGGAGCAAGACAGTGATCCTGGTGAAGAACCTCCCTGCCAGCACGAGTGTGGAGGAGCTGGAGGACATCTTTGGGAAGCATGGCAGTCTGGGCCGGGTGCTGCTGCCCCAAGGAGGCATCACAGCCATCGTGGAGTTCCTGGAGCCAACAGAGGCCAAGCAGGCCTTCACCAGGCTGGCCTACTCCAAGGTGAGGAGCAGGCATCGTGGGGAGCATGGATCTTGGCTAGTTGTGGAGCTGCAGACAGCAGTGCTTGTCACAGCTGGGAGATGCAGAGGCTTTTGGGGGGAGGGAGTTAGCCCACAGCTGGTGTTTCTGTCTGTCTGATGGGTTGAAGGAGATGCCTGGTGCATCCTTGTGCAGTTGTGGCTGAGTAGGGCTCCTAGCCTGCAGCAGGGGACTGTGGCACATCTAGAAAAGCCTTGGTGGCCAGGAGAGGGTTTCTTTTACCTTTCACAAGACAAGAGTGTGGTATGTGGGAAACTGGTCCTGTGGGAGGCTGGATGCAGACTGTCCTCTGGTGAGAATTTAGCCACCTGCAAAAGTTCCTCAGCTTTTCCAGTGTTTTCCATTACCAAGTCAGGGGCCAATAAAGCTGAGAGCAGAGCTTTTTCTTCAGGCCCTTCCCCTCCACTCTTCATGTCTCTCCTGTGTTCTCTTCACAGTTTCATTCAGTGCCTTTGTACCTGGAATGGGCTCCAATGGGTGTCTTCTTGAGCCCAGCCCCTCAGAAAAAATCCTCTGAGGATTCAGAAAAGGAAGACAGAGCAAGACCAGTACCTGGTAAGAGCTTGGACTTTAGACCAGAGCAGTAGAAATGACTAAGCCATTTGAGAAGTTGGGAAGAGAGGGAAATGGATGGATGGAGAGTATCAAAATGCAGTTGCCACAGCAACTTCCCTGATAAGACCAGCTGCAAATACCAGCAGATTTTCTGTCCAGCAGAACACTGGCCATCCAGGTTTCTGTTCCCTTCCCAGCTGTGGACAGCTCCCAGCTCCACTGTGGAACCTGTGCTGACTGCTGAATGGTGTCTTAATGTCTTGGTTTTCTATTTCCAGCTCTGTCTTTGCTGAATCCCAAAGCAAGATTTGTACATGATGCACAGTTGACTTCTTTCTGTTTCAGGTGGTGACACTGACACAGCTATGAAGGACTCAGAGGAAACAGCAGCACAGGAAGAAGAGGAGGAAGAAGAAGAAGAGGAGGAAGAAGAAAGCATTCCTGGCTGTACCTTATTCATCAAAAACCTGAACTTTGCCACCACAGAAGACACACTGAGGGAGGTGAGCCACAAGTGAGGAGGAGGGACTGAGTTTTGCTTAGCATGGTCTGCTCAGATGGAGTGGGAGGGGGTTGAGTGTGTGGTTGAGGACCAAAATGGGATGCCTGGTAGAGTAGAGCCCCCAGTCCCAGCATGGACTAGGAGAAAGGGCTCTGCTGCAGAAGGGACAAGCTGTTCTGCATCTCTGTTGTGCTGAGGATATAAAGGAGGTAAATTGCAGGCAGTGCTGGGAGATGCAAAAGCACTGGGTTGTACTAGGACTAGGAAGCTCTGTTTTGGAGTTTCAGGCATCAATTAAGACAAATGGATCTGAAACACTTTTGATGGGGTTAAATTCCACCTCAGGACAGGTGGAGGCAGTAGGAAATCTTTTCAGACTCCTCATTTCCCATGTTTGCTAGAATGCTGGTCCCAAGGAGAAGCACTCGTGCAGTTCTGATCCTGCTTTGGGTGTTAAGGCAGGAAAGAAATGATGGTTTCACTGAGATGTGCTTTTCATCTCAGCTTCTACCAGCACTGAGCTGCCTCTGCTTCACCTCAGCAAAACCCTTGGGTGACATCCTAGCATTCCTAACACCACGTGGGATGTTAATAGCAAATCAGGGAAAAGCCAACTGGGAATCCTTGTCTCTCCCACTTTTTGTAGCCATGTGAAAAACCACATTTCATGGCCCAAAAATGTCAGTCATCCTGGGACCATGCTCCTCCACCTTGGGCCTGTGGTACTGGTAGACACCCTGGTCCACCTGGGTCTGGAGACAAATCTAAAGGGAGTTGTCCCTTCTTTTCCTGCCTTCTGGGTGCAGTTTTATGCAGGAGTGGCTTGTCCCTGTAGGGCAGCCCCTCCTGTTTGGAGGGTCTCATATTCAAGGGACATGACAGAAGTCATCTGCCACTAAGGTCCCCAGCTGGCTGTGAGGACACCTTGTGATCCACAGTGTTCCTCCAGAGCCATCCCAGATCCCTGCAGGTTCTGAGGAGTGGTGGAGGATTTTTGGGAGGCACGTGTGTATTGATTTCTTTAAAAGTCTGTGTGGGTGTCTTGTTTGTCAAGGAGTAATTGTATAAGGCAGAGCTGCAATTCCTGCCTGTCAGGTGTGTGCTGGGGGGAGGTGGGCCTGGGAGAGTGTTCTCCTGGCTCTGGAAAAGAGCCACATTGTCACAGTTCCAGCTCTCAGCCTGTGACAAAGGGGACTGAATCACGTGTCCAAATTCCTTGCAGACGTTCTCCAAAGTGGGAGCTGTGAAGAGCTGCACAATATCCAAGAAGAAAGACAAAGCAGGTACTTTAGATGCTGCTGTTCAATTCCTTCCCTTGGCTGGTTGCTGAGGGCTCAGGTGTGGTGTTGCTGCAGCATTCATCTGGCTGAGCATTTCTGTTCTCCTTGGCATGAAATCCTTCATGTTTCTAGAAGTGTGCCTGTTGAAATGGCTGCAAGCAGCAACCAAAAAATACCTGGGGTTTCAGTCAAGAAGGTTAAGCTCACTTGTGGGATTTGTGGAGATGTATGGCCCTCTCTTCAGATCTGGATAGAGAAGCCAGCTCCTTCAGGATCACCAAAGAGAGCAGGATGCAAGTTGAAAGGAACCTAGTGCCCTGCAATGATTAAACCTGCCCACAAGGTATTTTATCTGGCATCCTCAAGGATGCCTGGATGAATGCTGTGCTGAGTTTGCATTCTGCCTGCCAGATTGGAGCCCAGCAGGCTGTGGGGAGGAGTGGCTGGGCCTGTCACATCAGCTGTGTTCTCTCTCCAGGTGGTTGGGTAGAGTTTGCTGCAGGCAAGGGTTGGCTTGGATGGGCTGTGTCTTCATTCTGGATTTTGGGGTAGGGTGTTGCACAGTTTTAGGGGGGTTCACCTTAACAGGGCTCTTTCTGCATGGGGTGCTTGAAAACTGGGATTCACTGAAAGGAAAGCCAACCCTTGAGTTGTGCTGGGCTGCAGGCATAGTCACTGCATGGTTTGGGTTGGAAGGGACCTTAAAAGTCATCTAAATCCAACCCCCCTGTATGGGCAGGGACACCTCCCACCAGCCCAAGTTGCTCCAAGCTGCATCCAACCTGCCCCTTGAACACTTCTAGGGATGGGGCAGCCACGTAAGCAGGCAACAACATCTGAGCCAAAGCTGATCTCTCACCACTCACCAAAGTGATACCCTTGTCCCTGTGGGGGGATCTCTGTGTCTACCACGGAGGTTTTGAAGGTGGAAACTGGATACACTTGATGGTGTTAAACTGAAAGAGGGTAGACTTAGACTGAACATTAGGGAGAAATTCTTGACAATGAGAGTGGTGAGAGCCTGGCCCAGGTTGCCCAGGGAAGCTGTGGCTGCCCCATCCCTGGCAGTGTTGAAGGGCAGGTTGGATGGGACTTGGAGCAACCTGGGCTGGTGGAGGTGTCCCTGCCCACACAGGGGGGTTGGATCAATATTATATTTAAGGTCCCTTCCAACCCAAACCAGTCCATGATTCTATGAAATAACAGAAAATCTTAAATGACGAAGGAATAAGCTAAGGCATTTGTTAACATACCCACAAACAGATGACAGAGCATACCTGTAGCTTGATTATTTCAAACAAAGAGTTTGTTGCCACACAAGAAAAATGTGTTCCAGCTTTGACTCAACTGGCTTTAATTACCACTTTCTCATAACCAAGACTACATGGGACTTCATTCTCAGAAGTGGGCTGATCCTACAGCAAGCATGGGATGGTACAACCCTGGACGGGGAGACTGTGCAGAGCATGGCTTCAAAGAAGCCCATGGAAGTCTGGAGGTGGACTCCAACAGGCTCCAGAGCAGGCTGCAAAATGAGAGTGGTGAGAGCCTGGCCCAGGTTGCCCAGGGAAGCTGTGGCTGCCCCATCCCTGGCAGTGTTGAAGGGCAGGTTGGATGGGACTTGGAGCAACCTGGGCTGGTGGGAGGTGTCCCTGCCCATGCAGGGGAGTTGGGACTGGATGGTCTTTAAGGTCCCTTCCAACCCAAACCAGTGTGGGATTCTACATATTGGTATCCAGCAACAAAAGTCACACCTGTTCCTGGGAAGTTGACAGATAGTCCTAATGAAGGTCTCATGTCGTGTAGAAATAATCCTGTGTAAATCCTTGTGTGTCCATGATGCGTCACTCACCCTGACTGTGACATGGGGTTGTTCTGTAGGACTTGGTGTTTCATTTCAGGAGGTTGCACTGAAATGATGCAAAGCAAGAAGATCTCTTTTCCATGCAGTTTGGCTCAGCTCCTCTTCCACCTCAGCACCAAACCAGGCTGTTCTAGATCAGCACCTTGCTCAGAGGGAGGCAGGGAGGGGTGCAGATGGGGTGGGACACAGCCCGGGCAGGGACAGGCTGGTCCCTTGCATTAGGTGTTGTCATCCCCCAGTGTTGGCAGCTTGCTTCTGATGTGGTTTTAAATCTTCTGCTTAATACCATCACTATTTCCTGCTGGCTTAATGAGTCCTCTTTCTCCTCTGACAGGCAACTTGCTCTCCATGGGCTTTGGGTTTGTGGAGTACAAGAAGCCAGAGGCTGCCCAGAAAGCCCTGCGCCGGCTCCAGGTGAGTTAAGTGTCATTGATCCAGGTTTCTTTCCAGAGATGGTGGGCAAAGGCTTGGATGAACTGGGAGGTGCAAAAAAAAGGGATGTCAGAGCTACAGTGTGCAGGTGGAGAAGACTCAAGTGGGCCAGGTTTGTGAGGAAAGAGGGTGTGTAGAGGGGTGAGCCCAGTGCTCCCAGTGCTGATCCGATACGGAGCTGACAGATAATGTGCAGTGATTGACATGTGATGAGTTTCTCCTGCAAGGTTCCCTCTGCAGAGGTGATGGAGACCCCTACTCACAATGGGAATAAATACTGCTCAGTGTGTAGTGCTGCACAGCTCAGCTCTGCCCTCTGTGATTGTTGTTACTTCAGGGGCTTCTAGCCTCCTGTTTGCCATGTGCCACAGGGTTGAGCTGACAGATAATGTGCAGTGATTGACATGTGATGAGTTTCTCCTGCAAGGTTCCCTCTGCAGAGGTGATGGAGACCCCTACTTACAATGGGAATAAATACTGCTCGGTGTGTAGTGCTGCACAGCTCAGCTCTGCCCTCTGTGATTGTTGTTACTTCAGGGGCTTCTAGCCTCCTGCTTGCCACGTGCCACAGGGTTTCATCACAAAATCCCAGAGTGGTTTGGGTTGGGAGGGACTTAAAAATCATCTAGATCTACCCCCCTTGCATGGGCAGGGACACCTCCCACCAGCCCAGGCTGCTCCAAGCCCCATCCAACCTGCTCTTCAACACTTCCTGGGATGGGGCAGCCACAGCTTCCCTGGGCAACCTGGGCCAGGCTCTCACCACCCTCACAACAAAGAATTTCCTCCTCATGTCTCACCTAAATCTTCCCTCCAGTTTTAATACATTCCCCCTTGTCCTTTCACTACAAGCCCTTGTTTGGCCATGCTCTGAAGGAATCAGCCCTTCCCTCTGCTGCTAGATGAGTGATCCCTCTCTAGGCAGATATGAAGCAGTTGCTCTGAATAATCTGTGCATGTTCAGTGACCACAATCCATGAGTCCCACATCACATTCCTGGGTGGCCCTGGAGTAGACGTGTGTTCTCCATCCTTTTGAAAGGCAGAATCCTGGGGAAGAGAAAGCAGGAAGAAAGGTATTTTGTGGAGGCAGTGGGCAGCAGGGCTCCAGGATCTCAGTGTGGTGCCTTTGCCCTGTCAGGGCTGATAAGGCAAGAGGCTGCTTGTTTGCAGTGCTGAGCTGCAGGAAATTCTTGGAGGCCCAGGAAGCAAGAGATAAAAGACTTCCTTGCTGTGTTGGCTGCTGATGGCCAATGAGACATCTCTGGCTCATTCCAGAACAAATAACAAACAAGATGGTCACTGCCTTGAGGAGTTTGCAGTATAGAAGGTGAGGTAACCACAGCTCAGGGCAACAAATGACCCATCTCTGCCAGTTGAGTGGCAGATCTGAGGCTGATGGACAACTAGATCAGGGATGTGGCTTTTGCTTCACTCAGTCAAGCTGTCTCCAACCTCATATCAGCAGCTTTGCCTTGCATGAGTGGTGTTCAACAGAGGAAAACTTGGACAGGAAGAAGAACATATGGAGAAGAGCAAGATGTGAAATGTGCTTGTGTCCTGGAAATGTGGAAGCTGTTGTGACTTGGATTTTGGCTGTTATTGGGTTTTTTTCTTTTCACTCCTAGGGCTGCTCTGTGGATGGCCATAAGCTAGAAGTGAAGATCTCAGAGAGAGCTGTCAGGTAAAGCTCACCTCTTTAACATGGTTGCATAGAAGCTGCAGAAATGCTTTGGTGGGTTCTTCATTTCTTACCTGGCACCCCTGCAGCATGAAGGATGTGAGCTGTTGTGCTGCTCTGTTGGACACATCAGCCCTTGTCGTGTCACTTGAGTCACTCTGACTTGAAAAGGGAAATGATGAATGGGTGATGTGAAGGTGGTTTGCTCACTGAATGGCATATTTCCAATTAAAATCCCTAAGCTTTTCAGTTAAAATGCAGTATGGAGTAGTGGGACCCCAAAAATGAGCCTGAAGTGAGAAACAGGCACTTGAGTTTTCCTCTACACTCAAGGACCAGACTCCTCTAAAAACCTCTGCTTTGCCAACAGTTTGGTCAACATTGCAAAATCAACTGTCAGCCCAAGTTCCAGTGGGTTTAAAGAGTTCTTGAAGACAAATATTCTCTGGGTAATTAAATCTTCTAGCCTAGTTCATCAGGGAGAACAGTAGCTAAATAATAATAAGCTGCTGCAAATCCTGATCAGATCAAGACAAAGGGTGGGTGTTTTTTTTCCTTGCTTGAAAAAATAGGGTTTAACAGCTTGGTTTGGGGTTGTCAGGTACAGAGATGGCTCCTTGTGGATGAATTTACTTGGAGTTAAGAGTCTTTTTAAGGGTTTCCTTCCTGATTTTTATTCAGTTCAGAATCTGAAATGCCAAGTTAAAAAAATGAATCCAGGTGTTTGTAGGTGAATGTTGGCACCTAAAAACTGTCCATTAGACCCTTTGGAATCCCTGCTGGAGGAGGTACCTCTGAAATGTCAACATGTGTTTGAAAATCTGATCCCTGGGGACCAGAAGCAGTCTTGACAGCTCCCTGCCTGCACTTTCTACTTCTTGAATAAACCATTTCCATCCATTTTCATTTAAAAAATAGCTTCAGCAGGTATCCAGCCTGCAATCCAGATTGCTTTTTGCTTTATGAAATAAGCTGCTGTGTTTTGTAGTGGGTAAATTCTTACCTTGTCCAAAAGCAGTACCATTCTGAAGAAGAAAACATTCAAATTAGTCACCTGTTTTACAGTGTCCTTTGCTGTTTGCTGAGCTAGTAAGAAAAGTGATCAAAATGAGCTTACATGAAGTTGTTTGATTTGAATATATCAAATGATATGTTCTCCTGACAAGGAGATGTGATGGCAGAACAAAAGGGAGTGGCAATCAGCAAGCTGGAAACTTGGGTTCTTCAGGTGCAGGATTTAAATCACTTACATTCATTCCTTTTTGGCATCCTGAATGACATTCCCATTGTTGCCAGATGCCAGTGAGGATGTTGATGTGATGAGCTGGCGGTTTGGTTTCTGCATTCCTGCTTTGGAAGGTGTCAGGGATGTGTTGAGGGTTTTGCTGCAGCCTGATCCTCACCTGCCCTTTCTCTTGACTTCCCAGGCCTGCTGTGAAATCATCCCGAAAGAAACAAACTGTCAAGAAGCAGAAGACTTCCAAGATCTTGGTCAGAAACATCCCATTCCAGGCCACCCTCAGGGAAATCAGGGAACTCTTCAGGTAGGAAAGCGCTTCCCGTCGGGTCTGCGGGATGTTCTGGAGCTGGGATGATTTCCAGAGGGCATCTTGATAGTAGGTTGTGACAGAAACAAACTGTCAAGAAGCAGAAGACTTCCAAGATCTTGGTCAGAAACATCCCATTCCAGGCCACCCTCAGGGAAATCAGGGAACTCTTCAGGTAGGAAAGCGCTTCCCGTCGGGTCTGCGGGATGTTCTGGAGCTGGGATGATTTCCAGAGGGCATCTTGATAGTAGGTTGTAAATGTGAGTTTTGGTTTCTTTCTGGAAGTCAACGAGCCTTTTACTGGAAGTAAATGGTTGGTCAGGTTGTGCCTGTGTAGAAATTCTGCTGGTGAGATAGAACAATAACCCAGGATTTTTGGAGCCCTGGTGACCCATCACCTCACAGAGCTTTGAGACCTCCCCTCCTGTGGAGGAGATGAGACACCCTGGAGGAGAGGAGACACCCTCAGGTGGTGGTCTCCTCCTGCCTGAAGGGTGTGCAGCAGCTCTCCTGATGCTCAGCACACCTGAGTCACTGCAGACAGCTGGAGGGGGACAGGTTGTAGCTGGGGCTGGCTCCCTGCTCCCGCTGTGCTCCTTGCTCCAGCTGTGCTCCCTGGATGATGGTGCAGCTCCTTCCCTTCCTGGAAGGAGCACTTCCATCTTCCTGCCCCTTCCACAGGCATTTCACCTGGTTGAAATGCCCACCAGGGGTTGGCAGCCCCCCTGGCTGGGAGGGTGTAGGACTCTACTGCCCGTGATACCCTCTCCAGCAGGGAATGCCTTGTCAGCCCTGAGTCCTGCCTGGAATGGTGCTGAGTGCTGAAGTGGGATTTTGGGATCCCAGCCTGTGGGCAGCAGCTCATCTCTTTGTATCCTCAGCCTTCTGTGCAGGGACTCCCTAAGCCTTGCATCCCAGAAAAGAGGGGAAACTCTGTAAAATACAGCATATGGCATCTTTTCTGCTCCTGGGATGAGGAGCTCTTGCTTGTTGACCCAGGCCATGGTCCCTGCTCTGCTGCTGAGTTGCAGATGGAATTTGAGTCAATTGGTGTCCAGCTCTGCCCATCAGTTTTTACCAGCTGCAAAATAAGGGTGATAGCTCATGTCTGCAGGGCCTGGTGAGGCACTGTGTTAGGAGGTGGCTTTTCTGCACAGGTCCTTCTAAGGTTTCATCTGGCCAGGGCTGTGGTGGCTCTTGCCAAAGTGACCGAGTTGAGGAATCACTTCATGCTTTGAATCCTCTCCAGACCACACAATGGAAACTGCCTTGTGAGGAGCCATAGGGGCAGTGAGGTTCTTCTTTCCTTTCATGCAGGGTAAAGACTCATTTCCCTATACATGGTGAGTTCTACCTACTTCATTAGCATGTGATGTCTTTCTGGCTTGACCACAGGCAAGGACAGTGGCTCCCACGTGGCTGCTTCCTTGTCAGGTGGTGAGGAAAAAGCTGAATGTTGGGACAATGGTTTGGGGTGAGCTCTGGGGATTTAACTGGAGACAAACCATGGCTTGACTCTCAAATGTATCTTGCTGGAAGGGTGACAGGAGGCACGATGTGAAGATCCCTGTAGAGGAACAAAAGGCTTTTATTGGGCTGTGTAGCTGAGATGCTTTTTCTTCAACACTGCCCTGAGAGGCTCTGCTGAAGCAGGACAGGAAACCTGGACTCCCAAGTGATCCTGCTGAGTTTGTGTAGCCTGTGGGGCACTGGTGGTTTCACAGCCAGCCCTGTGTGGCTACAGAGGTGACAGAATCCCAGAATGGTGGGGGCTGGAAGGGGCCTCGAGATAGCCAGTCCAACCCCTCTGCTAAAGCAGGATCCCTTAGAGCAGATCCCACAGGAACACGTCCAGGTGAGTTTGGAATGTGTTCAGAGATGGAGACTCCAACCTCCCTGGGCAGCCTGTCCCAGGGCTCTGGTACCCTCAGAGTCAAGAATTATTCTCCTGTATTCAACCTGTGTACCAGTTGGTGACCGTTGTCCTGTCACTGGACACCACTGAGACCTTTGTAAAGCTGGAGCAAACAGACTCAGGGGCATCTGTTTGTTTTCTGGGGCCCTAGGTTAAGTTCAAGGAGCTGGGAGGCTTGTGTGTGTGTATATATGTATATTGTGAGGGCAGACAAGGCCAGCAGAGACTGGGAGGCTTTGGGCATGTTTTTTTCCTCTTGTCTGGCACCTCAGTGCTACACAGAGGAGGGCTGGAGGAGCAGGCTGATGAATATTGCAGGGAACATGCAGCTTCTAGCCCTGTGCTGTTGACAGTGTGCTCAGAGTGATGTGTGAACATCCATTTCATTGACCTGGGATGTGGGGATTTTATCCTCAAAACAAAAGCCAGGAGGAACCTGGGAGGGGGGTGAAGGGGGACCCCCACAAATCTTCCCTCCACCCCTGCCATCCCTCCTTCCCTTCAGGGTGGCTAAAAGCAGGCAAGGCAGAGCCCTGCTGAATACTTCATCCTCCTAGATTGCTTTTGGGTGGTTTTAAATCAGCTGCTTTTGCTCTGGAGCCTTTAGCTCGTGCTGCATTTTAGGAACCTGTCTTGGTTTGTATTTCCTTAGTTATTTATTGGAAATTGCCAAGCATTCCTGGGCAGTGGAGGGGCTGGTGTGGCTGCAGGGGGCACTCTTAGCCTGCCCAGGAAGAGCTGGCTGGGGACAGCAAGGGACAGCCAGCCTGGGCACAGCACAGGACCCCCAGGCCACCCCACAGGGCATGGCCTGCAGAGGTTGGGGGGGTTTTGCAGGGCAGGCAGCTTCTCCATTGTTTCACAGGCTCAAAAGCAACTTCCCAGCCCTGCTGCTGATGGTGTCTCCCAACCTGCTTCCTTCTGCAAGTGCCTTTTTTCTCTTCACAATTGTTTGGGCAGGAGAAAAAATAACAAATGGGTATACAGACATTACATATATATATATATATATATATGCACATTTATTTTACATATACTGTGTGCTTGTATATTTATTTTTGCTTGTATATTTATTTATATATAGTATTACCCTGGACAAACATATGTGTAACCCCAAGGAAATATTCCCATGTTTCAGCTCTGTCAAGGAGCTGTGTCTTCCTTCTTAAATGGACCCATGGTAGGTGTTAATGACACTGGAACAGCAAAAGTGAAGTTGGGTGTTTTGAAACATGAATTTTGAAAGCTGCTGTGGGGTGCTGCTCAGCACTAGCAGTTCAAGGAATCCTGGTTGTCTTGATGCTTTTCAAGATCATGGTTTATGGATCCAGCACTGAAGTGCTTCTCCTTGCCCTGCACCCTGGATCCCTGGGAGGAAGGAGACCAGCCAGTCCCTTGGGAAAGGACTATGAGTGGGTGTCAAATTCAAATTGTTTTTTCCCCAAAGCTCCTAATTTCCAGGAGATTCAAAGCAAATGTGTTGAATTTTGGACTTGGAGGATAGCAAGTTCTAATTCTTGAGCTGGAGGATGTTGCTGCCTCCTTTTTTCTGCCCAGGAGTCAGAAATGCTGTGGTGAACAGGTAGAGTCTTCTGCCTGCAAAAGAAATGCCTTGTTGCATGGCTCCATGAGGTGCTGCTCACCTCCCACACCACACCTGGTGGCTGTTCTGGGCTGTGCTGGTTCAGAATGTGTCTTGCCATCTTCTGCTGGAGGTGTCAGCCTCTCTCACACTGTCAGGAGATAGATATAGATATATATATATTAATTTTTTTGAGACCCAATAGGTGTTATTTTCTTCAGAGGGAGAAATGCTTTTCAATTATAGGGGCTGGTTTTGGGCTAGGTGTGAAGATTTAGCTTTTGTGGGTGTGTTTTCCCCCTTCCCTCCCCTCCCTATTTTTGTTCTTTGTTAGATTCTCCTCTTCTCTTTACTACCTGGAAAAATAACAAAAGACAAATGGTCCTTAGTTCTTTCCAAAGTGGAATAGTTAAGGGAGGAGAGACAAAGGGATTGATATCCCGTGAAGGCTGCTAATTTTTGCTACCAAATTGGGGGGCTTTTATGGCAAGATTTATTTTTTTTTTTTCCCAAAAGACCTCTAGATGTGGCAAGCTGAATTGGAGATCTGTGAAAGGCCACATTTTCACAGATTGGAGCCCTGGCAATTTCTGAAAATGAGGCTCCTTGAAAGTCTATCCCATTAGATCCATGCAGCCCTCACTGGAAGTTCCAATTAACTATTTGTTTCATAGCATCTTCTTCCATCCTCCTTCCCCCTCTTTTCATGAATATTAACAAAATAAGGCTGTTTTGCAGTTGGCACAGAACACTTCATGGAGATGGAGGTTTTATTTTCCTCAAAAGGGGAACGATTAGATGGAGGGACAAAAAAGACTTGTTAAAGATTTCTACCCAGTCAAATGCAAGCTGAGGGGTGGATGCTGGAGAAAGTCTGCCCAGACTTTGACATTCCTGCTTTTTTTAGCAGTTAGTAGAGTTGCATCTCCAGCAGCATGTTCTGGGGCTGGTGTTGTTTGCTCTTCTCTTTGCAAAATCAATCTGGGAATGTCCTCTTGGGGTTTGCATCTGTATATTCTCCTAAAATTGAAATGACCATCACTCCCAGCCCTTCCTCTGCCAATTCATTGTGATAGACCCTCATTCTCAGGATTCAGAGTGAGATCAGATGTCAGCACTTGGAGTGTGGGAGATGCTTTCATGTCTGGCCCTTCACCTCTAAGAGCTGAATTGAGACACATTGTGTGGAGCTGTAAAATCATATTACTATCAGCTGAGAGACTGGACTTTAGTTTGACTTCAGAAGCAGCTTGCAGAGAAAAAAAAGCAACTGTGCCAGAGCACAGAACAGGTTATCAGGTGCATTTGTCTCCATATTCTGGCTTTGCTATAAAGAAAGTAATTCTGCTGCTTGAAAAGACCTTTGGGGGTGGGTGTCTCTTTTAATTTTGACTCCTTTGCTGACTGTTTTCTCCATCTTGACAAAGACATGGCATTTATTACATCTGGCAAAACAAGTGCCTGGGACTGATTAGGAGAAGACAAATTTATTCCCTCTGATAGAGGAGGGGGGGAAGTGGAAAACAGCCAGTGGGACAAGACTTTGGAGCCATGACACTTCCAGAAGAGAAAGAAATCTTTGAAGAAAGATAAGGTGGATAAACTGGCAGAGAGATGTTTTTTAAAGGCAGTTGTTAGGAAGTTAATTTTATAAGATGATGCCTTTCACTTCTTCTGACCTATTATAATAAAGTGTAGTTACCAGAATGGGCTTTTCATTTCCCATTATAAAGGACAGGGTGGTATAATGAATCCGTCTGCCAGACATGCTTGCTGTTCACACCTTTCTCCCAGTAATGGAGCCTACCTGACTGGAGACAATTTCTCCTGCCCACAGGAAGGTTGGCCTGTTGAAGCTGTGGAAATCTTGGCTGCTAAAAAGCAGAGGAGAAAAAAACCCCTACTAGGCCCTTCATAAACATGTGAGTTTGTTAAACAAGTGCTGGGCAGCCTTAATTAGAATATTCCTGGGATGCACAGAGTTGCAAGCATCTCTTGCTGAAGTGTGAGGTCAGTTTTCTCTCTGATAGGTGGTTTTGGCTTTTAAAAGCCTAGATGTTGTGCTAGAAATGGCTCAGAATCCATTGCTGCTTTTTCTTCCATCCTGTCCCTCTGCAGTTAGGTGGTCCCTGAATGTGAGGGCGGCTGCAGAAACCTCAGTCAGCATGTCCTTGTGGTGTAGGGGTCTGCTGGGGGTAGGGGCTGCACAACTGCAGCTGGGGGGAGATGAAGCTAGTGGGTGGGATGCTGGGGAGAAGTCCCAGGAGCTGCTGAGCCCATGGTGGAGTTCTGCTCTGGAGGTGATGGGCAGGCTCAGGGATTCCCAGTAACCGTGGGTTTACTGGTCTGCCTGTTCGTCCTGCCATGGACAGATCTGTCCCAGGTGAGACATCCCCTCCTGGCCAGATGGCCTGCTTGGCTCCTCCCTGTCTGCTGGGCATGTTGTGCCCCTGTGAAAAGCCAAGGTGCAGATTTCCCTCCCCTCTTCCACAGCTGGAAGCTGCCCCCAGCACCCTGCAGTGCAGGTGCGGGCACGTGCATTGCAAACATGACTCTGATCCATAGAAAACTTCCTCTTTATTATGTTTTGCAATCACAACAAAATTAAACTGACATAGATAAAATATTGAGGATGTGATTAGAGGGAAGGGGGACAGGGCAGAGTTGCTAGGTGCACAGATGTTGGGCATGCTGGGCTGGCACTGGAAGGACATAGAGCAGATCAACAGCCCTTTCTTGTGGTGGAAACCACTGTTGGGTTCATTCCCTGCTCATCTGGGTTCTGTCTGTGAACAGATGAAGCTGCATTTCTGAGTCATTTCCTCAAGATGGTCCAGCTGACTTGCAGCTAGAGCCAGGCTGAAGGACTTGGGAAGGAGGTGGAGGACTGTTGGGGTGATAAGCAGAGCCCACCACCTGAATGTCTCCTGTCCTGCCTGCGTGTCCTTACTGGTTTAAAGCTGTTTCTGCTCCCTTATTGGTGAATACAGAGGTGTTCCCCAGAACAACCTGCCACCCCTTGTCCCCAGGAGGCTCCTTCTGCTGGGGCAATAGCCTCTTGGTCTTCCCCAGTCTGGTGCCTGTGGCCCAGCAACCCTCCCTTGCTGCTGGCTGAGGAGTCAGATGAACAAAATCCAGCACTGGAACAATCCACAGATGAGAGAGCCTGGTCCTGTGGAATCCAGTGTGGATATCTTGCTCAGTTCTCTGCTTGGGTCACTCAGGCCAGTATTGATCACTCACTTAACAACCTTTGTGAGCTGGGGCTTAGGTGCCTCAGGAAAGGGACACACTGCTGAGAAGGATGAGGAGAAGCAGTGTGCTCCAGTGCTCAGCCCTGCCAGGAGGTGTCTGTGCAGAGCTGGGCTGTGCTCACACCTCGGCTCATCCTAGTGCTTGGAAGCCTGTGCACAGAGAGGGGGCACAAACAGGAGTCTGCACAAGCAGAAGGACCCCAGGGAAGCAGCTGGTGTGGGTAGGTGTTCTGCACCCATCCGCTGGGTCCCAGCTTCCCCTGTGAATTGGGATGGTGGAATCCCAGCCTGGTTTGGTTTGGAAGCGACATAAAAGATCATTTGGATCCCCCTGCATGGGCAGGGACACCTCCCACCAGCCCAGGCTGCTCCAAGCCCCATCCAACCTGCCCTTCAACACTGCCAGGGATGGGGCAGCCACAGCTTCTCTGGGCAACCTGGGCCAGGCTCTCACCACCCTCACAGGGAAGAATTTCTTCTGAATGTCTTCCCCCCTTCCAGTTTTAATCCATCACTCCCCGTCCTCTCACTACAAACCTTTTTACAAAGTCCCTCCCCAGCTTTCCTGTAGTTATTGTAGGATGTTGGTGCCAGCACAGGGAAGGCCTGTGGGATGTCTGGCCAGGAGGCACAAGTTCAGGTGGAAATCTGTCAAAAATAGGTTTAGGAGCAAGAACTGGAAGGTGTCTCGTTTGAGCACCAACAGCAGCAGTGATGTCTCTGAGCTTGGTTGGGGAAATTCAGGGTGCAGGTGCTTCTCTAGGCAGCAGTTCCAGGTACATGCACCAGCCTCATGAACTGGGAGCTCCAGATGAAAACACAGGGAACTGCTGGGCTGGTTTATTTCTCCTACTACCTCAAAAACTCTTTTTTGTCCTTCTTCAAGCCTTTTCCTTATGTGCTGGAAACCCAAACACAGCAAGGGTTGGGTTGATATTCAGAGACCAGAAATAGAACTGACCATTTTAATTTGACTGTCCAAAATGAGCCATGGGGTGGGGGAGGGTGGAATAGGTTTTGAATCATAAAGGTGTTTAACATAGATAAGGGAAAATTTAACTCTCTGTTATCTTGGTGGGGTTGCTTTAAAAGGTGGATCTTC
>NW_009952963.1:112880-145826 GCF_000747805.2 Chaetura pelagica | reverse complement strand
TACATTGCAATACTTGATTTTTAGAATTTTTCTCCCCTCTCCTGCTCTCCACATGCTCCATATCCACAGATCCCCTTTTCTGCTGGCCCAAAACCTCTGCTGAGGAGTCTTTGGTTGCTGCTTTTGTGCAGTCCAGTTGTCCAAGGCAAACGAAGGGGGTTTCTAGGCTGCTTCCTCATGCTGAAACATCTCTCACCAGGGCACCAAACCCAAACCTTCCCGTGGAACTTCATCACTTTGATGCACAGTCTCATCAGCACAGAGGGGCTCGTGGAGGTGGAGATAGATGGTGAAGGGGCTGCTTTGGAAATGTCATATTCTAATGTAACTGGGGTTGGTTTTTTTCTGCTTGGAGTTGGTTTTTTTGCCATTTTTCTGTGCCAGGTGGGACTGCCACAGGTGTGTGCATACATGTGGGCTTTTTCTTCTTGAGAGGAAGCAAAAAAAAAGCCTGCAGGAGCTACTGTCTCCTCTAAATAACCCCTCAGGTCTATGAACATTAGAAGGTCTCCTTTTGTCAGAATGATGAGGACTTGGTGTCTTTGGAAGGAAGAACATGTTATTTTCCCTTATGTTGTAGCCAGTTCTTGTTCATGTTCATCTTGGTCTGAGGCTACTCTGGGGGCTGGAATCCATGGGACTGCAGGATCTACAGTGTTGAAATGACACTGCCCTAACTCTTGAGCTGGAATCTTAGCCTTTCACTCAAGGAGCAATCAGGGTGATTATTTGCCTCATCTTTCAATTCTTGTCTCTCTTGCATTTCTTCACCTGACTTCTTGCAGGCTGACCTTGACCCATCCACCTTCCTGTCTTCCCCTACCATGTCCATGGGGGTATTTTTCAGTCTTGCTTCATGAGAAGGTCCTGAACAAGCCTCTCTAATGAATCACAGTTTTCTCCTCACCGTGACATTATGTCCTTTATGTGCATCTCTGTGCATTGTGGGTTTGTTTTTTATCCTCAAGCTTCCTCCAGCATTTCTGCCTCTTCCAGTCCAGTGGATTTGAAGCCATGAGATATGGTTACAATTAAGGACCTTTCATTGTCCAGCCTCTGACCTCCCCAGGGCAAACCCTCTGCTAAAGGCTTTTGAACTGTGTTGGCTTCTGCAGCTGGTGGCACCATAAGCTTTTCTGTCTGTTGCTCTGCCCACACGTTGTTTTTCCTGAAGGAACCAAGTTAAGGCAGTTCAAGCTGACCTGTCTGTCTTCTCATCTCCCTTTCCTCCTCCTCCAGCAGCACCCTGACCACTTCCAGGCATCTGGCAGAAGAGTGGGGATTTTAAATTTAGGAACTTGGTGCAAATAAGTATAGGAGGAAGGTCCTGAGTCTATTCTTCCCAGGGAAATGGTGTCATGGATTGTTCCTTGTTAGTCATCCAAGAGTTCACATAAGCTGCCCTTGAAGATAGGACTTTTTTCTGACCAAGTTCTCCTTTTATTGGTTACCAGAGAAGTAGACCCTGAGAAAACCATCTCCTTTGTTGTTCTTCTCCTCACAGACCTGCTTGTTAGCAGAGGGGGCTGCTCATGTGTCTGTGCACCTCAGGCTGTCTCCCATCGGGGTGGCCTTCTGGGACTTGCCCAAGGGTGTTTGGAGGACAGGCTCAGTTCTGCTTCAGCCCCCCATTGTTAGTATTATTTTTGGACATCTCCTTGTGGAGCCTCATTAGAAAGGCAGCAAAGATGACTTTTCCAAGCCCAGGAGCACTGATCTCAGCACCTTTGGTGAGGCTGGACCTGATCACAACCATCCCCACTGGGCTTTGTGCCAAAACTTGCCCTGCAAATCCAGTTGTCGGGCGGGCTGCACGGCCCCCTCTTTGCTTCTCTTTTAACTCAACATCTTCCTCTTCCCACCCTGTGATCCTGCTGCTGTGCTAGCAGACGAAGGGTTAAAACAGTTTGTGGGGTGAGGGGGTGGAGAAGGAGGTATTTCAGCTGCTCATTACTCACTGCCAACTTCCCCCAAAATCATATTAATTTCACGCTGTCACGCAGGACTGCGCTGTCTCTCTCGTCAGCATCCAGGAGGGTGACGGGGCTGGGGGGAGCACACGTCCCCCCCCTTCTGTGAGTTGGAAAGCTCATTGGTGGCCTCTTTCCTTGCTGTGGTCCTGACCCAGTGGGACAGGGCTGGGGCTGCTCACCTTTGGAGGGGGGGAGCTGGGGAACTGAGGGGTGCTTTGCCAGGCGTTGCCTCCCGATGATCATTTTCCGCCCCGTTGCTTGGGCAAAAACCCCATGAAATTAGGTCTGCTGCAGCAGGGAGGTGTCTGGGAGGGGAGGAGGGAGGGAGGGGAGCTGCCAACCTGCCCTGCCCTACCTGTGGGCAGCAAGGACGCTTCAAAGTTGGTCTTTAACCACTTGCCTCCCTTTTCTTGATGCAAGCGAGCACAGCCTGGCTCTGCCTGCAGAGATCGCTTCCCTGGCTGCCTCCTCTCTCCTTTCTCCCCCATTTCAGCTGTTTGCTCACTGTGTCTGCCAGAGCTGTCACCTCTGCAGGGACTTCTCACCATCACACGAGGTAGGACTGGGACTCTGACAGCTCCCACACAGGCTCAGCATTCCCAAGCCCATCCTGGCTGGCAGCTCCCTCCCCCTGTAAGGCTCTCAGGCATCAGAGATTCTGCACCATCCCCAGCCGTTCGTGTTATTAGAAGGTGTCTCAGCTTTTGTCCACATGTGCTTTTATAATTTTTGGTGGGCTAGGGCCAGAAGGATCATCTCCTCGCCTTTTACTTTCATCCTTTATGGCTGTACTTCTTGCAGCACTTGGCACAGCAGCTCAGGTCTCCCTGTTTTACAGAGCCCAGGAAGAAATGGCACCTTTTGAGACTGAAAAGCTTTGCAATAAACCTTGGGAGGGTATTAACCTGACTGGGTGGGAAGAGGAATCCCCTGAGCCCTGAGGGGCGTGTGGATCTCATGCCCACAGAGCCCTGGACCCTTGGGAATGCAGGATGAGAGCAGCAAGTCCTGTTCTAGCAGCAGCACCACCAGCCTTGGGCAGCTTTGAGTGCTGGTGTTACTAATGCTTCCTGGTGCTTATGTTAGTGAATCCGTGGATCCAAGCATTTCTCCATTTTATTGATCAGCTCTGTTCCTGCTTTCCTGGCTCTGATGCCTTTCCCTCTTCCTCAAAAAAGCCATCTTCCAATGTGGGAACCAAAGGCAAGCTCCTCTTACACAGCCACATCCCTTGGGGACACTGGCACCTGGGTGGTGTCCCACTGCTTGGCACTGACCTTACAAGCAGTGACTGCTGGCAGGAAAGCTCGTTGAACCTCCTTTTGAAGGACTAAAGCTCTGCACCTAGCAGCTGGCTGTCATCTGGCACCTTGTATGTGACCAAGCCTGTGGTGGTTCTTCTCAGCATCAGCTCTTTACTCTCTCCCATGTCAGGGATTTTCCCCTTGAAGCAGAGATGTTGCTTCTGGGAGGTACGTGGAGTGTTGTGGCCTTTCAGGGGCAGCCAGGTGATGGTGGGAGATGGTTTCGTGAGCCTTGTTGCTCAAAATCTGTGCAAGATCAGAGGAAAGCTCTTGGCTGGTGCCTTGATTCAAGCAAAGCATCTCTTCTTGGGGAGTTGTTACCTGCTCTCATCTCCTTTAGTCCTTCAGCTCCACCATGGGCGTGGCAGCTTGTGTACCAGCTCGGAGGGCTGTACCTCCCTGTTTTGCCTCTACAAATCCAGGTCTTCTGTTGAAAGCCCATGGTCTGGAACCCTCATAGCATGGAGAAATGAGGTCCCTGCAGGCCTTTGTCCCTGCCTGGGCAGCTAGTGGTGAAAAGCTGTTGGCAGTACCCCCTCTGGGGAAGGCAAACTCGGGCCCTTTTGGACCCCAGTGAGCCCTGGTGGGTTATTTTTAGGTGGTTTGTTCTCTCTCTCTTTTTTCCTCACCCCACATCCATTTGTGCATCACAGCTTGTTCAGATCAGCAGGGCCAGGCATCCCTGGCAGCTGGAGAAGACCATGGTTCCCCTTCCTCTCCTGCAGCCCCTCATTCCTGCCTGGCATCGTTCACCTTCTGGGCAGGTCAGCAGCTGCCACGCTGCCTTGGCAACATCTCTCAGCAAGGGGCAAGCATCTGCTCCTGCCTGCCACCCATCCTCAGCACCCAGCACGTTGTCACAAGCCTTGGTGAAGGTTTGAGGGGGGACAGTTGAAGGGGGAAGACAGGGAGAGCTCACACCCCAGCACACAGGCGCCCTGCTCAGCGCTGCCTTTGAGCTGCCCTGCCCACCTCTGCCTCCTTTCCCATTTATTTTTTGTCCCTGGCTCCCACTGGAGAGCAGAGCTGTAAAACACTCAGGCTGTGTGGTTTTGTTGGGTGGTTTAATTTGTTTTATTGAAGAGGCTTTGAGTTGGGGGGGGAGGGAGGGTGAGCAGGGCAGGGGGATGGGGAGCACTGAAGCAGACACTTCACCTCGTCAAAGGCCATTTATTAAATTAGCAAGGTTGTGCTGGCAGGGTTCATGGCTGCCAGTGTTTGCATACTGATACTGTGAGCTGCTGGGTGAGAATGATGTGGGAAGGCATGTCCTCCCCTCTCTGGGACATCTCTCTGCATGGAGGAGGTGGTGAGTGCCCCGTGGTGGTTCACTCCGTGCCTTTCTCCATCACCACGGGGGGGATCTGCCTCTGCTGGTGTGTGCCTGAACATGCACACTCCTCCTCCCATCCAGCCACACTGTGGTGCAGCCCTGCTGAGACATAAATAAGGAAAGAAATTAAAAGAACCCCAACCCAACCAGTGGTTACCTCCTTCACAGTTTTCTTTGCCCCAAAAGCCTGGAGGTTCCACCTGCTGCTCTTTGCCAGGGTTCCCATCTTTCTCCTCTTCATCCAGATGTTGCAAGGATGGAGAGCGATGAGCTTCCTGCAGAAACAGAGTAGAAACATCATGGTTGAATCCCATGATGGCTCGGATAGTGAGTGCACCATGGAATCATCTTGTGTCCTCTTGTGTATTCTGAAGAGTTTGCCCCAGGTGCTCTGTGAAGAGATGTCCCACTGCAGATGTGTCCCACAAAACAGCCCCTGAGCTTTAGTAGGTTTTGTGCAGGTTGGGAAAAAGGTGAGCAAAGGATGGAGCACACCAGGAGAGCTACCATTGTTGCTTGGGTAACAGCTGCACCTCCAATTTTGAGGATGGGATGGGCAAGTTGGACCATTATTGGAGTAAATTCAGTGGGACTAGAAACTTTCCTCCACTCACGTTCCTCTTGAAGTGCAGTGGCAAAATCCTATGGTTTGCTGTTGGTCTCATCTCTGGAGAGGACAGTGCTGGTCAGGGCAGCATGGTGCCTCCCAACCTGTTTTTAACTCTGGTTCTGATCCCTGACAGAGTTCAGGTGTGGTCAGGGTGGGCTCTGGGCTCAGATCTCCCCACCCCTGTTGTATTTGAGTTACCAAAACAAGAGCACTTTGCTCCTGCATCTGCATGCATTTCATCTCCCCTACATGTTTCCCTCTTCTCCCGATGAAAATAATTAATCTGGTTATTTTTCTAAGTCATCCTGCAGCTTTACAGGGACAGGGCTTAAATAAGGCTTCTCTTTCAAGCAAAGCTGTGTTAAAATAGCTGTCTGCCTATAAATATCTCATAGCTTCTATATTTATTCTCCTCCAGCTCAGTGGAAGAGTTTCTACAGTTGAGTTGGAGGTTGATTTGGATTTTTGGACCATGGGTGCAGCTGGGATCTTCACAGCAAGGCTGCTTTCTCCAGAGGATGCCCTGGGTGCCCCTTTTGGGGGGGGACATGGCTCAATCTCCCTTCTGTGTTTACTGCATTTGCCCACTGGCCAAATTTCCCCTTGTCTTTGGAACGAGCTGATTCGTAAGAATCCCAGAGGAGCAGAGATTTGTACCAGGCCCTTCTGTGAGCACTATTTTTAGCCTGACTTCTTTTTGACCAAAGCTGCACTCTGATCAGGATTTTTTCTTTTTTTCAAAAGAGCCCAAGAGAGATAAATCCCCCAAATCCCAGCACTGTTGGAGCTGCGGGTTCCTTTGAAATCCTGACCTGCTGGTGATTACTGCAGTGACTTGGTGGCTCCTAAACCCTGGTCCTGCAAGGTGCTGCCTGCAGGGACAATTGTGGCTTAGCAGAGTGAGCTCTGTGGAGGCTTTTCCAGCCCTAGAGGCTCCTGGTGGAGTCCTTGTGAGGACTGAGATTTTGTGAGGTTTGGGATATAAGGGTCAAGACCACGGTGGTTTGTACATCTCAGGGAGAGCTGCTGTGGGAGGAGGTGTCAGACTCTGTGGTTTGGTCCTTGGAGGCTGGGGAAGGCTGAAGACAAGTCCTCTTTCAGTTGTCCTGGTAGAGATGGACTTGCTAACCTGGAATGTTTATTTCTCCCTCTCCCACAAAAAAGGGAAGGAAGGGAAAGGGAAGGAAGGGAAAGGGAAGGGAGATTTGTACCAGGCCCTTCTGTGAGCACTATTTTTAGCCTGACTTCTTTTTGACCAAAGCTGCACTCTGATCAGGATTTTTTCTTTTTTTCAAAAGAGCCCAAGAGAGATAAATCCCCCAAATCCCAGCACTGTTGGAGCTGCGGGTTCCTTTGAAATCCTGACCTGCTGGTGATTACTGCAGTGACTTGGTGGCTCCTAAACCCTGGTCCTGCAAGGTGCTGCCTGCAGGGACAATTGTGGCTTAGCAGAGTGAGCTCTGTGGAGGCTTTTCCAGCCCTAGAGGCTCCTGGTGGAGTCCTTGTGAGGACTGAGATTTTGTGAGGTTTGGGATATAAGGGTCAAGACCACGGTGGTTTGTACATCTCAGGGAGAGCTGCTGTGGGAGGAGGTGTCAGACTCTGTGGTTTGGTCCTTGGAGGCTGGGGAAGGCTGAAGACAAGTCCTCTTTCAGTTGTCCTGGTAGAGATGGACTTGCTAACCTGGAATGTTTATTTCTCCCTCTCCCACAAAAAAGGGAAGGAAGGGAAAGGGAAGGAAGGGAAAGGGAAGGAAGGGAAGGGAAAGGTCAGTAACCTCCAGAAGAAAGTCACTGGTGGAATCACAGCATCTGAGAGTGGGCAGAGCCTGGCAGGCCTGAGTCCTGGTGGCAGAGGAGGGCAGGACCCTGCCATCAGCAGGGCTGGGAGCAGAGCTCAGCTCTCTGAAAGACAGCAGGAGTGGAGAGAGGCAGCAGCAAAACCTTAAAAATATGAGAGGGGGACTTTCAACCTCTCTGCTGGTTTTGAATGACCTCTGTAGTCACATGTGTCCAGCAGCAGTTGCTGGTAAGTCCTCTGGGTCACCAGCTCCCACTCTTTGGGACCAGCAGTGCCCAGTGCAAGTCCAACAGTAGGGTCTGAACCTGGGGCTTCCTAAAGCTTGTGGTGTTCCCCTTCCAGCTCTGCACCTTCTCCTGTGCATTGGGAATGGGCTTGGAGATTTTTGAGCGTGGAGGTGTCAAGTTTTGGAAGGAAATGTATTCATGCTTTAGCTATATAGCAGATCATCAGTTTTGAAAATGACTGTGGATAATAGGGAGGTGTCTTCTCTGGGAGGTGTCACCATGTTCAGTGAGTCCTGGCTGTTTTTCTTTGGTCTCACCAACTCTTATATAGATAAGTAGCAGTGCAGAGATTGAAAAAAAACCCCAAAACCTCTCCACCTTCTATTAGACCTGATGGCTCCTCTGTCAGTGAGGACCAGGAAACAAATGCAGGACCCATGGACAGACATGACTGCTGGGGCAGCACCCCAGAGGCAGGCACAGGAAAGGAGGGCTGAGGTCTTGCTTTGCAGGTGGACCAGGAGAAGAGTGGGAGGAGACCTGGCTGGTTCCATCCCTCTGGCCCAAAAGTGCTGGGTGGTTTCCTGCACATCACCTCTCCCAGGGGCTGGTGCTCATCCCCTCCATCCTGGCACTTCCCACCTTTCTTCTTGCTATGTTGCCCTGCTAAATTCAGGAGCCAAGTCTGGAGGCCTAAATCCCTGTGACAATCCTTCCATAGCAACCCTTCCTGCTGCCTCCACCAGCTGCAGGCAGGGAAACTGGGACAAAACCAGGATGATTTGGGAGGAGCAGGGAGCTGAGGAGGAGGAGAAGAAAGCTGCACCCCTCAGGGAAGGGAGAGACCCCCCCCTCCCTTCAACATCAACCTTGAAAGCAAACCCCTTCAAGAAACTACATCTCTCACCCAACACCAAACCTCCCAAAAAAACAGGATTAAACCCAGCAAAATCAAGGAACCAAACCTGGTTAAAAAGGACTTAAGTGGAGGGATATGAAAATTTCAAGACCTGCTGCTGGGCTGGTGATGGAGGATTGAAAAAAATCATAATTACTGTTGTGATTTTCTTGTTCCTTTTTGCTTGGTTTTCAGAATTGGTTCCTTTTCTGTTTAGCAGGCAGCCTAATTGTGTAATTACACGATAGACTGGAGTAGAATTTAGTGCCTGTAATACCAGTTATAAAGAAGAGGCCTAATTATGTAGATCTTCTCAGGTAAATAATACATCAGGGGCATTGAGTGGCCTAATTACTGTTCTGAAAACCTGCCTAATGACTAATTTACTTGGAATTTCAGAAAGCTTTTGATAAGATCCCTCATAAGCAACTGTGAAGGGAAATAAATCGAGAAGGGGTAAAATGTTTTGCAAGGTTTTTAAACAGGGTGTTTAAGTGGTGAGAAGGAGCCACTGGCTTGATGCCTCGTGTGGTGAGGAGAAGGAAGGTCCTGTGGTTGCTTCTTGGTCTGGGGCCAAAGCTGTTGTGTTTCTGGTCCTTCTTCACTGGAGCTCCCAGGGATGCTGCTGCTGGTGGAGCTCCATCCTCAAAAAACAGGATGTAATGTTAGCAGGAGTCTCATGGGTAAGTTGACAGCTCCTTGGATGGAGCTTGTGGCCATTGGAGCTTCTGGAGCTCTTTCAGTTCAGAAGACTTTCAGTTTTCTGCACCCAGAAGATGTAGGGAGCAAGGACAATCCAAAAGCTAGACCAGCTTCTCCAGGGCTGGTTGCTAGGTGGATCTGGTGGGTGTTCCTCTGAGGTGGGACCAGTGGGACTGTTATTCTGAGGAGACATCACGGTGAAACTGTAATGAAATGAGTCAACTGGTGGTCCCTGGTGAGAGATGGGTGTTGAGCTGACGAGGAGGAGCAGGAGATGAAAAGATTGCACCTGGGAGAGAGCAGAGAGGACAGTCCTGGTGAAGCCTTTAGCTTGGACAGAGGAACCTTTGCTGGGAGAAGGAATGGACATGAATTTCCAACTGGAGGAACTGCAGTGACACGGGGGAGCAGAGAGAGGGAATCAGCACCAAAGGGTCCCCTGCTGAGCAGGCAGGGTAGAGAGAAAGCAGATCTTTGTGCCTAGCTGGTGATGTGCTAATTAGCTTTCCTTCCTGATGAACTTTGCAAATGATGCTCTTGAAGTCGTTGGCAAGATAAAGAGTTGCTGGGGCAGGTGTGCCCAGGGCACCTGTCTGGATGGAATTAGATGTGGTTGTGAGAGAGTGTCCTGGAGCCATGTAGTGGTGCCCTTGCTGCTGAGCACATCCTCGGATTCATCCTGCCCTCTCCTCCCCTGGACAGGGCTGCTTGTGGAAAGCGTTGGTTGCTTCCAGCCAAATTTGGAGGTGGGAATCTGGCTGGTGTTGATTTCCTGCAAGTCAGGTGGAAATCAAGCCCCACCCCCCCAAAAAAAAGGAAAGGTTATTTGTGCTGTAGTGGCAGGAAGGTGGAGGATTCCTCTCTACACCACTTCAGAGTCTCCATATGGGACAGGGAAGGGATGGACACCACGTGTCCCATCACCACAGCCCATGGAGCAACGTGTTTCTCATGCACCTTTCTCTGGTCCCAGTTCTCCCATCAAAGACTCCCCTAGGTGACTTCTCTCTCTTGTAAGGCCAAGTCACCCTTTTGCAGGACTTCCAGCTTTCCTGCCACCTTTGCCATGGGGTTTTGCTGTCTCTCTCATGCCAAAGGTGCTGAGGTTCAAGTTGCAGGGTCATTCTTTTCGGTCACAAGTCCCTTTGCTGCCTTCATGGAGTGATCAAAGCCTTGTTTGTCTACGTGAGGTTGGTAAAGAGCAGCTGTGGTTTTGCAGGGAAGCTGGAAAAATGGGAGAGATGCAGCTTTACAGGGTCACTCCTGTGGGGAAACTGAGGCTGGAAGGAGCCTGGGGTCCCCACTTTGCTCCCCAGTGTGGTTGCCGAGCTCCTTAGCAGTAGCTCAAGGGCTGCAGCACCTCTTGGGTCTGGCCCCTGCCTTGTCAGGACCTGGTGGTCATTGCTGATCCCAGAGAGCCTCCTGGGTTGAGAATGTCATTCCTGATTTTTGTAGACATAGGATGCTGCTGATGGGAAGCCTTGTGTGAAGGAGGCCCCTGTCTCCTGCAGAAACTTGGGTTATCTCTCAGGTGGTCAGGAGCAGGTACCTCAGTGCATCCAGGAGTTCGGCAGGACCAGCAGCTCCTGCCTGGAAATGCTCAGTGCCAACAAGAGCCATTGATGGTGAAGTGCTGAGCCCAGCCATGTGGCTTCCCTGGGTGCAGGTGGCCAGGAGGGGACCCTGGGAAATGGGCCTTGGGAAGGGCTCCAGCACTTGGAAGCAGCTGAGCTTGGAGAAGACAGCAGCACTTCTTCCTGGCAGTACGAGGCTGCCACTGAAGAGCAAGAATTGTGTAGAGCAGAATCCAGTCTTGCTGCAGCAGCAGATCAAGAGACCTCCAGACAAAGACAGAGGAGAGGAAGCTGGAAAACCTGATGATCCATGTAGTAAAGAACAAGGCACAGCCATGAGTGTCCTCCTCTGGAGCACTGCTAGCTTCTCCTAGGGGTTTGGAAGGTGGGTTGGTCTGTCCAGTGCGGGTGAGGAACCACGGCCAGAAGGCAGGATCAGCTTTGCAGTGGGGCCAGGGCAGGCAAGGACCTGCTTTTCCACATCCCTCCATCTGTGCAGCTGTGGGCTGGGGATCCTCCAGGACAGCTGTTCTGCTGCCAGGTCCTCCCTGCTGCTGTCTCCTGCCCTGGAGATGGTGGCAGTGCTGGGTTTGCTCTTGGCTCAGCCTTTGCTCCTTCCTCACCCTCCTGCTCAGTCATTTGCTAATTTTCCCAGGTTACCGAGGAGGCATTATTGATGATGATGATGATGATAACAGTAATTGGGGAGATAGGTGGCAGATTAATTCCTGAACTCTAACAGGATTTAAGCTAACAAAGAGAGGAGGGCTCTTTTTATTTCTTTCTTCTTTTCCTTCCTCTCTCCTTTCCCTTCCTCCTTTCAGATATTTCCTGTGCTGGGGATAACAACACCAAGGAGTGTTAAATTGGCTCTGAATGTCCACCCCTGGCTGTCCACATTCTTGTAACGATTTCATTAGCTTGAATTATCCACGTTATTTTCTGGTAATGGGATTAGCTGTAGTGGAGGCAGCCCCAGTCCTGGAGCAGGAGGCGGGAGGGACCTTCCGCTGTGGATTTCATTAACTCTCTCATGCAGGGGGTGGAACTGGCCACGGCTCAGCCCAGGGGCAAAACCATTTGCCAGGGTCCCACATTCCTAAAGGAGGAAGAAAGAAAAAGGACCATTATGATATTCTTCTCTTTCTCCCCCCTCCCCTCCCCGACCCCATAATCAGCAAATCAGCGCAGAAGCAGAGGCTGGCAGGGAGGTAATTTGTTGGGGGAGGGAAGGTCCTATTTGGGGGCAAAGAGGGGGGGAAAATAATACAATGAAAACGACTATTGCAGTGGGATTGTGTGAATTCTGCTGAGCTGGAGCGTGGCTGCAGCCTGCTGCTGGGGAAGAGCTTGAGCCGTGAGGGAAGGGAAGGACTTCTGTCCCTGTTGGGCTTATTGTCCCCTGCCCAGAGCCATTGCTGATGAGTGGTTCTGCTGCCTGGCTCCTTGGCTTGAGCTCCATCCTGGGGCTGCCAGCAGTCACCAGGGGGTTTAGGCAGCATCAGGACTTGAGGATGAGATGGGGGAGAGAGGAGGAGGAGGCAGTAGGTGGCAACCCAGGAGAAGGTTGGCAACCTTGCTTCAAGGTTTTCATAACCAGCTTTCCAACATGGTTATTGCTGGTTTGCTTTTCTTGAAGGGAGATAAGCCAGAGGGAGAGGGGTTTAGGACTGCCCCATGCAGTGGGACATCTGAATGTGTCTGGAGAAGCCTATTGATGCTGTTTGTTTGTTTGTTTTTCAAGAAGATCTGCTCTTCTGGTATGGGACAGCAGGTGGTCGTTCTGACCACGCGCGTGGCTTTGTGGTGTCAAGTTGTGCTTTGCTTGACAACCAGAGTCCTTGAAAATAATGGTCAGATTGGACAGGTCTTGGCTGTCCCAAGGAGCTTGCACTTGAAATTCTGTTGTTTTAGATGGAGGGGACATTTCCCAGCTGGAGTGCTGTTCAATTTCATCTGTAGGTACCTGTCCCATGAATGTGTGTGTGTGAGTAGCTATCAGGGCTGCCTGGGGCAGCAGTGGGCTGGACTTAGACATGGGAGGCTGAGGAAGGTTGGGGAGAGACTTGGAAGCAGGGAGCAGAAATTCAACCAAAACCCAAAATGGGAGAAGAGGAGCTGTGAGAAGAGGTTATCAAGTCAGCAGATGGTGCAGAACTCACCTGCCTGGCCGTGCTGTGGTGGAGTTGGGGCTGTGAAGGGAGGAGTGGTGATGGAAGGGGAGGGAGCTGCAGGCTGGGAACTCGTGTTTTGCTGACAGAGGAGAGAAATAAGTTTCTGGAGACCACCTGGATGCCTGTCATCCTCTGCTCTCCACTGCTTGGCTGTGTTGATGGAGGAGGCACAAGCACTTCTCAGGGAGCAGGCAAGGCCAGGTGAGCAGGGTGGTGTGTACCGAGCTGATGTGTGTTTTCTTTCCCAGCAATACCATGTCCTCTAATTAGCAGGCAAAGGACTTGCCTCCCAGCTGGCCTGTGCCAGAAGGATCTAATTACAATCCCAAGGAGTGATGTTCCTCTGACCTGCAGCCAGCTTACATATTACAGCTTGGAGGAGAAATGGACTCCTCTTCCCTCTGGTCAGCCAGGGAAGTGAGGGAATGGCAGTGGAACCACTGGAAGAGCTGCCAGAGCATCAGGAGAGTGGCTGGTACCCAGCAATGCCATGAAGAACTGCTGGATCCCTGGTGGGTGGGAGGGAGGAAATGTCCCTTCTGGCATCTCTGGGAACATCATATGTTTCTGCTTGGGGCCAGGGACTCGTCAGGGAAAAGGTGGTTCCTGGCTGTGTTCTGCTTCTGTCTGGATCGTTGCTCAGCCAGGGCCAATCCAGGCTTTTACTGGTTTCCCTGCTGCATGGATGAATCTGGATCAGCATGAAAGAAAGGGTCTCATTTGGGAAGTATCTAAGCTGCAGCATTTGTTCAGGGCTGCCATCCTCTCCAGCCAGCAGTGTGGAAACCTGCCAAGCCTGGCAGGAAAGGAAGGGGGTTTGCCAGCCTGGCCTGGGAGCTGCCCACAGGAGAGCCACGTCTTCCAGACCCACCCCACACCTCAGCACTGCCCTCCAGACCCTGAGTGGGGAGTCAGGATTTCAGAGAACTGCTGTTTGGATGCATGAATATGTGGGGAAGGAAGTCAGGAGGCTACAGAACAGCTGTGTGCATGGCAGGTTGCTGGGAGCTTTACAAACCTGATGCCTCCATAGGCAAATTCTTGCTCTTTGCTTTTCCCCCTGCCCCAAAACTGAGCAGCTCCAAGGGGAAGTTGCATACAAAGGACATTTATTTTTGCTGCACCTTGGCTGTTCTCATTTGGGATGAAATCACAGCCCAGTGCAGTGCTACCAAGAATCATGCCACAAATCCAAGCATGTGGGTCTGGCAGGGCCAGGATTCACCAGAAAGTAACATGATTTAGTGATGGACTTGATGATCTCAAAAGGTCTTTTCCAGCCAAAAGGATTTGGTGATTCTGTGCCTGCAAACAAGTCAGTGTCTCAAGAAGGAAAGGGCTTTGCTCCAACAACAGCCACGTCCTACAGCACTTGTGCCCTGGCTCAGCCCTAGCACAGGGACTCAGGAGAAGATGCAGATGCCAGTGGGTACTAATCCAGAATCCACTCAGCTTTCACACTCAGGATATCTCCAGGGACTTCCCTGTAAACCACGGAGCCCTGTGCTCTGTGCCAGCAGCAGGCTTTGCTGCCAGCCCTGGCTGATCCCCCTCCAGTTTGCTACAGAGAAAGAAACTTCAGCTCCAAGGAACAACCCCCCCTAGGGTCTGTGCTGCATGGTCACACTGTTGACGCCCATCAGAGCTGTGTGCTGAAGGGGAAGGAGATGACAGTGGCACCAGGTCTGAGTTACTGTGACACCCCCAACCACCCCCAGCCCTGGGGAAACATCCTTTGAAGCAGCTCAGTGGGATCTTATGGACGAGCTGCAGTTGAGCAGCCTGTAGAAAAGCTGCTTTCTTCTCCCCCATGTCAGCTTGCTCAGACACTCCCTGAGTGATGAGCTGCATCCCTTTCCCTTCCACCATCCCCTTTCCTGCAGCTTCAGCAGTGTGGTCTCATCCCTGCCCAGCCATCCCAGAAAAAAGCTGCAGTGTGGATGGAGCTGCTGTGGGATCAACCAGGCAGCACCTGGGTACTGGGAGCCTGGCACTGCGGGGGGTAATTGGGTTCTATCCGCCTCTGTCTCTCTCCTCCTTCTCCCCCCTCCCCAAATCCAGAGGAAATAATTGGAAAAGAGAGGTGTGAGTCTCTGCCTGCTGCTGGAGAGGAGAACATTAAAGGCCCGTGCTCTCCACTTCATTCACAGCTCCCGGGCTGGTAATTGCTGTGTTGTGGTTTCTAATTAGCGCCGCAGTGGGAGGGAGGGTGTTTTACTCAGCAGCCCTGGTGGGGTCAGCCCTGTGTCCCCTCAGCTTCCCTCAGCCCCTCCTTGCCTGTTCCCTGCTGGGAGCTGTGCTGGAGCTTCCTGCAGTGGAGCCATCTCAGTGGGTACCACTGTCCTGCCTCCCCAGGGAGATGCCTGGGACCAGCCCAGCTCTGGGTTGTGCTCCGTGCCTCCATACGTGTCCCTTGGATTGCTTGGAGATGGGAAGAGCCAGCTTCTCCCAGCTCTTCCCAGGCTGATGTGGGGCACCATGGTTTCCCCCTGGCACCCTGACCACAGGCCCCGGGCACCTCTTTGCCCCTTGTGCTTGTTGAGTCTTGGTGCCAAAGGGAGCCACGTGGTGTTTTGGCGCACAGAGCAGGTGTTCTCTGAGACCTCCTCACTTTTAGCAAATATTCTGCTTGGATTCCCTTAGCAGATGTTCTTCTCCCCTTCAGACAATGCCTGTGATGTTTTCCACAGGGGGACAGATCAAAGCAAGTGTTCCCCCTGCCCATGCCACCCACTGGCTTGACTTTCTTCCCTATATGCTCACCTCTTGGGGCTGGGAGCTCTCTCCTGCCCTCTCTCCCTTAACCCACCTGGGGCATTTGAGATCTTACAGGGATGCTGCACAGGGGAGGAGCTGCCTGCAGAGCTTGGAGGCCCCTGTCACCCACAACGTCTTGCAGGAGGACCCTTCTGCTGCTGTGGGAGCTGAGCATCCTTGCTGGCCCCTGCTGCTCCCTCCCCTCCACTTGGGTTGGTTTGTTTGTTTGTGTTGAAGGGGAAGAGGGAGGGAAAGCACCGAGGAGAGAGACGTGCAGATTCATTTTGAGGCTTCATAATGGTACATTTACACACCACGTTGCCTAAGGAAATTGGGGAGATGAATGCCTGGTCATGCTGCTGGTGCAGCAGGTTAACTCCCAGGATTTAGTTTATATCATTTCACGAGAGCATTTATGGCCTTGACTGTGTTTATTCCCAGGTGCTCTTTGGCACTGCTGCATCCCAGGCTCCTGTGGTGGATGTGCCCATCTGGGGAGATTTTCAAATAAAATAACACATCTCTTCAGACCCTGGTCCACATTAAATATTTATTGCCTGCAGTTTGTGCACACGTGTTGGATAAATGGGCGTGAGGGGAGGAGGAGAGGAAGCAAGAGCTTGGATGCAGCAAAGGCGGTGGCTTTGTCCTGGAATTTCTCCAGGGGGTGGCACTGGAGAGGGGGTGTCTGGTGAGAGCTGCTTTTGGGTTGGTTTTTAGGCTTTTTGGACAAGGTCCAGGCTGTGTGCTTTGGTGCTCAGGAGACTGGTTCCTTCCTCAGGGACAGGCAGGCCATGACAAGGTTTCCTTGGGCTGTGGTGGGGTGTGGGTGCTGCCAGCCCTACCCCACACCCCCCAGCTATGCAGGAACCCCCTTCTCTCCCTGCTCTGGTTTTCTACTGACACTCAAAAACTTGTCTGAAGGGCTGTTAGATCTGGAGGTTGTTCCACAGGATTTGGGTCTGCTGGATTCATCTGTTACATTCAGCAAGCTGAGGTACAAGCAGTTTATTCCAGCCCATGAGAGAAGCTGGGTGCCTGGATGCAGAGCAGGAAGTGCTGGACCCAAGGGAAGTGTCAAGGTGAAGAAATCCAGTCTTCAAAATGATGCCCAGCATCCGTGGAGCAGAGGGATGACACTTTGCACACAGGCTCTAGGGATGCAAAGAGAACAGGTCACCAAGGGGCTGTGCTCTGGCTCCTGCCTGTGTCCTGTGCTCATCAGCCCCTCTTCAGAGGTGCAAATCAAGCTGTTCTGGTGGTTGGACAGGAGCAGCCCTGCCTCCTGGTGACCTGGAGGTGCCCTTTGTCCACCCTCAGCAGGGCACGACATGCAGGCTGGCTCCTTGGTTTCTGCAAATCTCCTAAAGGGAGAAGTGTAGCACTTTTAAATGAAAAATTAAATTAAATTTTCAAAAAGGGCTTTGCTTTTTGAAGGTTTGCAACCAGTAAGGATGACCCTTGAAATCCAAGCTGTCACAAGGTGCTTTGGACATGGGACTCCCAGGGAAGCAGAGTGACTGCAGGACACTGCTCACCTTAGCCCTCAGCACTGGCACTGCTGCAACCTGGCTCTGCAACTGGTGGTGCCATGGGTTGGGATAAAAGGATGGTTCTTTCTTGCCTTGATCTCACCAGTGTCTTTGCTTTTCCCTCTCTTAACTGCCAGCACCTTTGGGGAGCTGAAGACCGTCCGGCTGCCCAAGAAGATGGCAGGAACAGGATCCCACCGTGGCTTTGGCTTTGTGGATTTCCTCACCAAGCAGGATGCCAAGGTGAGATGAAGACCTGGTTCTCCTTCCCCTCTGACACCCTCAGCAGAAGATGAGGAAGGGAGCAGGGAGGCTTTGTCCCTCTGAGGCTTAGCCCAGATTTGGGGCAGGTTCTTACCACCCACCAGCAAAGCTGCTCTGAGGCTGAAACCCTGTTGTGGGCAACCACTGGAGTTGGTTGCACAACAGAAACTGCAGCCTAAGACACAATGGACATAAGTGTAGTGTAACTGATAAAAAGGCTAAAAATTCCTGTCCTTTTTCAGTTTTGAGACAAGGGGGGGTTTTGACTCAATGATAACAAACCAGGGAACCCAAGTGCATATCCCACCTCCAACACTGCTTTGGTTTTAGGGGAGTTTTTGGATATGGTGGGAGTTTACTGATTTATAAGCTGTACAAGGCCTGTGTTCATCAGTTCCTGTGTGTGTTTTGAGGCCCCCCCATGAGCAGCCTTACCCTGGTGTTTTTCGGATAATGACCATGAGAGGAGAGAGTGGTTGTGAATTGGTCGAAAGGCTGGGGGGAAGGGTCTGTGTCTGCTTTGCCTTGCTGAACATGAGAACAGAGATCAAGTTCTCTAATCCAGTCGTGGCCTTGGTCTGAAGAGGGGACCTGGCTGTGTTGGGCTGGCCAGGGATACTTCCTCAGAGTGGTCTGGTTGACAGCAAATATGGAAAATGTGCCTTCCCAGCAGCAGAGCAGGGCAGGTTTCATCCCTGCTTCTGTTGATTGTGCAGTATCTGGAAGAGGAACAGTCATGGGCACAAGCCAAGGGATGTTATTGCTGAAAGGAAGGGACCGCATGGCTCCACATTTTTGAGACTGTAGGTGGAGATGAAGGAGAGGGGAGGGGACAGCGAGTGTTGCCTGTGTTGATGTTTGTAGACAGCATTCATTGATCTGGGATCACAAGGGACTATTAGATCATCCCTTCCAGCCTGACCTCCTGGATAACACACTATAGAGAGTTTCTTTGTTAGTCCTCTATTGATCCCAATTCCGACTTCCTTCCACCCAGCATTTGTCCCCCCTGGCAGTGAGGGGTGCAGTGACCCCTCAGGGATGTGGGTCCCTCCCCCCATGGGGAGCTGGGCCCAAAACCCCCCTGGAGGCAGCTTTGCTTTAACCACTGCTTCACTCCAGAGCCATTCTTGGAGGCCACATTCTCCAGGCCTTCCTCCTGGTTTTGGAATTCATCTTTTCCTAAGGAAACATGAAGCATTTGATGGGACCTGGCTGCTGCTCAACTTGGGGGTGAATGAGACAGCACCTGCTTTTCTACTTAGTTCCTGAAGGAAACAGGCTACAGGCTCAGTGTCTGTCTTCTGTCCCTCTTCAGCCCCTTGGGCAGCCAGTGGCAGATTCCAGCTGCACTGGACAAACAGATCCCAGTGGTAGGAAACCCATCTATCCCCTCTGGGAGGGAAGAGAGCCAGGCAGGCCTCTTGCTCAGGGCACCACTCTCAAAGCTCACGTCCAAGCAACAAGATGCCCTGCAAAAGATCACTCAGGATTTTTCCCCTCCTTTTCCAGCAAAGCAGCTCTTCTTCCTTCTTGTTTTGTTGTTGTGTTTGTTGTTTTTTTTCCCCCCTCCCTCATCTCTTGGAGGGATTTAATTGTCTCACAAGTGGCCCATCAAGTACACTCCATTGGCCGTCTGGAAGAGGATGCGCTGGGTGTTGATGAATAGGATCCTGAATATTGTCAACATGAACATAATTGGCTTAGAGTTCCTTGCTAAGTGAAATGAGAGAGGAAGGGAGTGGGCCTGGAGACCTCTGAGCTGAATAGCTGGGGCTATCAGTGACGTTTTTGCTCAGAGTGGGAATCTGGGAATTGCTTATAAGTGTCTCCTAAAATACGGTGAGGTTTGTTCAGTGGTCGGGGTGGCTTTGTTAGGCATTTAAAGCCTGTGACCTCCCGGGTTTGTCTCTTTCTCTGAGCCATCACAGCTGCTGTGGGAGATTTTCCAAAGCCAGGAGGGGGATGTGGGTTTCTCCTTCCAAAATCCCCCAGGGCTGTGCCTGCAGATTGGTCCTGCCCAGCTGGGTTTCATCCCTGTGGCTGCACAGCTGGGGCACGGGGCACTGCTGTTGGTGGCATCTTCTCCTTCTCAGATGGAGATGCTTGTCCTTCAGAGCCTGGTTTTCCCACAGTGACATCTGCAGCCAGGGCTGTCTCTTGGGTTGTTTGGTGGTTCCCAGGGTGATGGATGGAGCTGGACTGAGAGTGTCACACTGCCATCAGATGAAATTAGCAGCCCTTTCTCTTCTGTGTCGTGAGCACTTAGCAGATCCCAGCATGCACATGTGCCAGGCCAGGAGACAGGACAGCAGACAGGACAGCAATGGGAGGGACAAAGTCATATTCACTGGAAGGATTTCCATACCCACTGGTCAAGCTGGGAGAGCGTGAGATTGAGGAAGTGAGAAAAGGAACAAATAGCAAATTCACTCCAGTTAAAGCATCATGAACCACTTGACATGTTTCCTGATTGTGCAGCATTGTCTGTGGGGTTGTTTTTATTTTTGAACTCTTAACAGGAAGCTGAGCTCCCACTTTTCTCCCCTATCAATACAAAAAATACATCTGGTTTCCAAGTAGAAATGGCCCATCTGGGAAAGACAGTCAACTCTTCAAAAATCCACAGACATGGAAGGAAAAATCCTTGTGTGCAGCTGGCATCACAGAGAGCACCCTCAGCTGGGACTGGTTCTTGTGAGGAAGGGAAATTTATCAATCTCCTAATGTTGTTGACCCTTTATCCCTCTAATGACTCCAGCCTGGAGGCTCTTTGGGTTGAGTATTTAATAGGGCAAGAGGGAATCTGTAGGCAGAGCAGCACTGTCCTCCAAATTAATACAGGCTGGAGGGATGGAGCTGTAGCACTGGGGGGTGATGGATGCAATGGGCCAGTCTCTTGATCTCTGCCTTTCCAAGGCACTGGCACAGCAGGGGCTGCTCCAGGGCTGTGTCTGTCCTGTCCCAGCAGCCTGGGCTTCATATGAATTTATATTCTCCACCCCTTAATTTTGAAATGGCCTTTCTGGATCCCACAAACATTTTTAAGCTGCTGATCCAGCTTCTCCCCTTCTTCTCCCTGCTCTATTTGCCTCTCTGTTCACCATCCAGGCTCTTCTAGCTGGTCACAAAATCCTGCCCCACTGAGCTGTGACATTAAGCCTGAACCAAACTCTGCAAAATCCTGCCCAAGAGGGTTCAGAAATGACATTTTGAAGCATATTCACATCCTGGTTTTTAGGGGCAGGTGGCCAGAGGGTTTTCAAGCAAAAAAAAACCCCAACCTGTGAGGAGATTTGCTGGAGCTCTTCAGCTTCAACTCAGTCCTTTTTTGGCATTTAAAGACACCAAGCCTGGTGTGGTGGGGGCTCCCCTTTTCCTAAAGGTGTAGGATAATACAAAGCCATCATCATTCCAGGTCATTCCTGATGAGTCTCTTTCTTGGATGAGCAGGCACCACACCTCTCTGTCCCTAGTTTGGATCCAACTAAACAAACAAGCCTTTGGTCTTCAAAGAAGGTGTTTGAGGAAGGCAGACCCTTGGGTGGAGGAGCTGCACCTCAAGAATAGGTCCCACCTCCAGCCCTCCTTTCTTGGAAATCAGTCTGTTTGTCCTCATTCATATTTTCCAAGTAATTAAAATATATTTATTCCCTTCTTACCTTCTCATTTGGAATAGCAACAGTGGCAGATTTCCTCCTCTCCTCCCCTTCATCCCATTGCCTTCTAAATCATCAGTGGCTTCTGTTACTGTTTTTTTTCCCCCTGAAAAAGTCTGAATTCTCACAGAGCAGTGAAGAGCTGAGTTTTCTTTTTTAGCTGGTTCCCAAACCAAGGGAAATTCAGTTGGTTTTCACCTGAGATGCACAGCTCCTCCTCTGCAGCCCCAGCTCTGGGAGCCCATCTTGGTCTGTGGGGACCAGGGGTCCCAGCATGGGCTGGGAGGGTGCCTGTGGTTTCAATCCCAGCTTTTTGGTGGAAAACAGCTCATTTGGGGAGTGTGTTTGGCTGGGAAGGGTCTGTGCTCCCAGCTGCTGGCAGGTGCATCTCTCCCAGCAGGTTTCTTTCATCCAACGCAACTTGAAAGCAACATCTGCCTTCCTTTTTGCTCCCTGACCTTTCCCAGTGCTCCCCACAAATCCACAGGGTGCCTCATCCCAAACTGGGCTGAGTGGTGGGATGTGGAAACAATCCTACAACGAGGAGGACATGGAGAACAAGCTGCTCTGAAGGACAAGAGCCCACATGATCCTGGACACGTTTGGCACCATCTGCCCTCCTCGGAGACCTGCTGTGAGGTTGCCAGGGCTGTATCCCATCTTCCAGCCTTCTTCTTCCTTGTGCTGTGGGAAGTGAGAAATTAAAAAAAAGTACAAATTAACAAATGAGACCCAGTGATTAGATCTGCAGTTGTTCACCAGCCTTTGGAAATAGCTCTTTGTGCCAACGTAAACAGCCATCACAGCTCCCTCCTGCCACCTCCCCCCGAGTGTTTATTTAAGCCAACACATTGCTCTGCTAATTGGATACCATTCCAAGGGAAAATAGGCCTTTAAAACAACAGCAGTGGCAAATAAAAGCAGCTGTAGCTGCAGAAGCAGCAGCCAGGGCTTGCAGCCCTTCCGAGGGGAATGTGCCCCCCAAAAAGGAGGGACGTGTCCCTGCTGGGGTCACCCTGGGAGGTGGGGAAGGTGGGGAATCTCAGCCATGCTGTGGAGCTGGTGCTGGTCGTTGCTCTTTTTTATGTTGAATGAGAATGATACGAGTGAAAGGGAGTTGGAAGGAAGAGAAAATAGAGGCTACTGAGTGGTGGTTACTGGAAATTGGGGGTTATTTTGAGTGTCAGAACTTGGTGGCTCAGGGAGGGTCCCGGTAGCCAAAGCTGGAAGAGCCCCTCTGCCCACAGATGTGGCATCTGGGGACATCCGTGGTGGATCAGAAGTACCTTCTAGCAAACAGCTTGGATGAAAGGTCTGAGCTCCTCCAGGTCAATTTTGGTGCTGTTTTTGGGGGCCTCCAGATGAGAGGCCATATCCCTGTTGGGCAGTGGGGCATGTTTCTGTGGTCCTGCAGCTGCCCCGTTTGTTCCAGGCGTGCAAGTTTGCAGCATAGAATCCTGAAGGTTAGAAAAGACCTCTAAGATCATCAAGTCATCAGAGCTTAGAACTGGACTTAATCCCAGCCATAGCTGGGGAGTTCAAAGGAGCATTTTGGGCTCCTTTTCCTTGCATTGCTGTGGAGCACTTGGAGGGCCCCTGGGGATGGAAACATCTGAGCAGCATGTTTGTGTGTTCCCGTGATGGGCCCAGTCCAGACCAGTCCTGAATTTCCTTGAAAGTCTATGGGAAATGAAGGCAAAGTCAACCTTCCCTGGATCAAGTGGCTGTTTCCTGAAAGCCTCTGCTGGCTGCCTACAGGCATAATAAGCTGTCTGAGCTTCTCTGCTGGCCAGCATGCTTGTATTCAACATCAGCAAGAGATTATAGCTGTACGGGTGTTATTAAGCAGGATCTAACAATGAGGAAACCTCTGGGTTTGTATAACACAGCAAAACCACCACAGGGAAAAAGAGAAGGGGATTTCTGCCTTGGCTTCTGGCTCTGCCACATTTGCTGCCCCCATGGCCAACATCACCAAAGGGTTGGTGAGAGGAAAGCAGCTTTACCTGGCCAGGTAGTGCTTCTTCAAACTCCTTGCCCCAGAGAGGTTGCTCTCTGCTCCTCTTGGAGCTGTGCTTTGCTGCAGAGAGCAGGCTGGGGGGAGAGTGGGGAGGTGCTGCCCCAACCCTTGACAGCCTTTCCTGGCTCAGGTGTGTCCCAGGGTTGCTGGGAGGCTGCAGCCAACCTTGAGCTGTTTGCTCTGCTGGGTTTCAGCCCTCCCTAGCCAGCCCCAGCAGCCTGCAGGAATAGCCATGGCTATTTGCTCTGCTGTGAGGACATAGAAGATAAATGACCCAGTCAAAGCCACTGATGGAGATGAATCCTGCCCCATCAAAGCAAAGTGCTCCAAGTAGGATGCTCTCTGGGGGCCTTTTAGATTCAGGGCAGAGGGAGGGACACCTTTTTGCTTTCCCTCACGCGAGCCTGGTTTTGTTTCCTCCCTCATCTTTCTCTTTTGTTTTTTTTTCCTCCCTCTTAATCCTGCAGAAAGCCTTCAATGCCCTGTGCCACAGCACACATTTGTACGGCCGGAGGCTGGTCCTGGAGTGGGCAGACACAGAGGAGACACTGGAGGCCCTGAGAAGGAAAACAGCAGATCATTTCCACGGTAACAGAGCAGCATCCTTCTGGCCTGTGGGTACAGCCCCCCCTGGCACCCGCCCAGCTGGCACACACTGCCAGGCTGTGCCAGCCCTTTCCCTGCCAGCCCTTTTCCCTGCCAACCCTTTCCCTGCCAGCCCCCTTCCCTGCTGCTTGCTGGATCTGGCAGGTAGATGCTGGAGCCCTGAGGATGCAAGTGCAGAGGGAAGCAAGAGGCCATTGTCTGACAGCTCCATGTGCGTGTGAGCTGCTTAACTCCCTGTGTGCTGCCACTTGCCAGCTGCAGGGCTTCTGCTCCCCCCACCTGCACCTCAGGGGGCTCTGTAGTGGGGGGACAGGCTCCTCACAGGCATGAGAAAGGACAAATCGGTTTGGGCCATTGGTGGAGATGTGGAGAGGGCTGTTGGGCTCGGGTTCCTGGGAGTGACAGCTCTGCAGATAACAGCACTGCGGGCTCCTATTGACAGCCATCGACAGGCACAAATGCATTGCTGGGCAAATATTTATGTAGGAAGGGCTCCCCTGGGCTGCAGAGCTAAGCTGGAGATCAATGCCCTTCCTCCTGCACCCCCTCCCGGCCTCCCCCCTTCATCACACACGTGCCCATCACCCAGGGGGGTGGCACAAGCAGTTCTGGTGCAGTCCTCAGCAATGGGAGCCATGAGCCTGACTCCAGCAGGACCCTCCTGTTTGTGAAATGCCTGAGTATTGCAGACTGGGGAAGCTGTGGTGTGGTGGTGGTGGAAGGGCTGAGGGTGGTGGGTATGACTGGAGAGGTGTGGAGTGAAGGGGGATGTGCTGGGAGCCATGTCTGATCTCCCACATGGTGCCAGAAAGGAGATGGGAAGGAGCCCAGTGGTGCTTAGGTGTGTGTGGGAGCCTGAGTGCAGAGCTGGGCTGCTGGGGATGTGTGTGAGCAGCAGGACAGGTCTGCTGGGGATGGATGTGCCCACCCAAGTAGGGCACACATTGTGTGAGTCTCCCCCAGGTGGGGAGGGCAGAGGTGTGGTGTTCCATGCACCCCTTTTTATGTTTGGGATCTCCTTTCTCCCTCTCTACCCTGCTCAGTCTAGAGGGGAAAAACCTTCTTGGCTTGCTGGAGTTTCACAGGTGGGATTTGATTTCTTTGGGAAGTGCCTTCTGATTTTGAGGTGGACTTGATGAAGGGATTCTGGCAGTGATGCCCGGTAGCCCCAAGGAAAAATCAAGCTCAGAAACCAAGCTCGTTTTTCCCTGCCCATACCAACTTCCCCACACTTTGCTCCTCTCCCCACAAGGTGTAGGAGCAGCTTGGACATCCCTGTGGTGTTCATGGATGTCCCCATGGGTTTTCCTCACCCACCTCAGTGTGGGTGACTCGTGAGGGTCTTCCCACAGCTTTGCAGGCTGCAGTGGTCAGGCCACTCAGGTCCCTTATCTTTGGGTAGGAAGGGATTGAGCTGGGAATGGGAGAAAAAAGACTGAGTCTTCAAGGCTCAGGAAACAGTTAAGACCAAGGTCCCTGCTGTCTCCAGCTGCTCTTTGCCACCAAAAGCCACTGCTGCTGCTGTCCTCACATTGCTCTGCAAGCCAAGCCCAGCCAGCAGCACCTGAGAAGCAGGACATGGAGGCAGATGCCTTCAAAAGGCACAGTGTGGTGAATGAGGTGGGTCTTATCCCACCACCCAACCCAGCTTGTTCTGCAGGGTTGAGCATTGCCATCCCATGGGAGAGTCTTTTTGTTTCCATTCTCTGAAGGTCTTCTGTGATCCTTTTGGACCCAGAGGCCTCCAGCACCACAAGCTGCCCATGCTGTTTGGAGAGGCTGGTCTTGCTGCAGCAGTGTGGTGTGTGTGACTTGTGGCTTCAGCTGCTCTTGGCCTTTGTCCTGGTTATTCCACAGAAATAAAAGCCACCAGGGAACCTGCTGAGGACTTTGCACATAGCAGAAGAGGTGAAAGTGCTAAGCAGGACAAAGAACTGAGACTGCCCATCTCATGGGGCTTTCAGACACATTTCCCCCAAGTTTTATGCAATTGGGATGTAACTATTTTGAGCAGCTCCTCCTCTTTCGTCTTCCATTGCCACTTTTCTGTGCAGTCTTTTGGTTTGCTGTGGACACAGTAGATTTGCATGGATGTTTCCTGGTGGATGGGTGTGTAGGAGAGGCTGCAGAGTGCTAACAGAGGGGGAGAAGATTGCCCTGAGTCCTGGGGGAATGGTTATTACCCAGGTCCAGTGGGACAACCCAGTGACCTGCACTCCCCTGGGTCTGATGGTGAGTTTAACTTGAGTAACGAGCTCATCCTGCTGTCTTGCTGCCCTCCCAGCAGGTTTCTGCACCTTGAAAGAGCCACCTTGATCTTTCAGGCTGGTGTCTTGAGCAGCACCAACCAAAACCCCTCACCCAGCTCCCTGTCAGCCCCATCATTTTTGTCTTAGCAAGGAAACACTTTGTGAAGTTTAGACCTGGACTGCAAGAGACACATCCTACCACTGGCTTCTCTCTGCTGCAATTATGCACCTTATTTCTAGGCACCCATTTCCAGAGATTTGCCTTCCAGTTCCCAGCCCTCACTCTGCAGCTATTTGTTAGGTTAAAAGAGAGGTCTGGTCTCCTGAATCTTTTCTCAGTGCAGATGTTTGTCGTGGCAATCAAACCACTTCTGAGCCATCTTTTCAATAGGTGTAATAAAATGGAATCAGCTTCCTTCCCAATTTCTTGTGGTTTTCAGGTCATTCTTTAAGGCTTGTTTGGAGTCTTTGTAATGTTCCAGGAAAAAGTGAGGAGCTCTAACCTGGTCACTGACTGCTGGAGCTGGTTTCACTGGAGGTGTCAGGTTGATGTCCCCTGCACTTGCTCCCCTGTCTCTGACCACAGCCTGGAAGAGCTGGAAGTCTGAGCGTAGCTTCTCTTGGTCCTGAGGCAACAGGATCTTACATTAGGAAGAGAAAACAACCCACTTTCCTTGAGTTTTACTTGCAGCCCATCATGTGCTGTTCATTTGTGGAACCCACTGCTATGAGGTGGCTGGATAGCTTGGCCAGCTACAGGGTTTGAGGCTGCTGGGGATGCAGAGACTTATCTACTGCCAGGTGGGAAGGATGGAAGGGTTGGCCAATGATTGGTTGGCCTTCAGGCCTCTAATCCAGCCTATGATGTGGAGCAGGGAAGTGGCAAACCAAGGATGCACAAACCCTGCTGCCAGCAGCATCTCAGCCCTCATCTGGGGAGGGGGATCTGGAGAACAAGGGTCACTGGCATCTCTAAAGCCAGCAGGGAGAATATTTTAGCCCTGTGAAAACAGTACCCAAGGCATCCCAATGTCCTGCAGCTGGATTTGCCAGCCCTGGGGTGGATCTGGATGCAGGAGAGAGCAGCCTGGGGTCAGCCTGCCCATCTCCTGCCTTCCCTCATCACCCAACCACAGCCCACAGGAGCTCTGTGAACACCTCAAGGTCTCAAGTTGCACCAGGGAAGGTTAAGATGAGAGATCAGAAGAAACTCCTTCACTGAAAGGATAATTCAGCACTGGCACAGGCTGCCTAGGGAGGTGGTGGAATCCCCATGGAGCCAAAAGCCTTGTAGATGTGGTGCTGAGGGACATTGTTTAGGCACTGGACTCGGTAGAGTTGGGTTAATGGTTGGTAGAGTTGGGTTAATGGTTGGTAGAGTCGGGTTAATGGTTGGTAGAGTCGGGTTAATAGTTGGTAGAGTCAGGTTAATGGTTGGACTTCATGATCTTAAAGATCTTTTCCACCCAGGACAATTCTGTGATCCCCCTTTCCTTCCCCCACTTCCCAGCCATGGGGCAGAGGCTGCCGGTTCAGCTCCATCCCCACGAGCCTGGCTGGGGGGAATATCTGGGAAGGAGGCAGCCATGCCCTGGGCCTGCACACGCTCCCTCTCTCCTGGGAACTCTCAGTCCGTGCAGGGAAGGTACTTGCTCCCAATCCAGCTAAATGACTATTGACTTGTGTTCCCTGTGCTGCACAAACGCCGCGCTCAGCCGGCGGCGGCGGGGCCGGTGCTTTCCTGCCAGGACTGACTTGGGAAGCCAGCTGTGCTGGGCCGGTTTTTCCTGCTCTTTCCCATCGATCAAAGAATTAAATGGACAGATGGGGAATTCTGGGCGTGAGGCGGGAAGGAATGACTTGCAGGAGGGGGGTGGTTTAGGGGAAGGAGGAGGTGGGAAGAGGGGATGGGGAGGCTGCGGGGTGGGGGGAGGAGGGGGAGCTGCGTGGGGAGTGGGCTGGCCTGGATGTGTTGCCAGCAAGACCCCCAGTCTCACAGGGGTCCGTGGGTGGGTGTAACACAGCAGACACCCCCCCACTGCAGCTCACCCTGCTTGTTGGAAGCCCAGGGTTTGCAGGGAAGGTGTTTCTCTGCTCTCAGGCCCTCCCTGGCAGGTTGGGAAGCGTTTTCCCCATCAGCTTTCCCAGGTTCCTCAGCCCCCTAAAGTGCTTCTTTTACCTCTTCACAGACCCTTTCTCTCTCTCCAGGGACATCTTTCACTAGACCAGGTTGCCCAAAGCCCCATCCAGCATAACCTGGAACACTTCCTATGACAGGGAATCTCCATCCTCTCTGGCCAACCTGTTCCAGTGTCTCACCACCCTCACAGTAAAGAATTCCTTATGTCCAATCTAGGTCTATCAGTTTAAAACCTTCACCCCTTGTCCTAACAGAACAGGTTGTGGTAAAAAATCTCTTCCCTTCTTTCTTACAAGCCCCCTTTAAGCACAGAAAGGCTTCAGTAAAGTCTCCTTCAAAGTCCTGAGGCTGCCGTGACCATTGTCTCTCACCTCCCAGCCTTGGGGGCTCCCTTTTTTCCCCTCTCCTTTCTCCTTCATTTTATTTTCCCTTTTTTTTTCCCCTTTTCTTTCCCAGAGAGCATCTGTAACTAATGCAAACACATGCCAGAGCCGGGGAGTCAAAGCCTGCAGGATTAACGTGGCATCCGCAACCCTGCCACGTTCTAATCCCGTGGTAATCCCCCTCCCAGCCCACCCCCACCAGCTTTACCCATTGTTTAAAGGAAGCAAATGGGATCGTTAACGGGCAAACCTTAACCAGCTTGGAGCAGCACAACGGAAGTCAAACCCATTTGCTTCCCCACCCCTCCTGGTTTTGTTCCTTCTCCCCTCTTTTTTTCCCTCCTCGCTGGGCGGTTGCAGGGAGGGTCGTGGCAGCTGAGCTGGTGGATCTGGGGAAGGTTGGGGCTGTTGGCAGGTCCCCCTGGGTGCCCCGTGCTCCTTAGGGATGCTCCCTTGGCACCCAGCATCCCCTCTGGGGGTGCAACCCCCCTGGGGTCGCCTCCCTTCAGGCTGGTGGGGAAGGGGTGGCAGGTGGAGGACACAACTTTTCCCTTTCAATGGGTTTGGGAGCTGGGACCACCTTTCATGCTGTTTCTTGCTGGGGGAGAAGCAAGGAGGGATAAACACCCTTGTGCCTTTGGAACTGGGAAGAGCCACTGGAGGGTCCCAGGATGGTACCTTGCAACCCCCCCTGGGCTCCCCTGAGCTGAGTGGGTGGGCACCAGGAGGCAAGGAGGGGGGGTTTCCAGCTCCCCCAGCCCCCGGCGGGGAGGGAGGCAGGTTCTGGCTCTCTGACAAGGAATTAATTGAAAAATAAAATCATTAGATGGGAACTCCAGAAATGCAAAATTGTGGGGAGTTGGGGGGTGGGGGGGAAGGCAGAGAGGGGGGGATGTGAGCTTTTGTCAGGTTAATTTCTTCTGTATTGATGTTTTGTGACATTTACTTGTTGTTTATCTCCCGCAGCAGCTGTAATACTAAAAGAAAATGCACAGCTTGTTCCATTTATTTATTTTACACCTTTTCTTTAGTCCTATGGTATGTTTGTTTGTTTGAGAAACCCAGCGAGGCTTTTGATGTCTGAAAGCAGGATTTAAACAGCTGTTCTCCATGTGCTGCTCTCGAGCAAGAGCTTCTGGCTGGGGAAGAGAGAGGGGGGAGAAGGGGCTGCACTGCAGCTCCTGCCCAGAGGGCACTTCTTCCCTGTTGGAAGGGACATGGTACTGACCTCAGCCTCAGCATGGGGACCAAATGGCTTTGTCACCCGTGGCACTGGGTGCTGAGGCAGGGTTGGGATGCTGGCTCAGGTGCTGGGAAGCCCCCAGGGTTGAGGGGGGATTGTCCTGCTCCCACAGGCTGGAGCATCCACAGAGAGGGGTTTTGGGCTCCACGGTGGTTTTGGGAGCTTGATGGTGTGGGGGGGTTCATGAGACAGTGGTGTTGGTGTGGGGCAGCAAGAGCAAAGCAGGGACATTGCTGTGGGGGGAGAGCCAGCTTCTTGCCTTCACCCCTGACCAGCTGAGGTGGGAGGTGGTCTTGCTTAGCAGGGGTCTCCTGCTAAGGGCCTTGCTGAACCTGGGTTGGTTTTGTGACCACTCTTGGACAGAGGTGGGAGAATTGGGGTCAACAGGAAGGGTCATAATCACCCCTGAGCCTGTTTGGACACTTTGCTTCCAGCAAAGCCTGTGAACCAAAGCCCAAAAAAGCATGGGGGGGAGGTTGGAGTCACACCTCCAGCTATGGTGTCCTGCTGAGGCCTGGCTTGTGATAGTTAAGGGGCCAAGAGGGGGAAAGAGGGATCTGGAAGGAGCAGGAGATGAGCTAGAGCTGATTCTGTGTCAGCCTGGATCGTAATCTTTGCTTTTTTTCTTCTCCTTCATCCCCTTTGCTGCCACCTGGGCTGGGACAGACACCCCAAAGAAGAGAAAACGATCAGAGGTTTTGAATGAAATCCTAGAGCATCTGGAAGAGGAGGAAAACAACAAGGAGGAGGCCATCTAGCACCTGCCTGGCTTTGGCAAGGTGGGTACTGGAGCCTAAGGGTCAAATGCCATGGGGTGCCACAGGGGGTGGCAGTGCCAGGAGGGGAAAGGTGGCCTTGCAAATGTTCAGTGTCCCCTGAGCTGGGGTCTCACCTGCTGGGGTCTCCTCTCAGTCACCCCCCTGGGTTGTAGCCATGGTCTGCGAGGGTACAGCCTGGATTTGGGCTCAGTTCAGGCTTCGTGCTGAAGCAGGCACAGGCACTGTGTGTGTTTCCCTGTGCTCCCAGCACAGGCTTTGCTTTCCCACCAGGGAAGGCAGCAGAATTGCTGTTGCAGCAGAAAATCGCTGGCGAGTGGTGAATTGGCCCTTGCTCGGCTGGCAGGAGAGCAGATGGGCTGCCAAAGAAAAAAACACAACAACCAAGCAACACAAAAAAAAGTGCCTGTTTGGAGCCCAACCTGCAGCTGCTGCCAGGAAAACAGATAGTTTGGCCAATGCCTTTTCCCTGCCAGCACCCGGGGCCTCCACAGCTTCGCTCCCTCCCCAGCCACCACACACCCCAAGGTCTGGTTGGTGCCACCTCAAGCTCTGACTGGCATCACTCCTCCTTGGCCTGTGTCTTCTTGGAGTGGCAACTCTGGAGGCTGGAGGGTGTGGGATGGAAGCCAGGATGAAATAGCTTCCTGTGGTCACACACAGTGCAGTTCAGGCAGCCCCCCACCTCCTTCTGAGCCTGCCTAGCAAACCCTGCCTGGGTTCAGGAGAGGTGAGACAGGCATATGGATCTCCTTTGTGTTGGTGGTCATGGTGAAGACCCTTGATTGCTGGTAGGAAACCTGTTCACCAGCCACAACATCCAGAGAAATGTAATAAAAACACCATGGAGACTCCTAGGTGCCACCCTTTTCCATGCAGGGAGGGACTCACCACCCACCTCTAAGGTGAGGAAACCCCATCCAGTTCTGATAAACTCTTGCAGGGCCAGGAGAGATGAGGGCACAGTGCCACAGGGGGGTGACTTGGGCTGACAAATCCTTCCTGCTGGGGACAAAGTGCCTGCAGTGCTGTCAGCAGCCAGGCTGGATTTGCCCAACACCACCACGGGAATGATTTTGACAGATTGTGCCTCCCATTTTCACAGCCATAATTCCTAAATCTCATCCAAGTGGCCAGTGGATCCCCCTGGTTTTTGGGATGCTGCAATGCACACATCCAGAGTGGTGCTGGGGGGAAGCAAGAGCTGTCCTCTGAACCCAGCACTGGGGCTCTGCTGCTGGGTGGGAAGGTGTTTAGTGGCAGCAGGAGCAGTCCCAGTTGGGTTCAGCAACTGCCTGTCCCATGTAGGATGTGTGCAGGGAGGGCTTGGGCCTCCAGATAAAGGTTGGTTCCCTTGGAGCAGCTGATTTCAGGATGCATCCCAGTGGATGTGCTGTTAACACCTGCATCCAGCCTGAGATGGAGGTGAGGAGTGCTGGAGCAGGCCATGAGTTGTTCCTCAGAGCCCTGGTGCTTCCAGCCATGTCCTGTCCCAGCTTCCCTGCCAAGCTCCTTCCAGCCACCAGCCCTGCCCTGGGCTCAGCACCCAGGGCTCTGTCCCCCTGTGCTCTGAAACACTCAGCAGGTCCAAGGCATCACCCTGGTGTTTGTGCTTGGTGGATGGGTGGGTAAACTGAGGCACAGGTGTGGGAGCAGCACTCTCAGAGCAGGTTGGCTGAAATGGTGCTGGGGAAGTCTCTGATTTCTCCCTTTCCTTGCTCAATGTTGCTCAGCACCATCCCCAGCCCTGCTCCCTCTGCACTGCCAGGGGGGGTGGCAGCAGCAGCACCTCCCTGGTCCTGGGGCAGATCTGGGGGGGGGAAACATCACAAAGAAACAGGGATTTAGCACCCTGGGAGGAGGAGGTTGGACCATCCAGCACCACCCAACAGAGGGTGGAGGATCCAAGCAGGATCCCTTCCCCATCTCCGCCCGACTCCAGCGAAGCTTCGCGGGGCTGCAGCTGGGATTCTCCTGAGTGTTTGCTGGTGTGGGTTCTTTTTTCCTGTTCATTTTTGTTGGGGTTTTTTTTTTTTCCCCTTTCATTTCTCCCCCTTCTCCTTTCATTGTCTTTTGTGGCAGGGCAGGTTTCTTGCTGAGCATCTCTGAGGTCTGCAGCGGCGACGCAAAGGATTAGCGCAAGCAGAGCATGTAGGCTTTAGAGAACAGAGCAGAGTTTGGTTTCAACATCTAATTCAATTTGTTCTGCCGAGATTGAAATATGAAATGGTTGCCAGTCAAACCTTCAAAGGGGGGAGGGAGGGAGGGAAGAAGAGAGGGAGCCTTCGCAAATTTAAATTTTAATGAAAATTAATTTAACCCTTTGATATCGGATGTTATTTCCCGGGCTGGAAACAGGGGAGGAGGGAAAAAAAACCACACATAGATGAGAGGTTTTGGGGTTTTTTTCTCCCCCACACCACCTTCAAACATAATGATGATTTTCTTTTTCCCTTAATGATACTTATCTTGTTGAGCAGTTTGACATTGGTTAATTTTTCAGGCAATTTGGTATCGAGGAAATCTGTTTGATGAGGGGGAGCTGTGTATGTGTATACAGAGTTACATATAGATATATTTATACATATTAATACATTAATGATGAAAGTGCTGATCACAGCTCTGGAGAGCAGTTTTGAGTCAATTCCTACTCCAAAGCAAAGACTCCACTTCTTTGTTGTGGATTGAGAATCCCACATACTGCACCCCTAAAATTACAGCA
>NW_009952963.1:102666-112857 GCF_000747805.2 Chaetura pelagica | reverse complement strand
TAATTACCCTGCATTAAAATGAGGACCTAAGTAGGTCTGCAGGAAATTCATCACTCCCCACTGCCTGCTATTTTTTTTTTCCCCCAATCTGAAACAATCCTAATGATAAAATAATTCAAACTCCCTTAACTGTCCACGTAGTTAAACCTGGGAAGCCTCCCACTGGTCCTTAACCCTGGTGGTGCTTCTGCAGTAATGTGCTTATTTTGTTTGGGAGTGATAATAGGCTCTTTTAGCAGTAACAATTATTCAGAAAGGTTGTATCTATAGCAAATGATTGCACACTAATTGTGGTAATTAGGCTGTGAGGAGTTCCAGCCCTGGTCCCCTCCTTTTGCTGGCTCTTGGCAACGTGGGGTTGGTGTCACTGTGTGTGCTGGTCCCCCCTCAGCTGCTCCCAGGGGGGGGATCTGGGTACATTTAGAATCATGGAATGGTTTGGGTTGGTAGGAACTTGAAGTCCATGTAGTTTCAACCCCCCTTCGTGGGCAGGGACACCTCCCACCAGCCCAGGCTGCTCCAAGCCCCATCCAACCTGCCCTTCAACACTGCCAGGGATGGGGCAGCCACAGCTTCCCTGGGCAACCTGGGCCAGGCTCTCACCACCCTCACAGCAAAGAATTTCCTCCTCATGTCTAATCCAAATCTCTCTTCCAGTTTCAATCCATTCCCCCTCGTCCTCCTCTTTTAGGGTGCTCTTGGTGTCCTTTTTGGGGTGAGTGTGGTGTATCCAGGCTATGCCCATGGCAGAGGGGACAAGCAGCCCTTGGCCAGATCATCACCAGAGCTGGAGATACCAACTGTCCTGGGGCTGCTCGGGTGATTCCAGGCTCAGAGGAGCCTCTCTGGGCTGGGGCAAGGCCCATCAGAGAGCTAAAACTGGTGGTTTTTTGCTCAGTCATATCTTCTGCAACCCTTGGATATGGTGTGGGGTCCCCATGGGGGCTGCAGAGCCTGGGTTGAACCCCCTGCCCCAGCGGGTGTGAATGTGCCAGGGTGGGAGCTGCTCCCAGGGCACCTGCTGCTTCCCCCTCCTGGGTGCTGCCTGTCCCTCTGCTGCCAGGGCTGGGTGTCCATGGCAAGCCCTGGGTGCTTCTCCCAGAGGATTAGCCAAGGGAAGCCACTTCTGCTACCCCATTGTTCCCCTGCCTCGCACCAACACCTTCCCTGCAACCAGCAGAAAAACCCTCTGACTGTGTCCAAGGGCTCAGAGGAGTCACGACCACAGATCAGCCCCAAGGTGACTCCCAGGAGCTGGATGCCATCATGGAAGGGGACAGCAGGAAACTGATGCCTGTGGAGGAGAGTTTGGATGCTGGCTGGAGATGTGCTTGTGATTTGAGGAGCATGAGCTTCTCCTTAGTATTATGGCATGTCTGGACTTTACCCCAGGTCACACCAGGCCCAGTGTTCAGCACCACCCCCTTCCAGCCTCCACCACCACTTTCCAGCCTCCACCAGTACCTTCCTCTGAAGGAAATAAAACAGGAGGAGAGCTGAGGAGACAAGGTGCAGCTTCCCTTTCTCCAGAGCCCAGCTCTGTGGGACTGAGCCACACTGCCTCCTGTTTTCCCTAAATATATGCACTGGAGAGGGAGAGCAACCGCGTGGCAGGGATTGAGATTTCAGACTTAGCCATTCATGAATAATAATCAGGCTCAGTAATTCGCAGTAAATGGGTATCCAAATTGGCTAATAAGGAAGGCTTTCACCCCAAACTGGAGCTGGGAAGAGAGGCAGAGAATATCAACCAGCTTTGGCTGATGTGAGGTGTGCACAGAGGGACCTGAGTCGGTGAAATCTGGAAAGCAAAACCAGTGCTAGAGCAGGGAGACCAGGGAGCAGGAACAGGGAGGGCCCTGGAGAAGGGACAGCATCTGACCTCCCCTGGCTCAGACCTGCAGGAGGATGGGATCCCTGCAGTCTGTAATTAGTGCCATGTAATTAGGCTCAGCTCTTCCCTCCAGCCCCGGGACAGGGCTGGGCTGGTGGGTGTTCACATGTGTCTTGCTGGTGCTCCTGGAGCTGGTGTCATCCTGTCCCCAGGTGTGACATCCCCAGCCCAGGGCTGTGCAGAGCTGCTGGGACAGTGCTTGCTGCCAGAGTAGGAAAGCAAGAGGGATGGCTATCAGGAGAGCTGAGGTGGGGAGGGGGATGAAAAGGTTTGATTCATGTGCACTCAACTAAGATTCAGGTTTTGCTTTGTCTGCTGGTTTAATTTTCTCGAGCAAGGCAGCGGTGGGAGCTGTGTCCAGGTGTGGGGAGGTGGGTTGTCCATCTGCATCTGCTGGCAGCAGGCTCCAACAGGGAGGAGGTGCTACCCACCAGCACCCCCAGCTGCTGGGAAAGGCTCCCCAGTACTGGACACCAGTGGGAGCAGCAGCAACGTGAGCTCAGGAGGTCACCGAGTCCTTCCTTCCCAACGCACGTTCCTCTAGCAGCACCTTAAGGTGACGTTAGATAAAAAGTTAAGGTAGAGAGATAAAGCTGGCAAAGCAGCTCTCGACCTGTGATTTGAGCTATTTAAATATGCAGAATAGAAGCTGGAAGTGCAGCTGAGGAGGAGCTGAAGGAAGGCTGAACCCCTCTGAGGGCTGGCTGTTGCCAGGCGGTGCTTTGCAGCTGCTAAATGACTTTTGAAATTGAGGAGAAACCTGCAGCCACTTTTACAGTCCCCTCAGCTCCCTTATATAGGGCAGCACAAGGGCTGGAGAGCAGCACGTGGCTGCTTGACTGACTTGCCAGATATTACAGCCCTGCTGTCCTGCAGCAAGGAATTGCAATGGATTTGAAATCAGCTTGGGCCAAAGGCGATTTTCTTCCTGCCCTTCCACCTCCCCCCATCACCCCCTCTCCCCTACCCGTGCTGCTGGATTGAGGACACTTCCAAAATTTAGCAGGTTGGGTGGCATGGAGCAAGCAAACCTTCTGTGTTATTATTTTCTTCCCCCTGTGACTTGGCTTATTGAATCGTGTTGGAAAGTGGGGTTGGAGTGTGCAGGGTCTTTTCCCTGAGGTCTGATGGAAGCTCTGGGTGTTCCAGAAGCTGCAGCACTACAGAGCTGGTGGCTGGAAACTCCTTGTGTCCTTCTCTCCCTTCCCTAAACCAGCCCAAAGCCAGAGGTGGGCTTTAGCAATAGTAATGAGGACTTCAGAAGCCAGGGGGGATGGAGAGGAGATGGTGCTTCTGCTTCTCCTGTGTTTGGTGACCTAAAATCTTGCTGGAGTTAAGTGGAGCCCATGTTAGCAGCCATCCTGCTGGTGCTGATGGAGCTGGAGAAGTGCTTGGTTGCTGCCCCTGCTTTGGGTGAAGCTTTATTTTGCAGTTTGTGGTCTGATTTCTAAGTAGAAGACCTTTTAATTTCTTTCCTCCCCCTGGGCTCCGGGCAAGTCCTCAGCACGAGCTGCCACTGCTGGCTCAGCCCGAAGCAGGACCCCCCTTCACCCCTCCCTGGGGCTGGGAACATCCCACCAGGGGCCAAATTTAACTCAGGTTTTATTTCAACCAAGCCAAACCAGGCAGAGATGTGGTGCTGGTGGCTCCAAAAGCTCCCTGACACCTGATGGGGAGGCAGAAACAGGCAGATTGCAGGCAGGAGCTGGGTTTGCTTTCATTTACAGCCAGATCCAACCTGGGGTGTCAGCCTGGGCTAAGAAAGCCCTGGGAAACAGCAGGATGGGCTGTCCCAGGAGCAATTGGAAGCACGTGTCAGCAGGGATAGAGGGGCTGATGCCGGGGGGGGGGTCACAGCTCAGCATCCTGCAGGATGAAGTGGACAGACCAATCACCCTCGGGGCAGCTTCTCCTCCCGCCAGAACCGGGATGAAAAACTGAAACGCTGGGAAGTTTGGTGGGTTTGTTTTTTTAAAAAACTAAAACCACAACCCAAGCCCACCCTGTGTGTCAGTCTCTGTGCCCAGAGCCCCCAGCACCCAGTGAGGCTGCGTGAGGTGGGGGGTGGAGGAGGGGGCAGGCAGAGCCTCGGACTTCGTTAGGATTCAACCCTTAGATCTCTCCTTTCTCTCTGATGGCTGAGTGTGATTGACACTTACAAATTACCCAGCCAAAAGTGTCGAGTCTTTGACCCCTGAGTAACATCTTTGGCAAGCCTGAGATTTGCCAGCATTTTGTCATCTAATTACTACAAATCCCTTGAAAATTCACTGGCTGGTGAATTTTTAATGCAGGACAATTTCAATGTGATGCATCGCCCAGATGGGCACGCACGCGTGCTCCTTCCCTCCCTCTCCCCCCACCACCTCTTCTCCTTCCCTTTCTTCTCCTCTTTCTTGCCTTTCTTTGCTCCTCTTCCTCCCCCTCCCCAACCCCCATTTCTTACCTCCCTCCTGTGTCCATCCATATTTGCAGGAAGAGCCCCCAACATCTCATCCCAGTCCTGGGATGGAGCTGGGTAGGTTGTGTCCCCCCCAGCCTGGCAGCAGCACAGAGTGTCCCCCTCTACATGGCATTAATTTGGGGTTTTTATTCCATCTTCTCAGGTCTCTTGTGGATGGATGAAGAGGGAGAAGCCACCTCGGGGGCCTCAGCAGCCAGCACACTTGTTGCCAGCAGAGTCCACTCATCCTGTGACCCTCAGGGCTGATTTATGTCCAGGTCTTGGTATTCCCAGCCTTTTAAACAGACTTGGGAGCAGGAGGAAGAACCCTTGTCTACCAGCAGCTCCTGAATTGCTTCTTAAATCCAGGCAGGGATGTGATTCCTCCCATCTCAGAAACCTCCCAACCTGGTGGCCCAGAAACCTGAGGAGATGGACACACTTCCCCTGCTGGGGACTCCAGCAGAACCTGCTCGGAATGATCCGAACGAAGACTTCCCAGCCATTAAAAACCCATGCATCTATTTTAAGACCTTTTCCAAACGGACTCCCAGCTCAGCTTTGTTTGGATTGGTTTCATACACCTTCTCCCCAGCTAGACACAGTTGGGTTTTTGGTCCTGATAAGGAGATAAGCACATTTGAGGAGGGAGCCCTGAGCTTTGCTGCCTGGGGCTTTGTGCCTTGTGTCGTGTCTGTCCCCGCTCCCAGGCAAGTCGCCTCCCATCTCTCTTTTCCCAGCTTTCCAAAGGAAAGAGGCTTTGCTTTTCAACCAGGGGACTGCTTTACATATGTAGGCAGCTGATAAAGTATTTTCACTTCACCCCTTTCCCCTCTGGGAATCGCTGTCTTACGGCAAAACTGTTTTGTCTGACAAGGGCTGCAACAGATTACACGTGTTGGCTGCAAACACGGGGCCTTTTTTTAATGCCTTTTTGCTTCTTTTTTCTTGCCTTTTTTTTTCTTTTTTGAGAACCACACGCCTTTAAAAAAAAAAAGAATAGTGATCCTCTATCTCCTCCCTGCCATGGCAAGCTCTGCCTTTTGCCTCCTGGCCTCAGGAACAGCCCCATGTTCCATCAGAGCTCCCCGGTGATGCTGCTTCTCTCCCAGTTGGGTGTTCTCAGGTGTTTGGTTGGGTTTGGGTTTTTTTTTTCCACACGTGAGTTGAATTTGAGGTTGAATTCACAAAGCTGCTGCTGGTTCTGGCAGGGCTGAGCACTTGGGTTGGTCTGGCCCGGGGTTTGGGCTGTGGTTTGGGGTGGGATTTCTTGGCAGCCCTCAGAGGAGCGACACCCTCATGCTGCAAGTGCTGAGTTTCACGTTGGCAACTGCAGTAAAGGACCACATGTGGTGGCCTTGGTGGCCTGGGGACATCCAGGACACCCTTTCTCCACCCTCACGTGAGCCATAGATTTCTCCCATATCCCAGCCAAGCTGTGGTTGCCTTGAGGGTTGGTGATCCTGTGGGATCCACCTGACCTGAGGGCTTTCCACTGCCATTTCAAGGGGAAGAAGGTCCCACCAGCAGCACGGTCTGACCCCAGACTGGGGACACTGCCCTGGGCATTTTCATGCCTGAGGGTACCCAGAAGTGACATGAAGCCTGACCTGCTCTTTTTTAATTTAGTGCTATCTGTTTTGGGGTTTTTTTCCCCTGCTCCATCTCTACATCTTCACTCATGAAATCCCATCAAAACAAGTCCAGGTCCAGGAAAGACTTTGCTTTCCCCAGGTTCTTTGTGGAGATGATTAACTCTTTGCTCTCAGGCCACGGCCCGTGGTGCCCACAGGGGATGGACAGAGACAACCAGGGGTGGAAAATACAGAGGAGGAACCAGCTGAGAGCACCTGTGTGCCCAGGTTGGCACCATCCACCAGCCTCTTCTCCTGTCCCTCAGCCTAAGGAACATCTTTTTTCAGGCACATCTTTGATTGCTCTCGCTGCCTTTTCCAGCTTCTCTGTGCCTGGTTCAAACCAGGGATGGATGCTGCATCCTCCATCCTTTCCAGCTCTGCTTTATACCCTGAGCTTGGTCCTTTTCCCAGTCTTCCCATCTTTTCCTAATGGTTTCTGCCCTTCAGCTTCCCAGCACTTTCCTCCCCTCCTGTTTCTTAATAGAGCCAAGTCTGGTGGCCTGGAGATGCTTGGGGGGACACAGTGGCTGATGCTGCTGATCCAGGCAGGTCCACCCACATTCCCAACTCCTCCCCAGAGGCCTGGAGATGTCCTGGTGGCCACCAGCAGCCCGTGGCATTCCATGAACCCCTTGCTCTGGTCACATTGTGCTGCCTGGGTAACTGAGCAGTAATTAGTGCCGCCTGCTCGTCGTGTCTGTCCCCGCTCCCAGGCAAGTCGCCTCCCATCTCTCTTTTCCCAGCTTTCCAAAGGAAAGAGGCTTTGCTTTTCAACCAGGGGACTGCTTTACATATGTAGGCAGCTGATAAAGTATTTTCACTTCACCCCTTTCCCCTCTGGGAATCGCTGTCTTACGGCAAAACTGTTTTGTCTGACAAGGGCTGCAACAGATTACACGTGTTGGCTGCAAACACGGGGCCTTTTTTTAATGCCTTTTTGCTTCTTTTTTCTTGCCTTTTTTTTTCTTTTTTGAGAACCACACGCCTTTAAAAAAAAAAAGAATAGTGATCCTCTATCTCCTCCCTGCCATGGCAAGCTCTGCCTTTTGCCTCCTGGCCTCAGGAACAGCCCCATGTTCCATCAGAGCTCCCCGGTGATGCTGCTTCTCTCCCAGTTGGGTGTTCTCAGGTGTTTGGTTGGGTTTGGGTTTTTTTTTTTCCACACGTGAGTTGAATTTGAGGTTGAATTCACAAAGCTGCTGCTGGTTCTGGCAGGGCTGAGCACTTGGGTTGGTCTGGCCCGGGGTTTGGGCTGTGGTTTGGGGTGGGATTTCTTGGCAGCCCTCAGAGGAGCGACACCCTCATGCTGCAAGTGCTGAGTTTCACGTTGGCAACTGCAGCAAAGGACCACATGTGGTGGCCCTGGGGACATCCAGGACACCCTTTCTCCACCCTCACGTGAGCCATAGATTTCTCCCATATCCCAGCCAAGCTGTGGTTGCCTTGAGGGTTGGTGATCCTGTGGGATCCACCTGACCTGAGGGCTTTCCACTGCCATTTCAAGGGGAAGAAGGTCCCACCAGCAGCACGGTCTGACCCCAGACTGGGGACACTGCCCTGGGCATTTTCATGCCTGAGGGTACCCAGAAGTGACATGAAGCCTGACCTGCTCTTTTTTAATTTAGTGCTATCTGTTTTGGGGTTTTTTTCCCCTGCTCCATCTCTACATCTTCACTCATGAAATCCCATCAAAACAAGTCCAGGTCCAGGAAAGACTTTGCTTTCCCCAGGTTCTTTGTGGAGATGATTAACTCTTTGCTCTCAGGCCACGGCCCGTGGTGCCCACAGGGGATGGACAGAGACAACCAGGGGTGGAAAATACAGAGGAGGAACCAGCTGAGAGCACCTGTGTGCCCAGGTTGGCACCATCCACCAGCCTCTTCTCCTGTCCCTCAGCCTAAGGAACATCTTTTTTCAGGCACATCTTTGATTGCTCTCGCTGCCTTTTCCAGCTTCTCTGTGCCTGGTTCAAACCAGGGATGGATGCTGCATCCTCCATCCTTTCCAGCTCTGCTTTATACCCTGAGCTTGGTCCTTTTCCCAGTCTTCCCATCTTTTCCTAATGGTTTCTGCCCTTCAGCTTCCCAGCACTTTCCTCCCCTCCTGTTTCTTAATAGAGCCAAGTCTGGTGGCCTGGAGATGCTTGGAGGGACACAGTGGCTGATGCTGCAGATCCAGGCAGGTCCACCCACATTCCCAACTCCTCCCCAGAGGCCTGGAGATGTCCTGGTGGCCACCAGCAGCCCGTGGCATTCCATGAACCCCTTGCTCTGGTCACATTGTGCTGCCTGGGTAACTGAGCAGTAATTAGTGCCGCCTGCTCCAGCCACTGACACCCAAATGTCAGAGAACAGCAAAGCTGTTCATTAAGACCTGGTTTTCCTGCTCCAAAGTCTGTCTGTGGGTGGGTTTGTGTGTGCTGAAATTTGGGGGGGAGGGGGGAGGGAAGGGATGTGAATCCAGCCCCAAAGCACTGGGCAAAGTTCCTTCCCTTGGCTGTGCTGCTGACCTGGCAGCTCATTCCCAGCTCCCTGCCTCAGTTTCCCCCCTGGAAGGGACCCACCATGTAGTTTGGGTGGGTGGGAGATGCCAGATCCTGCCCTGGCTCAGGGTGGGGGGCAGAGGGGGCAGGGCAGGGTGCCAGCAGCTGGGGTGGGGAATGGGTTGTTCAGCAGCCAAGGGAAAGCTTTTCCAATTTAGCTCCTGAAGATCAGATGAGCTGCAATGAAGCCCAAGGGCTGTCCCTGCCTGGGCACCCACCTGAGAGCTCCCCCAGTCCCAGCTTGAGGCTGCAAGGAGGTTCTTGGGGTGCAGGAAGGGGTGCAGGTCCCACGACAGGATGATGACCTGCTTCCCATCCCTGCACTGAGCAGGAGGGGGGAGAGAGAGAGAGTGAGAGAAAGCAGGAGAGGGAAAGGACATGTCAAATCAATCATATTTAAACAAAAGCCTCTTCGGCCCAAGGGCCCTTTTAAAAGCTGCTTATTTAATTAAAAGTCCCATTTTCCATATTTATGGCCCTTATTCAGTTAAATATGAACCGCCTGGGCCAGGGCTGGTTGATTCTTTGGGAAGAGGCAACGTTGGGAGGTTCATTAGAGGTTTATCAGGGAGCCAAGTAGCCCAGCAGATGGAGGGAGGAGGGGAGGGGAGGATGGATGGATGGAGGGATGGATGGAGGGATGTGTGACAGCACACAGGGGCTTGTGTCAGCTCCCAGGGATCATGGGAATGGCACCAATCACTGACCCAGCTCTTTGAGGCCACCCCCTGTCACCAGCTTCTGGTGAGATGCAGGGAAATGGGGTTAAAGAGAAGGGAACTGGGACTGCTGGGATGGTGTGAGATGGGGTTAAAGAGAAGGGAACTGGGACTGCTGGGATGGTGTGAGATGGGCATGCACAAGATGTGCCCTCACAAGGGGGTTCTGCCGTGGTTGGGTAGATGATTATCAAGTGACTCTTGTGTGTTCTTCTACAAGGCTGTGGTGAAACAAAAGGGTTGTCCTGGACTCCACAGCTTTGCTGGAAGTTGAGCTGGTTGGGAGGACTTGGCTCCTCACATAGCTGTGGATCTGGAACTGGCTTAGAAGTTCCAGCCTAACCTGGGAGGTACCTTAGGCCAGAAGCTTTTCTGTGGTGATGCTCTTCCTTCAGGTGCTGCTGCTTTTCCTGCAACAGACCCACACAGCTTTGAGCTGCCACCATCAGTTCTTCCCTGGAGGGTGGTGAGAGCCTGGCCCAGGTTGCCCAGGGAAGCTGTGGCTGCCCCATCCCTGGCAGTGTTGAAGGGCAGGTTGGATGGGGCTTGGAGCAACCTGGGCTGCTGGGAGGTGTCCCTGCCCATGCAGGGGGGTTGGAACTAGATGATCTTGAAGATCATCCTCCCAACCCAACCCATTCCATGATTCTATGACCCAAAAGCTTCCTCTGAACTCTTGTCCACCCTCATCCCCTTCTCCTTTGGGAGCAGCCCTGGACAGCCCCACGGCCACCAAGCCAAGGCTGGGTGAGGAATGTGGTGGGACCATCTCCTCCTCAGCCCAAACCAAACCTTCTCCTTCCTCTCCACCACGAATAACACAACCCTAGAGGTGAAGGGGACACTGGGAGGGTGATACTGGTGGGGCTGGGAACGAAAGGGACCCGGCGATTCCTGCCAGGACGAGGAGGAAGGATGGAGTTTGTTATTGGGGGGGGTGGAATGTTGGGTTGGGG
>NW_009952963.1:99910-102627 GCF_000747805.2 Chaetura pelagica | reverse complement strand
TGGGAGCGGCTCCCGGGAGACGGCGCCGAGATGTGCCATAAATGATGTTTGATTAGAATTTAAATCATTTAGGCGGAGAGGAGAGAGGCCTTTTGTCAGCGTGGGGACTGGAGGGGGTCAGCCACCCAGCAGCTGGCTGGGGACAGGGCCAGGGGTGGCCCCAGCTGGGGGTCTGGGAAGGGGGTGGTTGCTCCCGGTTGGCTCCGGCGCGGGATGGTGACCTTCCCGGTGGGAAAAGGAAGAGCTTGAGGCTGGAGAAATGTGGGAGGGGAGGAGGAGGAAGAAGAGGTTGTGGGGGAGGAAGGAGATGCTGCACCCCTGCCCTGGGAATCAGTTGAGTTTTGGGGGGGTTTCTTGCCCCAAGATGCTCCCGTGGTTTCCACCCGCTGAGAACCTGGCCCTGGGCTTTGCCAGCGGTGGCAAACGTGCTGTCACTAAGATAATGACCCTTCAGAACCTGTTCTGCTTCCCTACAAGTTTCCTTAAGGAGCAAGGAATGAAGCACCTTGTTACCTCCACGTGGAGTGTCCTTCCCAGGGGAGATGGGCTCAGGTTCTGCCACCACCTGCAGGCCATAGCCCAGGTAAGCTCTCCAGCATCCAGCCCCATTCAGAGGAGCTGTTTGGGGCAGGAGCCTTGCTGGACAACTGGACATTTCTGGCTCTTTCCAGCTCCTTGAAGCATGCAGTGAGGTCCTCCTGGTTGTACACACTCTTCCTTGTCATGACATATATTTTTTCCTGGCTCCGGGGGCTTGGAGGACTTCATGCATGGAGCAACAGAGATTGAGACAGGGTCAGCAGCTGTGGTTTATGTTCCTGTCACAGCCAAACTGCAGTGATGTGGTTTATTGAGTGAGGTCTCCAGGTGGTGGCAATGAAATCCAGGCAAGTCTCCACTGGGGTGCAAGGTCCCTGCAACCTCCTCGTGCCAAGGGCTGGTGGGTCACTCTGGTTCTTGGCCACCGAGGGCAACACTCCCATGAGTTGAGCCTTACTGATCCAGTTCAGTTAGGAGGTGGCTGAAAAGCATCTGGACCTTCTCCTGAGGTCTCAGGACTGGTGTGCAGATGTGCCCACCATCCAAGCAAGGAGACAACCCCTTCAGCAAGGCTGACTCCTGGGAGAAGGTTCCTGGGCTGCCTTGCCCTTGTTCCCTCCCCACAGGAGATGGCTTGCTTGGATGCCTGGTGTTGGGTCAATCCTTCTAGCCTGCCAGGAAATGCCCCATCACCCCAAACCTGGCCAAGGTCCTTCACCAACTGACCTCAGGGTGGGAGGCCCCAGGGTTGCCCCCCACACACAGAGCCCATGGTTGCCTTAAATATCAACGAGCCTGAGCCTGGGAGATGAGAAGTGGCTGATTTCCCTCCCAGCTGGTGGGAGAAGGGTGTTCAAAGCAAAGCAGCAACTGGACCTGGACTTTCTTCTTGGCAAAAGGTGGAATTGCTTGCTCTGGTTGAGGTTCCATGAATCTTCAGAGCTTTCTTTTCAACCTCCTGAAAATGCCACCTGATCCTGAAATGAGAGCTAAACTAATAAGTCTCAACAAATATTAACCTAATGAATTTAACTACTTTCTGTTTGTGGACCAGCAGAGAGGGAATTGCAACGTTCTCACATGGATTCATCATCTGAATGTGTTCAACAAACCTTTCCTGGCTGCTTTCAGGGGGTGGTTTGGTCACGAATATTCCAGCTCCCCAGTTCTAGTTGGGTTGTTGTGACCACCCTGGGAAAGGAACTGCAGGTTGGGTGAAGAATTTGGTCCAGGGGAGCTTCTGGGTGTTGCAGGCAGGCTCTGAGCTTTGGGGTAGGCTCATCACCTTCTGCCCTGCTCCCCAGGGCTCTGCTGGGCTGGGCTGAGCAGGCCCGAGGTGTTGGCTGCAGGAAAAGAGGCTCAGGAATGTGTTGCTGCTTTAAATTAGCCCTGAATTGAGTGGGTTTGTTACAGGGTGGCACCAACTGGCAGGGCTGGCTGCCCCTCTTGTGTCACCCTCTTGTGCCACCAAAGTGGAGACTTTTGGGTCCATCACAACAGATGCTCAGGTCCTGCCTGTCCCCGTGGGGATTGTCTGTGGGCTCAGAGATGCCTCCAGCCTCCCTGTCCCCTGTGGTGGGCTCTGTGTGCTGCCCAAGTGCTGCTGAAGTGACCTGGGTGGTCCCTCAGCAGGAGCAGGACCCAGGAGAGGAGGTGACCTGGCCCTTCTCAGCAGCCTTGTCACCTGGGGAAGGGTGCAGAGGTGACTCCAGTTGCAAAGCCCTTCTCTCCCTGCTCTCCTACACCTGCAGTCCCTGCTTTCTGAAGAAGCCCCACCTGGAGCTGGGGACAAGGATGGTCCCTTCTGGCCTTGCCTGGAGCTTGGACATGGAGTTGGGGGGGTGGAAAAGCTGCTTTTGCAGCTCAGCTGATGTTTGAAGTGTCCTTTAAGGCTGGGCTGGCTTGGGGGGGGGCCTTTCCCGGGGGGGAAATAACTGTGCAGGGAAGCAGTGAGGTTTGTAACACCGACCTCCTGACTCCAGCTGCTGGCTGGGGTGGGGTGACCTCTGGAAAACCTGGAGGAGATGCTGTGACACCCGTGTGACCGTGTCCCCTGGTGGCTTTCCTGGCATCCTGGCTTTTTGGGGGAGCGTGTGTCATGGGGAACAGCAGGGCCCAAAGCAGCAGGAGGGCTTGGCAGGGGGACCTGCAGCTGGGATTGTCCCCAGCCCGTCCCT
>NW_009952963.1:95395-99096 GCF_000747805.2 Chaetura pelagica | reverse complement strand
GGACCCCGGGATGCGGGATGTGAGACCCCAGGATGCGGGCCCCGGGCTGCGGGCCCGCCCAGCCGCGCTGCTCCGCGGGCTGCTCCTCTGAAGCTCTTCCTATTCCCGGGATTTCCTCAGCTTCCCATTCCCCCCTGCACCCGTGGTTAACCCTTCCCTCCCCCCACAGGGGCTGTCACATCCATCTCCAGCACCCTCTGGATTTTCTCTCTCTGATTTCTCCCACCCCCCCGGACATTTGCTGCTCTCTCCAGCAGCCTCTTCCATCACCGCCGAGCCCGGGGGCAGAGGCAAATGACACCGATAGCTCTGCAGCCTGGCAGGGCCACATGCCCTCTGGAGAGCAGGGACAGGGGGAGCAGATGGGACCAGTCCTGCTCCACCAGCCCTTCCCAGCAGCAGCTTCCAATGGGGCTTTCCCCTCCCTCCCCTTGCGCTGCTGCTTCTCACCCTCCAGCCCTGTCCCCTCCCTGCAGTTCCTCTCCGTTTCTCCCTTCTCTCCACCAGCTGAGCTGGTTGCTGACCCCTTTTTTGGCCCCATCTCCTCCTTGCTGGTGGGTGTTTCAGGTGGGACCCTTGTTTTGGGGGAGTCGGTGCTTCCAAAGCATCAGGGGATGGCAGAGAGATGGAGCCAGGGATGGGGGGGAAGGTGGTACAGGGCAGAGAGGGGGAGGAAAGGGGGTGTCTCAGGAGGAAAGGGGGTGTCTCAGGAGGAAAGGAGGTGTCTCAGGAGGAAAGGAGGTGTCTCAGGAGGAAAGGGGGTGTCTCAGGAAAAAAACCCAACAACAAAACCCCAAACCCAACACGTTTATGCAACTGCCTGGCAGCTCCAGAGGAGCAGTGTCTTCATTTCTCCATGGGAAACCAGCTCCCTGTTGCTGCTGTCAGATCCTGCTGAGATTTGGGGGGGGGGGGGGGCTTTGAGGGGCTCTGGGGCTCCAAAGCTGGTGGTTGCATGAGAAGGTGGATCCAAAGACTGATTTCTTAAGCAGGATCTGCATGGAGAGGACGGGGAGCCCTGCTGGGCACTGATCCTGCCCCAGGGTGACACAAGGAGGGTCTGCCTGGGGAACAGGAGACCTCCCAACAAAAACCAGACCCCATCTCTGGCAAGGTGTGTTAGGACAACCACCCTGTGCTGCTGCTCTCCATTCCCAGCCCTCCTCTTGGAGGAGGAGGCACCTCCATCCTGCTTTTCCTCTCTTCACGGGCTGTGTGTGCCCATGAGGCTCCGGATAATAAACCCCCCAGCGCTTAGTGAAGCTGTTCTGCCTGATTTTTCCCCCTGTTTCCCAGCAGAGGGAGGGGTTGGCCCTGGTGAGACCTCGCCTAGAGCACTGCGTCCAGCTCTGGTGCCCCCAGACGTGGGAACATGTCCAGAGAAGGGTCGCGAAAATGATCCTTGGGCTGGAGCAGCTCTTTGATGAGGACAGGCTGGGAGAGTTGGGGTGTTCAGCCTGGAGAAGAGAAGGCTCCAGGGAGACCTTAGAGCAGCTTCCAGTGCCTGAAGGGGCTCCAGGAAAGCTGGGGAGGGACTTTTTACAGGGGCTTGCAGTGAGAGGATGAGGGGGAATGGTTTTAAGCTGAAAGAAGAGAGATTTAGGTTAGAGATCAGGTGGAAATTCTTCAGTGTGAGGGTGGTGAGACACTGGCTGCCCAGGGAAGCTGTGGCTGCCCCATCCCTGGCAGTGTTGAAGGGCAGGTTGGATGGGGCTTGGAGCAGCCTGGGCTGCTGGGAGGTGTCCCTGCCCATGCAGGGGGGTGGGACTGGATGATCTTGAAGGTCCCTTCCAACTCAAACCAGTTTGTGACCCATGGCTGCTCACGCTGTGGGGATGGTCCCACCACGGGAGGCAGCCAGCAGAGCTGGGACCACCTGTGTCACCCCCTCATCCATCACCCCACTTCACCCACCCCACAGCAGGCAGCCAGCAGAGCTGGGACCACCTGTGTCACCCCCTCATCCATCACCCCCCTTCACCCACCACCCCCCCTTGCCCAGGGAGTGCCCTGGCAGCCCATGGGAAGAGCCCAGGGATGCTCTGGAAGCAGCAGGACGCTGCCCAGAGCTCTGCTGCTGCAGCCTGAGGGTGATGAAGGTGGCACAGCAGAGCCAAGGGGGTGGGCAGGGACCAGGGGCTCCATCACCTTGTAAAGGGGCCTTCAGGGGGCTGCTGACAGCTCTGGGGGGAGCCAAGAGGACAGGGACTTGGGGCAGCAGCTTCTCTCCAGCTCTTGCCTCTCCTCCAGAGCCTCCTCCTGTCTTCCAGCTCTTGTTTTGTCTCTGTTCCCATCTCCTCTCTGCATGGACCATTCGAGTGGCTCTTGTCTCTTTATTTTCTCTAACAGCATCAGGCTCCAAGTGGCTGAACAGTTAAAATGAACACATCAGCCTTGCTTTGTAGGATTTATTTTAGCCTTTTTTTAAAAAAAAAAAAAAATTCTTATTCCCTGGCATTCCCTCTGAAAATGGGGATCTTGGCTCTTCTCTAGCTGGGTTCTCAAGGGACAGGGCCTGTCCCCTTTCTTCTGTCCCTCTCTGAGCCCGTTGGTGGAACTTCAGCTGGACGTGGAGAGGCCTGAAAATGAGCTGCTCTGGGATCTTCCTTTTTTTGGGGGGTGGAGGGAGAAGATCCTTTGGTGTCTTCACCAAGGAAAGCTGTAAGACAGCAGAGCTGCTCCTGCTGCTGGGGAGGGGTGGCCAAGCTCCTGCTGCTGGAGGAGCTGGCCCTGGTTCCTGCAGGAAATGGGAATCAGTCTGGATGTTGGGCCACCAGGAAGGGCTCTGTGCAGATCCCACCCCTTGCCTCCAAGTGCCTGGGCTGTAAATCCCCTGCGTCCATCCTGCTGGAAGGGAGGAAGCTGAGTCCTGCTTCCTGCTCTTCTGGTCCTGCCCACCGTGGGAACCAGGCTGAGATCCCCCTGGCAGGGCAGAGGTGCCCCAAGCCCTGTTCCTGGCTGGGTGTGGAGGTGTCTGTGTGTCCTTCAGGAGGGGCAGGACAAGTGTGAAACGTGGTGCCAGGGCTGGTGGACACACGTGGCTGTGGCCCTCAGCCCTCCTGGTGCCACCCAAATCCAGCCCCCCAGGTGACAGCTGACTGGGGAATGATGCAGCCAGGCTCCTCCTCACTTAGATGGGCCCATTTCAGGCAAGGAAAAAAAAAAAATAAAGGTTATTTCCCTCTGGCAACCTGAGCATCCTGAGCTGAGCACCATGAGGAAGCACACAGGGAGGGTGACAGACCTTCCTCCTCCAGCCAGGATGGACCTGGAGCCAAGGAGGGAAAACCAAAGGAGGTGTCAATCCATCCTCTTCTAATGTGGATTTTAATCCCAGCTGGAATGTAAAGAAGTGCTTGGTGTTGCCAAGGCAAAGCTTTGTGAGTGACCTCCCCTGTTTGCCAGTTCCCCCTTCTCTTCTCTCCCCCCTGCCCCAAAACACAAACTGGGACCCACTTCCCACCAGACCCCAGGGCATGAAGTGGGGCCTGGGTGTGGGGGGTGGTTGGGAAGGAGATGGGAACCAGGTGCTGGATGGAGCCCCAGCCCATCCATCCCAGCCCCAGGCACAGCCTGAGCCTGTCCCTGCTGGGGGGCATCACCCGGGTGGCAGCTGAACCCTCCCCCCCCAGGGCTTCCATGGCTGGGATCAGTTTGGGAACCACCAGAGCACATCCTGCTCCTTGCTGGGGCAAATGGGA
>NW_009952963.1:90682-93522 GCF_000747805.2 Chaetura pelagica | reverse complement strand
GAGCGGGACGGGTATGGTTGGGGTTTTTTTTGGGGTGGTGAGGGTGTTGGGTTATCTGGGAGGATGGGAATGGGTGGGGAGGGGAGGGATGCGGGGAGGGAGGGATGCAGGGAGGGATGCAGGGAGGGATGCAGGGAGGGATGCAGGGAGGGAGGGAAGCAGGGAGGGATGCGGGGAGGGATGCAGGGAGGGATGCAGGCAGGGAAGTAGAGAAGGATGCAGGGTAGGATACTGGGAGGGTGCAGACTTGCACAGGCAGGATACAGGTTGGGGTGCAGGTTGGGGGGGGGGAAGGGATGAATGGAGGAAGGGCTGCAGAGTGAGATGCAGGCAGGGAGGGATGCAGGGAGACAGGGAAGGTTGCAGGAAGAGAAGCAGGCAGGGAGGCAGACAGGGAAGCAGGCAGGCAGGGATGCAGGGGAGCATGCAGGCTCACACAGGCTGCTGGGTTGCAGCTGCACCCTGGGCAGGAGTGTGAGGAGGGCTGGGGGTGACAAGGCTGATGAGGGGCTTCAGAGGGGAGGGACAGCCAGGGGACAGCCAGGTATCACCTTTCCTGCCAAGGCTCTGGCTCTGCTCCTGGCTTTGGCCAGGCAGGCAGCCTGGCTCAGGGGGGTTTGGGATCCATCCTGCACTGAGATCCCCCTTGGCAAAGGGCAGCAAAGGGCTGGTCCTCCAGGCTGGCCAGGGGAAGGGCTGAGCAGAGCTGGGCTGCCTCTCTGCAGCTCCTCAAGGAGCTTTGGGGCTTATCTGGGGTATAAAGGGCATTTCCTTTAACTCAGTATTTGAGGGGCAGGTTAAAATCAAGAGACTCCAGGCTTCCAAACACCTGGAGACGTGGTGATTACCCTGCACACCCACTCAGCTTAGGAATAGTACCATGGAGAATCCACCTGCACCCAGGAAGGAATTTTAAGGGGGTTTCAACTAAAAAAAAACAGCCTGGGTTGGACAGAAACCAGGACCTTTGGTCTGATGGAGGTGCTGAGGCAGCTGCAGCTCAGCAGAGGTGGCAGCACCATCCCAGGAGCTGGGCTGCAGCCTCCTGGCTCCAACCCCAGCAGCAAAAATGTAAGGAAATTCATAGAGAAGACACCAAAAAAACCCTGCTGGTTGGGGAGCCAAGAAATATTTACACTGGGAAATGCTTAGGAGGCTTTTTCCTCTTTGGTTTATCCACTTTTGAAGCCACTTTGGGTGCAGCACGTGGGAGCCCTGCAGGCTGGGTGCTGGAACTGGTGGGAATTGGGCAGCAGGTGGGTTTTCCATCAAGATTTGAGGGGGAAAAAAGACCATTTCCCAGCAGAGGTTTCACCAGCTGATCAGAGCATTGGGTGATGCTGAAGCATTTCCTCCCCACTCCCTCCCCCTCCTGTGCCAAGTCTGGCCTCACCCACGTGGAGGCCTCAGCAGCTCAAAGTCCCAATATTTGGATTCTTTCACAGGAGGTTTCATTCCCAACATCCACCCTCACCCCCAGGAGAGCTGGAACCTGCATCTCCCAGGCCCTTCCACACCTCCTGGCTCAGCACATCAACATCACCCCCATTCCCACCCCCCAGCTCCCACCCAGGGGTGCTCCCTTTGCCACCACAGCTCCCTCCCTCCCTCCTTCTCCTCCTCCTCTCCCCTCCCTCCCCTCCTCGTGTTTCTTCTTTTTTTTTTTATGGAGGGAATGAGATGGAGAAGTAAAAATTATTAACCCCGAGGTCAGCACTGGCTGCCTCATTCCTCTCTAGCTTCAAGCACTTTCTCCCTCATCTGTTTCACAGACACCACGTTCAGCTCAGCACATTTGCATACACTTATTGCAGGTTTCCTCTTTTTCTTTTTTTTTATTATTTCCCTTAGTCTTTATCTATTTATTTCTTTTTAAAGAGACAGGGCTGCTTTCAACCTCTTCCTTTCTTCTTTTTGGTGTCCTTTTTTCCCCTCCCCTCCTGCCAGCATCCCCAGTGGGATGGGATTCCCACCACTGGCAGACAGAGGCAGGGGCAGGGTTGGGGTTGGGAGGGATGGATTCACTCTCCTGCTCCCCACCCCTCCATCTATTTCACCTCCTCTTCCTCCACGTTTTCCCTCTGAAAGGGCCAATTTGCCCCCCACCCTGAGCTGCTGGGGGTGGCCAAAAGGCCAGCAGGGGTGGATCCATCTTGCACATCATGGTGATGCCCCAAAGCCTGGATGGGGAAGGGCAGCAAGAAGCTCCTGGTGGTGCCACTCTTGGAAACCTCTTAGCCTTCCTATGGCCTTTCCCAAAGCTCTTCTGCACCCTCCATGACCAAGCACAGCTGGGAGCCAAGGGAGGGCCCAACTGGCTTCTCCAAAGCCACCAGCAGCAACCTCAGCACCCACCTCTTCTTCAGCACAGCCTTTCTCCTCCCACCCACCCCAAGAAACATGGGATGGGGAGGGAATCAAATAAATAAATAAATAAATTAGCACATTATATCTTAAATTCAGCATCTCCCCCCCCAAAAAAAAATCACTTGTAGATATTCATACCAGTCCAGCAGCTGTTAGAGGCACAAGAAGGAGGGAAGGGAAGGAAATGAATGCTGGGTGAGAAGAGAAAATTCATAGCCCCGCTGATACACCATGATAAATAATTATGAGTTATTAATTTTAAATTACATCTTTAATGCGTTGCATGATTTTAATTCCCACCACAGTATTAATAGAGGGGCCCTGGGTTTGATTAATTTCAAGAGGAACAGAAAGGTGTCAATTCCTGGGGCTCCTGGGGAGGGGGTTTGCCCTGGGATGGTCCCTGGGGTGGTGGGATGGGGGGAGCAGCCAAGGATGGGGTGTAGTTAGTGGGGGGGGGGTTCAGAGCAGGG
>NW_009952963.1:88558-89058 GCF_000747805.2 Chaetura pelagica | reverse complement strand
TTGCAAGAGGTGGGGGGGGGGGAAGGTTTCTCAGGTCCCCCCCTCCACGTTCATCCTCCTCTGCTTGTTTCAATCCTCCCTGCTAGTGGGAGATGCTGAGACCTGCCCAACTCGTGACAGAGCCCAGGCTCAAAAGCCAGGGAGTGGACAGGGCAGAGGGAGAACAACATCCCTCTGCTTGACCCCCCCTGGAAAATCCTCCCCCAGCCAAGATATCCAACGTGGACCATCCTCTGAGGTGGCCTTGGGGCCCCTGTTTTCATATTAACCCCAAAGCAGCAGGGCCTGAGACCTCCAGCCTGGCCCCAGCCCAGGTCCAGGCTGGTAACTGGGCTGGGCTGGATGAAAGGACATGAGCAAGGCAGGGGCAGAGCAGGGAAAAAGGCTCCCCTTCGTGGGCTCTTCAGCTCCTCTTCCTTCAGCCCATCACACCCTCTGCCTTGGGGGGTTCCTGTCCCTCCCCTGGTGCTGAGAAGAGCCCCCAGGTGTGCAATTGCCCC
>NW_009952963.1:86166-88251 GCF_000747805.2 Chaetura pelagica | reverse complement strand
ACTTGGGTGGGCTTGGCAGCCCTGAAGGCAAAGGTGAGGAGGGGGGAGACCAAAGTGATGGACTTGGAGTTCATCCCTGGGGCAGCTGGTTATTCAGAGCTCTGGTGTCATGCCAGGGGGGAAACTGAGGCACAGAGACCCTGCTGGGAAGCCACTGAGGGTGATGCTCAGAGCAGACCCCTCCTTGGTGTTGGATGATCTTTCTGGGTCACTTCCATCTTCAGGTGTTCCTACCCAGTCAGCAGGGATGTGGGCATGGATGGAGCTGGGGACAGAGATGGGGCTGGAGATGAGACCCCAGACTCTATTCCCCTTCCCTGTGTCATGTGGGGGAGCCCAGAAAGAGCCTCTGTCACCAGCAGTTGCTTCTTCCCACAGGTCCTGGGGGGGTCTCCCCAAGACCCAAGTGGTCCTGCTCCCCCCTGGGGGAGGACCCTTGCCCAGCCCCAACCAGCCCCTCATCACTGAGCACAAACCAGGAGGGATTTTCCACCTCCTCCAGCTCCTTGTGCAGAGGCCTGGGCCATGGGGAGGGGGAGGGGGATCCCCATTTCTCCTCTTCACCCCCATCCCAAGGCTGTGGGTGCACAGGGCACCCCCATCCTGCCTCCCCAGGGGCAGCAAAGGGAACCAGCCAAGATTTAGTTTTGTGGCAAGGGAGCTCAAGGGGCAACTTTTCCATTTTCTTGCCTGTTCTCCCAAGGCACCAGGTGAGGGAGGAGGAGGAGGAGGAGGATGAGCAACGTTCTCACCCCCATGGAGCTCATCCAAGGGTTTTTCCAGGGCAGGGCTGAGGTTTGGTTGGGATGGGATGGAGGCACCAAACCCCAGCACCTTCCCAACCATATCCTGGCACCCTCTTCCTGCATCCAGGGGCTTCCTGTGATCCCTGGCAGTGTTGAAGGGCAGGTTGGATGGGGCTTGGAGCAGCCTGGGCTGCTGGGAGGTGTCCCTGCCCATGCAGGGGGGTTGGATCTGGATGATCTTTCAGGTCCTTCCAACCCAAATTTGGGTTCTATGATTCCAGGGATCCTCAGGGTCTCCAGGTATTTTGGGTGCTGGGGTGGGTGGAGGTCCCAGCTGACCTGCTGGGCACTGACCCCCCCCCAAAAGGTTTGGGCTGCCCCCTCCCCAGGCTGCTGTCAGGAGGAAGATGTAGAGCAATCACAGCCCTGTGCTGCAAATATTAATTATCCACTAACTGCTCTCCAGGCAGCCATTAGATCTCAGCTCTCCAACAGCTGTTCCCAGCCCCAGGGATGCTCTGGAAGTGGGGGGAGGGGGGGAGCAGACTGGGAAGGGGGTGATGGGGGGGCTGGCAGGAAAGGGGTCCCCACACCATCACCCTCCCAAAGGCTGGAGAAGCCAGAGAGGGAGGATTTTGCTCCTGGCACTTCGGGCTGGTTTTTTCCTTGCAAAATATTCCCATTCTAGTGGGGGGGAGGGGGGTGTCCAGACTCTCCATGCCTGGGCAGGAGGATGAGGAGGGTTTGCTGCCCCCACCCCCCCGAGGACTTTCACCTTTATCTCTCCACCTGCTGGTCACTCAACAAGGGGGGGGTCACAACACCTTGGAAACTTCTCATCCTGCCTCCTTGCTTTTTCTGGAGAAACCAAACTCTTCCCATTGAATCCCCTCTGCCCCCTTCCCAACCGATGGTCCCACCTCCCCCCTCCCCTCCACTGCTGCTTCTCAAACCCTGCCCATTTCCCCACCCTGCCTCAGTTTCCCCACGTGGCTCAGGGATGGAAAATCCTGCCCAGCACCTCTGGGAGATGCACCGAGTTGCCAGGTCTCAGCAGGAGGAGCCCACCAGGATATTTCCCACCCCCAAAAAATAAAAAAAGAAGCCCCCCCAGGCCCTTCACACCCTTCCCAAACCCATGGGTAAGAGTGGGTGAATATTCCAATAAGGAGCTGGTTAAGGAAATAAATGAGAAGGGGAGGCCCAAGCAGAGATAAATCTCTCTGAGAGAACATGGAGACATCCCATATGTGAACTGGCCATCATCTCAATCACCAGCTCTGCCTCCCCTCCACCTCACCCTTCATTACCAGGGTTTTAATGCTCAGAGCTTAATTGC
>NW_009952963.1:83449-86113 GCF_000747805.2 Chaetura pelagica | reverse complement strand
CCCCTCATTAGCCACCCAAGCCAGGAGGCTCTGGTGTCGTTCCAGGAGAAGGGTCAGAAGGTTTTCCAAGGCTTCAGGGGATCTTGGATGTGATGGATCTTGTGCTGGGATCTTCCTGGGAGCAGGTGAGTTCCAGGGGCTGGAGAAACATCTGCAGAAAAATGTTGTAGAGAAGAGATGTCTTCAAGAAGTGGAGTTACAGCCATGGCTTCCACCCTCCTTTCTCCACCATTTATCTTCCCATCCATCCCCAAATCCCTGTCCTAGGAGGGGGTCCCTGCCATTCCCCTCCATCAGTGCTGAGAGCCTGGCCCAGGTTGCCCAGGGAAGCTGTGGCTGCCCCATCCCTGGCAGTGTTGAAGGGCAGGTTGGATGGGGCTTGGAGCAGCCTGGGCTGGTGGGAGGTGTCCCTGCCCATGCAGGGGGGTGGGACTGGATGATCTTTAAGTTCCTTCCAACCCAAACTAGTCCATGATTCTAGGATGTGATTCTATGATTGTGTCTAGCAGAGAGAAACAATCAGCTGAGCATCCCCAGCTAGAAAAATGGGAAGGGTTTGTGATGCACCAGGTGGGAGTGGGACCACTTGCTGTCCACATTCATCTCTTCAGGAGGAGGACCCAGAAAGGGCTCCACACTCAGGTCAACTTTCCCCTCCACCCAGAGGGAAAAGGCAGAGAAGGGAGAACATTTGGGTTTGGCCATTTCCTAAAAGGGAACTATTTCCCTGCTTTCTTGCAAAGCGAGGTGTTCCCTTCACCAAACTGGCCCCTTCCCCAGCAGTACTGGTCCCAAACCCCAGCAGAGATGCCACCACATCCTGCAGAAGCCCCAGGGGGAGCAGAAACAGGTGCTTCAAGTGACAAGACCAAGGTCAGGCAGGTGAGAAGGGACAGCAGGACCTCAGCAAGAGGAGGGTGCTGGAAGGGGGTTGAGGTGCTCCAAGGGGTTCCCAGGGGTGCTGAGTCCCTCCTGGTGTGAAGAAAAACACCAAGCAATTCCCCACCAAGTGCTGGGCTGCCCCTTTTTTTCTGCAGCATCTTGTTTCATTGCCCTGGTTCAGGGAGAAGGGAGTTGGAAGGGGGGGGGGATCTTATCTCTGCTTGCACCATTTTTCTTCCCTGGGAAATGAAGTTAAAAAATCCCTTCACAGCAGCTCCAGCAGGGGGAAAAAAATTTAAAAAAAGGGAAAAAGGGAAAAAAAAAAAAAAGGCAAGAAAGGGAAAAAAAAAATGAGGCCCATATCACTATTTAACATGCACTGCTAAAAACTAGATAAACACAGGCAGTCACTTGGAGATTAGCTCCTCACATGACTAAATGATTTATTTAGAAGATTCCTTCTCTTCTCTCCTGCTCTTTTCCTCCCTCTCTCTCTCCCCCTTTTTCCTTGGCTCCATCAGAAATTGGAGGCAGAGGGAGAAGGGGCAAAGGGAGAGGGGAAAGGGGGGATGTGAGAAGGGATGGGGGGACACACAGGGAAAAGCAGTCACTTGGAGATTAGCTCCTCACATGACTAAATGATTTATTTAGAAGATTCCTTCTCTTCTCTCCTGCTCTTTTCCTCCCTCTCTCTCTCCCCCTTTTTCCTTGGCTCCATCAGAAATTGGAGGCAGAGGGAGAAGGGGCAAAGGGAGAGGGGAAAGGGGGGATGTGAGAAGGGATGGGGGGACACACAAAGATAAAACAATATTGGGGATAAAGAGGGGGCTACAGCAGGGTGGGGGGCAGGGATGAAAGGCAGGGGGAAAATGGCAAGAGGGAGGGAGAAAAGAGCCCTGATTGTGTTGGGGAGGAATGTGGGGGCTTAGTCTGCACCCCAGGGGACTCCTGGGCATGAGTGATTAAGGGACTTATCAGGCAAGGAGGGGCAGGGAGCAGCTCCCAACCCCTCTAAGCTGGGGGAGGGGGGATTTATGGCTCCCCCCAACCCTTTTTTTCCCACTCCAGGTGTGGGAGATAAGAGCATCCCAGTGCTTCCCAGTCCTTTCTGCCTCCCTGCTCAGGCGTGAAGGGAGAGGGTTGGGGGGGGGGGCTTCTCGTTGGGGATTTGCAACAGGGGAGGGGATCAAGGGAGAAACAACCCTGGCAGGATTAAAGGGGAGGGGTCTGTGCTGGGCTTGGTGCTGTGCAGTGTCCCTTTCCTTTTATCCAGAGAGATAACCAGGCCCCCAGGCTGGGGCCTACAACGATAAGGAGATTAGGGGGGGATTGGCTCATTTGTAGTGAGATCCTCCAGCAGGGATGTGCAGCTTCTCTGCAGCCCCACCAGAAGGTTATCTAAATAGGCTAGACTTGAACTAACCCACAGTCTGGCCCCCGGGGGAGCCTCCCGGGACAAAGGGGGGATGAGGGGGGAGGGCAGGAGGCAGGAGAGAAAGATGCTGCTGTTAGACAGGGGTTTGGAGGTGGTGGGCAAGGACTGATGGGGGTTTGGAGGTGGTGGGCAAGGACTGATGGGGGTTTGGAGGTGGTGGGCAAGGACTGATGGGGGTTTGGAGGTGGTGGGAAAGGACTGATGGGGGTTGGGAGGTGGTGGGCAAGGACTGATGGGGGTTGGGAGGTGGTGGGCAAGGACTGATGGGGGTTGGGAGGTGGTGGGCAAGGACTGATGGGGGTTGGGAGGTGGTGGGCAAGGACTGATGGGGGTTTGGAGGTGGTGGG
>NW_009952963.1:77530-80483 GCF_000747805.2 Chaetura pelagica | reverse complement strand
TGTGGTGTGCAAGGACTGATGGGGGTTTGGAGATGTTGGGCAAGGACTGATGGGGGTTTGGGGGTGGTGGGCAAGGACTGATGGGGGTTTGGGGGTGGTGGGCAAGCACTGATGGGGGTTTGGAAATGGTGGGCAAGGACTGATGGGGGTTTGGAGGTGGTGGGCAAGCACTGATGGGGCTTGGAGGTCTCCATCCCAAACAGCAGCTCAGGATGCACCAGAACTGCTGCCCAAGGTGAGGAGGGAGCCTTGCTCCTCAGGCTGGGGTGCTGGGAGAGCTGGTGGGATGGGGAAATCCCACCCCTGGTGGCAGCAGGTTGGGACAACCCGGTGGGCAGGCTGGGCACATCCCCGTGCATCAAGATGTTCACAAAGCCTTCAACAAGCTGAACAGGGAAGAAAAAAGGTCCTAAACATCAGTTTTCCCTTTTAAAGAGGCTCTTGGAAGACAGGAGGTCTTGATGACAGTGACCTGAGCCCTGTTCCCCAGCAAACTTCTCCTCTCAGGTGCCTTTACCCTCCAGAACTGGGAAGACCAAAAAAAAAATCCCATTTTTGCTGCCTTCAACCTTTTAATTCCCCTCCCAACTTGGGCCCAACCAGGCTCTGAGAACAGTAAAAGGCAAGAAATAGGAAAGAAATAGAAAAAGGACATTTTTCTGCTCTTAGCAAGAGGAACTCAGGGTTGAAGTTTGACTTGTGGTCTTTGGATAATGCAACTTGCTTTAACACTGCAAGTATATACAACTATCTTCATATATATATATATATATATATATATATATATATTTCAAATTATATATATATATTATATTTAAATGTGAATAGAACATACTCTGTTCAGGCTTTAACATCATGTTAATTTTCATTTAAATTCGATTCATTTAAGGCAAAAACTAATTCATTTCAGTGAACAAACCCAGTTTCAGCCTAGGAAAAAAAAATATGGGATTTTAATTAAAATATCCAGCTTTTAATTTCTCTTTTTGTAATTGATTCTGACCCACTTTGCTCAGGATGAGAAGCAAGAGGCTCTGAGGGTCACTGGGAGGGCTGTGGGCACTGGGGACAGTTGTCCTGTGCTGTGCTGGTGGCAGAGCCAGGCCAGCCTGGAGTCACTGTCCTTCACCTCCACGTTTCCCTGGAGGATGTTTTAGGTTGGAAGGGACTTTTAATGGTCACCCAGTCCAACCCTCCTGCAGTGAACAGGTCGCTCAGAGCCTCATCAAGCCTGACCTGCCCAGGGATGGGGCATCTCCCACCTCTCTGGGCAACGTGGGTCAGTGTCTCACCACCCTGGGAGTTAAGAGCTCCTTCCCAAGGTGCAAATTCCTGCCTGCAAACCCCTGCACACACTCAGCCAGGCTCAGGCTCCCCCCTCTCCATGCTCACCACCTTGCCCAGTGCTCCGAGGCATCTGCAGGGACACTGGGAAGCAAAAGGAACCCTGAAGTGCCCCATGGACACTCCCTGGGGACACACACCCCAAGATCCAGGCAGAGATGGAGCCGTTACCCCCTGGGACCGTGTTTATCTGCCCCTCTGACACCAGAAACCTGGCAGTTCCTCTTCTTCCATGTCAGCCAACCTCTCCATGTCTCCCGTGGTGTTTTGCCTTCCCTCCCTCCTTGTCAGCACAGATCCCAGCTCAGTGGTGTTTGGGCAGCATCATCCTTCCCCCTCTTCCTCCTCCTTCCCCCTCTTCCTCCTCCTCCCCCCTCTTCCTCCTCCCTCCTCCTCTTCCTCCTCCTTCCCCCTCTTCATCTTCCTTCCCCCTTTTCCTCCTTCTTCCCCCTCTTTCTCCTTCCTCCTCCTCTTCCTCCTCCCTCCTCCTCTTCCTCCTTCTTCCCCCTCTTCCTCCTCCTTCCCCCTCTTCCTCCTTCTTTGCCGTCTTCCTCCTCCTTCCCCCTTTTCCTCCTCCCTCCTCCTCTTCCTCCTCCTTCCTCCTCTTCCTCCTCTTTCCCCCTGTTCATCTTCCTTCCCCCTCTTCCTCCTCCCACCCCAGACCCCCCCTGCTGCTCTTCTCCTCTTTCCCCCTTTTTTTCCTATTTAGTATTATTTAAAATTATTCTTCTTTTTTACACTCCTTTCTCCTTTCTCTTGATTTTATCTCCATTTGCCACAAACCTGTTCCTCTCCCCAGCAGCTGCCACCCTTGTGCTGGGCCATGAGCAGCTGGGGAGCAGGAAAAGGAGGGGAAATAAGAAGGGAAAAGGAAGGAAAAGAAGAAGGGAAAAGGAAGGAAAATGAGAAAGGAAAAGGAAGGAAAATGAGAAGGGAAAAGGAAGGAAAATGAGAAGGCAAAAGGAAGGAAAATAAGAAGGGAAAAGAAACGGAAAATAAGAAGGGAAAAGGAAGGAAAATAAGAAGGAAAAGAAGGGAAAATAAGAAGGGGAAAGGAAGGAAAATAAGAAGGGAAAAGAAACGGAAAATAAGAAGGGAAAAGGAAGGAAAATAAGAAGGAAAAGAAGGGAAAATAAGAAGGGAAAAGGAAGGAAAATGAGAAGGGGAAAGGAAGGAAAATAAGAAGGGAAAAGGAAAAATATGAAGGGAAAAGGAAGGAAAATAAGAAGGAAAAGAAGGGAGGGAAAGATGAAGAAAACAAAGAGAAAAGGAAAAAGAAGGGAGGGGAGAAAGAAAAAAAGAGGAAAAATAAAGGGTAAAATGAAATCAAAAGGAAGAGAAAAGAAGATGGGGGAATGGAAGGAAGAAGAAAGAAGGGAAAAGCAGGGAGCAGAGGAGAAGCAGCAGGAGCAGAAGGGCGGGGGGTCCCCGCGGGCTGGATCCTGCGGGATGCGGGACGGCAGGGGGGGCTGCAGGTCCGAGGAGCGGGGACAGGGCAGGGGACAGGGCAGGGGACAGCGGGGGGGACACGCTGGGGCTGCCAGGCTGGGATGGGGGGGGAGCGGGGACCCGTTCCTGCCCGGCGCTGGGGAGCAGGAGCATCCCGGGG
>NW_009952963.1:74577-77469 GCF_000747805.2 Chaetura pelagica | reverse complement strand
CCCCCCATAAAAAAGGACCCAGAGAGCTCCGGGGGGTGGAGCTAGAGGCGGGTGGGAACCCGGTTCCCAGGAGGTGGGAAGGTGGGGGGAGCTGATCCCTTGATTTCCCCAGCGGGTTCTGCTCCCTCTTGCAGGGAAGTTGGGAACAAAACGCCCGGGCACGCAGTGTAAGGGGCTTACAAGGCTCTCCATATGGAAATGAAGATAATCCAAGCCCCAGCATTGTGTGCTCCGGGAGGGAGCTGGGAGAGGGGGAAGGCTGGGAATGGGGGGGGGACACACATCCTGCCCTGACTCCTCACCAGGGCATCATCTCCAGCAGCCCCATCCCTAAAGACTATTTTGGGGGGACCAACCAGCCCCAGAGAACCCCAATTCAAGCTAAAGCTCAAGTTTAAGCAGGAACTTCATGCTCTGACACCCACCCTGGACAGTTCAGCTGGTGGGTCGGGCTCTCCCTCTCCCAGCCACTCCCACACCCAGTCTGCATCTTCCAGACAATCATGGGAAAGGATTATTCTTCCCAAAGTATCACCAATTGGACAGGCTTTTTTCACTTGGCACTCGTGGTGAAACCCTCCGAGGGTCTCATTTAAGAAAGACAAAAGAAAAAGGCCCAACAAGCAAATCAGGAGGTGATTTGAAACTGTCTCTAAAAGGACCCACAGCTTGTGGGGTTGGTTTTTGGAGAGGACAGGCTGGGAGGGCCTTGGAGGTGGTGCAGGAGCTGGTTCTTGGTTCAGTCCATCTCTTTTGGGGTCTCTTTTTTTTGCTGCACGAACCAGCCCAGGTGGTGGTACCAACATCAAGGAGACCCACTGGGTTGGGCTGGAGGAGGAGGAGGAAGGGGGCTGGGATTCTGGCCCTGTTATGTTCCTGTCCTGAATCCCCCCAGGCATCAAGAGCAGGGACAGGGACCCTCCTGCAGGACCCAGGGGATGAAAGGTGGGATGAGTGACCACCTGGCCAGGTTACCTGCTCCAGCAAGACATGATGGAGCCACCCCCCCAGGGTGCTGAGATGCTGCCCCTCCAGCCTCACCCCCACCAAAACCTGGCCTGGCCCCAGCTGCCCCCAAAGCCCTGCTCAGCTCCTGGGGGGATCACACCACCCCCAGCTGCCTTCCCTACCTTCCTCCCTGAATAAAACGAACATCTCAGCTTAGCTCGATGTCTTGGCTCCCCCTGTAGCCAGTGGAGAGAGAGGCACCCCCAGCCCCCCCGAGCAGGGGGGTGCCCACCTGCCAGGGCTTCCCTGGCCCTTGCCAGCCCAGGTACTGTCCCCCTGCTTCTGAGATGCCACCAGTTCTGCTTCCTCCCCCCCCCAAAACCCCCTCATTTAGGGGCATCCCCCACGCCAAGCTTGTTCCCTGGGGTGGGAACCCGGTGGATCTGTGCCCTGCTGGGGTGCAAGTTGGGGTGGGGGAACCAGAGCCTCTTGCAATGCACCCCGGGGGTGACCTGGCTGCAGGGACTGGGCACATCCTGGAGAATGGGGGAGCTGGGGCCTGGCAGCAGGGACACATCCCTGTGCCTCTGGGTACCCCCCAGCCTTGGCTGCATCCCACGGGACCCCCCCCTACCATCATCCCTCCTTGCAGCACACAGGGAGCTGGGTCCTGCCTGTCCCCCCCTCACCCATCCTCATTTTTGGGGACTTTCTAGGCTCTCTTGATGCCTCAGGTGACTTCCCATGCAGCAAGGCTTGGTAGGGTACAGTGATTTTGGAGCAGAAACCCCCCCCATCCTGGCTTTTGTTGCTTGGGGCAGGGGGCTCTGCTGCCAAACTGCCTGGTGGGTGATGCCTCCCAGAATAAAATGGGGCAAAAATCAGGTTTTAACCGAGGATGAGACTTTGCCCAGGCCTGTGTCAGCTTTTGTCTCCCAAGACAACAAGCTGAGGCACCCATGTGGCAAACTTCCAACCTTCCTGGCACTCCTGTGGGAGACCCCACACTGTTCCCTGCCCCTGCACATCCAGGAGGGCAGTGCCCAGAGGGTGAGATCCCTGGGACAGGTGGGATCTCAGGGGTCTGAACGAGTCCCTGGCACGTGCTCCTGCTGAGCAGGTGGAGATGGAGAAGAACACACTTGGCTCCATTGGGAACCACTTCTGCTGAGGGTCGTTTCTCATCTGCAATGGCACAGGAGTCAGTTTTTGTCCTGAGTGATCTCAGTGGCAACTTCCACCCTCTCCAGGTGGATCTCCAAGCCTTGGCTTGGGCTGCCATCTCTGTATCTTCCCTCCCTCCTTTCCTCCCTCTCTCCCCTCCCTCCCACCCCTCCCAGTGCCTTGCCCCCCCCTCGTGTCCAGTGTCACCAGAGGCTGCGACAGGGCCCACAGACCCTCTGCTTTCACACCCATCACCAGGAACAAGCAGAACAGCAGAAAACCTTGGCAATGCCCCCGACCTCTTCCCTGCACATCAAAACAAGCCACCTCCAAAGATGTAACCCCCCGTGGGAGGTCCCTGCTGCTGAGCAATGCCCACATACCTAAAGCAGAGGGGGGGGCTGACTCCTCACCCAACCCAAACCAGACCTTTTTTCACCCAAACTGGGCTCATCCCCATCAACCCTCCACAGCTTGGTCATCATCCCTCCCAGCACCACCCAACCCTTAGGAGGGGCCATTCTGGGGGGGGGGTGAGGAGCGAGGGGAAGTTGCTCCTTTGAGGGTGCCTGCTTTTTCTTTCAGTAATTCTTTTCTCTTGTTCTCCCACCCTGAACAGGCTGAACGTTCATCACAGTAATTGACGCGGCTGAAATTAGCGCTCCCCGCTATGTCGGGCAGATAAACTTTGCTGCATATTGATTCTGCACAAAGAAAATGACATGTGCTTGGTCCTCACCCTTTATCTGGACGGAGCAGGGAGATGCTGGGAGGTGGGGA
>NW_009952963.1:71769-74483 GCF_000747805.2 Chaetura pelagica | reverse complement strand
ATGGGTTGGATGGGGGGTTGGAAGGGGGTTCTTTGTGTTCTGCTGCCCTGATTTTGGGGGAGAACGCTGGGGTTTTGGGAACGGTGCTGAGGGGGAAACGTGGGCTCCTCCTTCCCAGCCTGAGCCCTGGGGCTGGGGGTGGGGGTGTCCTCCTTGGAGATGGGGTGATGGACACCACAGGGGGAACCACCTGAAGCTGCTTCCCATGGCTTGATGCCATGGTTGCAACCAGCACCTCTTTCCCCTTCCATCTCTGGACACCAGCAGAGAACTCCCCCTCTCAGTGACTTTGTCACCCCTTCCCACTTCCCACCAGGATTCCCTGTCACTGGGTAAAAGGAGGTTTTGTCTTGGCTGGATCATTTCTGACTCCTCCTTTTATTTTCCCCCCTTTAGATCTACCAGGCCTTGAGAAAAAGCAGAACAAAACCCACTGTCATCCCTTTCCTACCTGCATTTTCTAGCCCTGCTGGGTTGACATTGAGAGCAAACAAGTTCTTAAATAACTGCATTGTTGGGGCTGCTTTTCAGCCCTGACATCCCTGGCAAATCTGCATTTATTATTTAGTGAATTAAGTGGGTTTAAATCAAGTTCTAATCGGTGGGTGCCCTTGTCCTCAGTGTTTTATCTCCTCCTGGGCACATTTTGTTTGCAATTTCTGCACAGTTTCTTTGGGTCTATTATATATTTTCCATGCAAAAGCATCTCCCTCCACTCAGGCATCCCAGGAGGGCTCGTGGCATTAACAGGTTGATGCCCAGATCTGGTCCCTGTCCCCCTCCTCTGTCCCCTCCTCCCACCCAGGTCTCTATGAGGGAAGGAGGCCTTGGCCAAAATCACCTGGATTGCTGTGTTCCTGCCAGCTGACCCAGATGGAGCCCATGGGAAGTGTTCCTTGCAGGAGACAGGGGATGCCCAGCCCTTGGGATGCTGTGATGGGCCTTCCTAAGGAAGGGGACCTTTTGCTGCAGGAGCTCTGTCACCTCCAAAGCCACCAAGGGCAGTTCCTCCCCAGCCTGCCCTGAGCAGGGGCTGCAGCAGCTCCCTGGTGTCCCCACACCTCTGGGAAAGGTCTCCAGCCCAGCACCTCTCAAACCCCAGCTTGGGCTTCCCATGCCCCAAATCTACTCAGCACGGACCAGCACTTGCACCATCAGCTCCCACTCCAGCCTTGGACTTTGCCCAAGCACTGGGTCTCACCAGTGCTCACACCCTTCTGCCATCACCCTCCTTCCAGCCACAGCCAGTGTGAGGCCACCAGGTACCCCTCTCACTAGTGCATGGTCCTCTCCAGCTCTCCATGTTGTGGGCATCTCCAGCTTTCTATGTTGTGCTTGTCTCCTCTTCTCCATGACATCTCCTCCTCTCCATGACATGGTCATCTCCTCCTCTCCATGACTTGGTCATCTCCACCTCTCCCTGACATCTGACCTGTGAGCCAGAGCCCAGACACATCACCCATCACTCTCTTCTGTGCCAAGGACCAGGAGTAAGAACCATCTCACCCAACTTAAGTGAGCAACCAAAGCCTGACCTCACTAAAACCTGCTCCATGAGCCCACCCATGAGGTTGCTGGCTTGAGTCCCACGGTCACAAACATGCAGAAGACTGACCTGGACCCAAAACCTCATGACTTTTCATGGTGACTCCCAGGGAATCCTGCCCTTCCCCAGCTCCAACAGGAGAACCAGCCTCACCACTCACAAGCCTCACCTTACACAAGGTGTTGCCCTTCTCCCCACTGTTGCCCAGCTCCCCTTCCATTCCACACCCCCCTCAATCCCAACCCCTTCCCACCCTCCCCTGGGATGAATCCCACCCTTCCTCCCCATCCCTCTCCCTGCCTGTTTTCCCATTTATCTCCCTCACCCAGGGAATATACATAAATATGAGCGACCGTGTCTGACTCTGACCTTACCTGCCCTGACTAAATTCATGTAGTGTCTGTGGAGATAATTCTAAAGCCATAAGAAGATAATAAAAAAGGAAAGATGATAAAAAAAAAAAAGGCCAAGCATTGTGGGGTTTTTTTTTTATTCTCTTATCTAACCTTCTGCAGGCCCTGAGTGGGAAGTGCAGTCCCTGGATATTTAAAGGGATGTTGCAGTTGGGAATGGTCCTTGTCTGCCCTGCCAGGCACGTGGTCACCTTCTGGTGTTGGGGGAAGGAAATCCCACTGCTGGTTAAATCCCTTCCCAAAAGACCTGCCTGATCCTTCCCACCTCTGTCCTGCTCACCTGCAAAGTGGTTGTCCCAGCTGGGGGCACCCTGAGGAGGGAGCAAAAGAGCTGGAGGCTCCAGTCAAGGAGCTTGGTGGGAGGACTGGGGAGGGGGAAAGGAAAATCTCTGGGTGGGATGGGTTATTGTTCTTTCTTGTTCTTATTTTTAGGCTTCAAATACGGGTGAAGCTCAGGGCAAGAGGGCAGGGATTGCAGGGAGGAGGGGAATTCTGGCAGGGTTCATGGCAGTGGTGGCACCTCCCAGCAGGAGCCCTTGTCAGACCCAGGGGACACAAAACATGGGACCCTCCCTGAGGATAGAAACCAACAGGAGAGATATCCCCAGATTCCAACCAGCTCCCAAACTCTGGAATTACAGATGGGTGCTCAGCCTGGAGAAGAGAAGGCTCCAGGGAGACCTTAGAGCACCTTCCAGTGCCTGAAGGGGCTCCAGGAAAGCTGGGGAGGGACTTGGGACAAGGGCAGGGAGGGA
>NW_009952963.1:70263-71614 GCF_000747805.2 Chaetura pelagica | reverse complement strand
CCTGGGCTGGTGGGAGGTGTCCCTGCCCATGCAGGGGGTTGGATCTAGATTTAAATGTCCCTTCCAACCCAAACCAGTCTCCCTGGAGCCTTCTCCTCTCCAGGCTGAACACCCCAGCTCTCCCAGCCTGGCTGCAGAGCAGAGCTGCTCCAGCCCTGGGATCATCCCTGTGGCTCCTCTGGACCAGCAGCTCCACGTCCCAGAATCACAGAACAGTTCAGGTTGGAAGGAACCTTTAAAACCCACCTAATTCCAACCCCCCCTACACGGGCAGGGACAGGGAACACCAAACCCCCCCCCCCAACCAACCCCTTCCCCAGGACACACGGGCCCTTCTGCCTCCTTTGTCCTCGCAGCCCCCAACCCACAAGTGGTGTCACCACAAAGGAGGGGGGTGAAAGGGGTTAATTCGGGGGACAGAGGCAGGAGGTGAAGCTGCAGGGGGGGACAATGAAGCCGCCTTCCCCTTTTGTCAGGGCAGCCATTGTGACTCGTGTGAGAAATGAAATCTGGTCCATTCTCCTCCCAGATGCGATCGGGCACCTCCATTTAGAAGCCATCAAGATAGGAAAGGAGAAAAAAAAAAGGCAAGAAAAGCAATCAAAGTGCTGGGATGGGCTGGGGGGAGGTTGTTCCAGGAGGGGGGAAGCACGGGGCTGCCAGACACGTCCCCCCCCCTCAGCCCCAGAAGGGCCTGCATGGACTTATTTGGCAGTTTGTTTAGGTTTAACCCCCTCCCTGCCTCCCCAAGTGGCTGAAACAATTGGCAAAGTCAACAAGGAGAGGTTTGGGGGGGGTTGGTTGGGGGGGGATATCAGGGTGGAGGGTCCCTCCAGCCTTACCCTGTCCCCATCCCGTGGGCATCACTCCCACCTTAGCCCCTTCCATCCCTCCAGGATGGGGTCTGCCAGTGGTTCCCCTCCAGCCTTGCAGCAGCAGATGGAAGTGGAAGGAAACCCAGCCCTGCTGCTCTTCCCCCTCCCAAAAAAAAATCCTCTTCTCTCTCCCCAGACCCCAACGTGAGAAATTTTCACCTCCAGCCAAGGTGTGAAACTTGGCAGTTTTCCTCCCATCCCAGGGGAACCACAGCCTCTCCTGAATGCAAACAAACAACCACATGCAAATTAACCCTCCCCCCAAAAAAAAAAAAGCTGCTGGTTTGTGGGTTTTTTTCCCTTCTTTTTATTTGTTGTTTGCCCCACCCACATTTCCACCTTTGCCTCAAATGAACAAACCCAGCTGGAATCCCTCAGGTTTGCTTTTTCTCCCCCAGCCAAGCACTCAGCCTGGTTGTCCCCTGAGACACCAGGGTGGGTGAGAAGCTCCAGGCACTGGGGGCTGAACTGGGGGG
>NW_009952963.1:62000-70175 GCF_000747805.2 Chaetura pelagica | reverse complement strand
CAGGGGGGGGGTGGAGGTTCCCCCCCCCTCCATCAACTCCAGCTCAGTCCAGGTAGTCTTATCTGAGTCCCAACAAACTCATTCCAGCTGCGACACCAGGCCAGGCAGATTTATCCTGGGCAGCCTAAATCTTCCCCCCCAGGCTCCCCATCTCCCTTGGATGTATGTGGATGTGTCCTCTCTTCTGCTCACCCCATCCCTGGGGACATCTGGGACCTTCTCCAAGCATGAGGTGAAGAGGATCAGTCCCCACAGGGAGATTTGGGGGGGGAGGGGGGGTCAGCGCTGGTGCCAGCTCTGTGAGGAGCAGGTCTGGGGATGTGCAACCAGGTTTGGTACCCAGGGCACTCCCCGAGGTCCTCCTGGGTCTTCCCAGGGTGATGGGCAGGGAAGGAGCTGAGTGACATGCCCAGGGCCACACCATGAGCCAGTGGCAGAGGAGAGACCCAATCTGCTGTTTGGGGCCTCTCAGAGTCAGGGGAACCCACACCCTGCACCCCAACCACCCCCAAAGCCCACCCATGGACCCCCCGAGCTCACCACAGACAGGGTTTGGAGGTGGAGGACAACAAGGTGGGGGCAGCTCAGATCCAAACTCGTGCAACCTCCTTCCCCCCAGCAGGACCATCCACCCTCCTCCTCCTCCTCCCCAGCTCTTTGTGCCAGGCAGATGGGGTGGCCCTGCCAGCTGGGTGACCACAACCCCCTCCAAGCCCAGCTTCCTCTGCCAGCAAACCTCCCCACCCTCCCACCCAGCCCCACATTGTCCCCCCACATGTTCCCCAACCTTCTGGCAAGCCCAGGAAGGCACCATCTCCCCCAGCATCCCCGGAGGGACAACGAGCAGGACCCCACAGCCTGGGGAAGGCAAGTTGGCAAAGAGTCCATGGGTGTCAGATCCCATAAATCAAGCTCTGCAACCTCCCTATTTAACACACTCTTTTCCCTTCGAGTTGTCAGTGAAACCCTTAATTAATTAGCTAATCCTGCAATGAAGTGGATTCTAAATGGATCTCCCCTCCCTTCCCCCCATTTAGGTAATTACTGCTGAGGGAGCTTTTGTGAGAGTAATTTTCCAGCAGGGACAGCCCCGGATGGCAGAGGGAGATGAATTTAAAGGGAGGGGGGGGATGATGATGATGCAGAGCAGGGGCAGGAAGGAGGGCTCCTTCTGTCACCCCTTGGAGACACAGCTGGGACCAGGACATGGCTGCTTCTGGCCTCCCCTAGCCAAGGAGGTGACCAGTGTGAGCACCTACGTGTGGGACCTGATGGAAAAAGCCACCTCCAGGAGCATGGAATCATGGAATTGTTGAGGTTGGAACAGACCTTTGAGGTCACCAAGTCCAACCCTGGAACTAACTTTACCCAGTCATCTGCCAAACTGGGTCCCTCAGCACCACATCTGCACCAGTTTTTAGACACCTCCAGGGATGGTGACTCCCCCACTGCCCTGGGCAGCCTGTGCCAGGGCCTGAGCACCATTTCTGTGCAGAAATTCTTCCTCATACCCAGCCCAAATGGTGCCAGCAGTGGGTCCCATCACACTGGCTCAGCTCCTCGCTGCTCACACGCAGGGTCCCTCCTCCCCCTGCTCCCCCCAGCAGCTGCCAAACATCTGGGTGGCTTCAGAAACCAGCAGGGAGCTGTGCCCTTGGCTGTGGCAGAGGGGAGTTGGAACCAGATGGTCTTTAAGGTCCCTTCCAACCCAAACCATTCTTGGGTCCTCTGACTGAGGTCACAGCAGAGGTTTCCCCACACCAGGTTGTTCCTGCCTGTCCCACCAGCACCTCCCAGCTCTGACTTCCACAGCTCTGGTTCTGAACCTTCCACAACAAGAAATTCATCAAGACAAAACCCCAAAGCCTTGAAGGGTGGGTTGTTCTTTTTTTTTACCAAGCAAAGAGGTTTTCATGGCTAAGCAGAGCAATGGGACAGCAGGGCCCTGCCCAGCTCCTCTTGGGGCTTTAACTTCAGAACCAAGACACCAAGACAGCATCAGGAGCAGCATTTCTCCTCCCTATCTTGCTCCTTCCTGCACAACTCCAAACCCATTTTTTGTTCCTCCCTCTGTCAAGCTCAGGCTCTGAGTGAGGATGTTTCAAAGGCCACGCCGAGTTTTAGATCCTGGGTTTCATGTCCCCAAGTTCTGCTGTGTCCAGCAGAGATAGCACAGACCTGGGGCAGGTCTGCCTGCTGCAGCCTGCCTGCCTTTGAACTGCTCAAAAGCCTTCAATTCAAAGGTTCTTGCTGAAAAAAAAGCATCCTCCCAGCTATCTTGGGAGTACAAAGCCAGTCCCAGCTGCAAATCCCACCTCCCAAACCCAGACCTGCCCTGGGGAGCAAAGGGAAGGGCTGGTGGGTGAGAGAAACCTTGGGGACTTCACCCCTCAGGGTGGGGACAAGAGCAGAAAAGGCTCCCCAGGGCATTTCTGGACATTGGGTTGAGTCAAAAAGCACCAGCTCCTCCCAGGGGACACCCAAGCTTCAGATGAGGATTTACTGATGGATACAGGGTAGGAAAATGGGGTCACTGGGGCAGGGGGGTGAGGGGTGATTTAACAGGTGTGAACAGCTTATCTGCAGGGGAAAACATTCCCAGCCCTTGAAGAGGTTCCCTGAGCAGCCACCCTGCACCTGGCAGAGAGATTCACATTTTCCATCCTTTCCCACACGTGAATTTCCCCCGGGGGGGGGACACGGAGCAGCAACGTCACCTCCTTTTGGTGGCTCCCTCGGTCCTGCAGGCTCCTGACTGCTCCTTATGACCCCAGAGAAGCCCTGGTGGTGAAGGTAGAACCTCCCTTTTGGACTCTGAACGGGCTGGTACAGCTCAAAATGCTGTCATGGCTTTATTTTTTTTTCCCCTAAGGCTGTTCCCAAAAATAGCTGGGAGAAATTAAGGGGGGCAGCTCTGCAGCTTGTCATTATAGCCTGGTTCTGCTGGTGGGGCAGCTGAAGGCCCTTCTGGGGCTTTCCAGCCTTATCTTCTCTCCTGTGGCTTCTCCCCTGCCTGCAACCACCCTGACAGAGGCAGTGACAAGTGTTTCTCCTCCCAGGGAACAAGCCAGACCTCAGCTTTTCCCTCTGCATCCTGGAAATGAAAAAGAACATCCCTGGAGGTGCCTGAGAAATGCTGGGATGGGACCTGCTCTGGGGCTTCCTGCTCCAGCACTGGAGACAACCCCAGGCTGACCCCCTTGTGCAACCAGGCCCCTCTGCAAAACCCCCTCCCTGTCTCCCAAGGGAAAAACCAACCATCCCCAACCCTCTCCCACCCCCACGGGACCCCAGCTCCTCACCCTCCTCCTGACCAACATCACGGGGAGCCTGTCAGGGTTGTGCCCCCCCCTTATCACCCCAGGGAAACACTGCCCAGGCTGGTGGGGAGCACAGAAGAGCTTTGCTACACGGGGGGGCTTCTTCATCCCCCCCTGGGGGGGTGGGAGAGGAGGGGAGGCCCCTGAGGACGTGGGATGCCAGGTTTGCTTTTGCAGGCAGAACTAACCTGAAATGAGCCGTGTTTGCTGAGCAAACGCTGCTCGGGGTGGTGGGGGGGTTTGAGCACACAGGTTTTATTTGCTGGCAAACATCTCCAGCTCCTCCTTTTCCCTCCCCTGCTCCTCCCTGCGCCTTCTCCAGCTCCTGCTCCCTGGGTGATGCTTCCTCCCCAAGAGGAGGAGGAGGAGGAGGAGGGATGAAATTCCCGTGGGAGGAAGGAAATGTGGGAGACTTGTTTGCTTTCCCCGAGGTGCCTGCACCAGAGCAGCTGGGAGGGAAGGGGGGGTTGTGTACCAAAAAAATAGAAATAAACACCCATTCATCCTCAGCACGACTTCTCTGAGGTGTGTTTTCCACCTCCAACCAGAGGAAGACTCTGTATTCCCCGTCCCTGGAAACCAGTGTGGAACATCTTTCTTCCCATGGTGAGAACCACTGAGGACCAGCAGGTTCAACCTGTTCACTGGTCTTGAGTCCCCAAGATTGAACTGGAGTCAAAGCAGCCTCCAAAAAAAACCCCACTATCCATTTTCTGGGTAGGCAGTTGTAGAGTCTTCCTTCCTGGGATGCAGGGAGAGGGGTTGTCCTCCCAGTGCATCAGGAGGTGGCACCATCCCTTGGAGCTGGGCATCTCCTGGTCAGGCACCTCGTGCACGAGGACCATGAGTTTCAGAGTCAAAAAAAACCCCATCTCCTTTGTACCCCAGACTGCTGGGAGCAGGGACAGAGGGTGGTTGGCAGCCTGGTGCTCTGAGATGATTTCCCCATCTGGCCAAACCTGCCTTCACCAAGTGGGGGGCAAGACTGGCCGGTGGGTGGTGGGGATGCTGCTCTGCTGACCTTTGCACCAGCCCAGTGACACCCACCCCAGCTCTGTCGGGGGGTCTCCAGCCCACACCGACCTGCCCTCTGGTGGCACTTGCCAGCTCCATCAACCCTCAACCAGGGGGTGAGATCCTTCTTCACCCTCCACCGCTGGCTGGCTCCCTCCTGAGGGCCTGGGGGAGCTGAACAGACTGTGCATAAAACATCCAGGGATCCAAAACTATGTCAGAAAAGTTAGGGAGAGCCAAAGAAAAAGCCCCTCCAGCCTGGGGCAGGTGGGTGCCCAGGTGAAGGTGCAAACACACACACACACACACACACACACGTCCCCTCCGCCTCCTCCTGCTCCTTCACTTTCATCCTCTGGAATTCCCAACTCCACCATTCCCGGGCTTCGTTGGTGGTTGGGAGGACACGGGCTAAAGAGGCTGAGAAAGTGGGAGTGAGGGTGCAACGGGAGGAGAAGGAGGGGAGAGCAGGAGAAGGAGGGATTCTCGGTATCTACAAGGGAATTAAAAGCTCTTTTCCCGGGAGTGAAGAAATCAGCTAAAGAAAGGCAGGGGAACAAAAGCAGCAAGGCTATGGACAAGGCACCCTGAATAGATCCACATCCCCTTCAGTTTGTAACACCCCCTCCACGCTTCATTTTGTTTTATTTTAGGGGGTTTTGTCTCCCCCCCCCTCCCTCCCTTTCATCCCCCACTTAAGCCTCCTTTGCTCCTCACTCCTTCCCAGAACAAACGGGGCAAGGAAAAGAAAAACAAGCCACCCCAACACCAACAGCCCAGGAGGGAGGGGAGGAGTGGAAGAAATCAAATCAAATCAAAGGTAATCCTCAGCCACTTTGCCCCTCTGGGGGCTGCTCTGGGCCAGATGAAAGGTCCGGTGTGAGCCCATTCTGCTATTCAGATGCGATCAGCAGGATTTACAAGCCAAGAGAAAGAGAGAAAAGAATGAGCCTGAGGAGAAAAGGAGAATTATTTGTGTCTCTTAATACTTGTTAAGCACTTCTCTTTTGCTAGACCAGACAAGACTGCAGCCTCTGCTCACAAGTCCTGCACAATCCTGCTTGTCCAACACCCCCTTTTCTCTCCCTCCCTCCCTCCCTCCCTCCCCCCCCAGTCCAAACCACTTTGTTGCTACTGAGCTGAGCTGGGTCTCTCCTCCCAGGGCACACAAAGGGGACAGCAATTAACCTCCCTGCTCCCTGGTGACAACGATCTCATCAGGGCCTGGACCAGCAGCTCCTTGGGCAGGGGTTCCCTGGTTTAGGGAATGGGGTGGGTGCTCCCTGGACGACCAGTTTGGATGGTTTCAGCACGGGGAGGAGACCTTGGTGGCTGCTGGGGGTATGAACTGGGGGTATGAACTGGGGGTATGAACTGGGGGCACCACCTGCCTCCCTCCCCCATAAGAAAGAAACTCTGGGAACAGGTTCAGAAGAGGCCACAGAAATGATCCCAAATGATCCACAGCACCTCTGCTGCCAGGACAGGCTGGGAGAACTGGGGTTGTCCAGTCTGGAGAAGAGAAGGGACCAGGGAGAGCTTTTTATGGCAGTTTAATACTCAAAGGGACTTGCAAGATGGGACAGACTTTTTAGGAGAGTCTGTAGCAACAGGACAAAGGGTGGTGGTTTTAAACTGAAAGAGGGGAGATCCACACTTGATATATAAGGAGGAATTAATGAAACCCTGGCCCAGGTTGCCCAGACAGGTGGGAGGTGCCTCATCCCTGAAAACACTCAAGGTAGGGTTGGATGGGGCTCTGATCTAGTTGCAGATGTCCCTGCTGACTGCAGGGGGTTGGCACTAGGTGACCTTGAAAGGTCCTTTCCAAACCAAACCATTCTGTGGTTCTCTGGCCAAGTGCAGCCCTGGACCACTAGTCCTCATTGCTGGTGGCCCAGTAGGACTTGCCTGCTGAAGCCAGAGGGCAGCAGCAGGATGCTACAGAGACATTGCAAGAGGTGTCTGGGGGTGATGTGGTGGAGCCCCTGGATAGAGCCAGGCCCACCCCACGTTGGGCACAGTGCAGAGTGGTCCAAATGGTCCTTAGGGTCACCTGAGTTTGGACTCTTCCCAGTGCTGCTGCACTCAGGAGGTTAATCAGTCCTCACTGCTTCATCCTCTGCTTCAGAACTGGGTGGTGGGAGAAGGACTCTTGTGGGAGGAAGGAGGGAAAGACCAGCCCAGCCTCCCACCACCAGCAATCTTCTCTGGATGAGGAAGGCACTTGTGGTGTTCCAGAGCCAAGAGCTACCTGCTGAGACCTGCAAATATAGTCCTTGTCTAAAAACTTCTACATAAGCTTGCAAGTTTGGTTTGGTTTGGGGGGCTTGGTCTGCAGCCAAGCAGGGGGACACCCTGGTGGGAGATGGGCATTCCAACTTGGAGGTTTGACATCACATGGGAAGCATTGTCCATCACCACCTGCTTAAAACCCGTTCCACTCGTTTGTAGGGTCTGGGGCTTCAACCCTTCTGGTGGTGCAGGCTGCCCTGTCGCTCTCCTCCCCAGCCTGGCACATCTCAGGGGGGGTTAAGCACCACCTGATGGCAGAAAATTTGTCACAGGTGCCAACAGCTGCAGCTTCCTAACTGACCCGGGGGGGCTCCTTGCTGGGTTTATCCCCTGGGTACCCGGGTTTATCCCCTCTGTGCCCCAGCCCAGCAGGGGAGCAGTGGGTCAGGACATCCTCCTCTGGAGCCCACCAGGAAGGTGGTCAAGCCCCTTCCTCTCTGTTCCTCAGTCCTGGGGGGGAGGGCTGATTTCACCTACCTCACCTTGACACACCCCAGCTCCATCACACCTTAAGAGAAGAGCATCATTGAGCCAGAGTTGATTCAACCCAAAGCAATGAAACGTGGGGCCCTGCCAGGAGGAGAAGGGGCAGCTTGTTTGGTTTGGGGTTGAGTTGGTTTTTAAACATAGAATCACTGAACCTCAGGGGTTGGAAGGGACCTGGAAAGCTCCCCCAGCCCAACCCCCCTGCCAGAGCAGGGCCACCCAGAGCACATCACACAGGATCCAGGGGGGTTGGAATGTCTCCAGAGAAGGAGACTCCACAGCCTCTCTGGGCAGCCTGGCCCAGGGCTCTGGCACTCTCACAGCAAAGAAGTTCTTCCTGAGATTCCCATGGAACCTCCTGTGCTCTAGTTTGCACACAGTGCCCCTTGTTCTGTCACTGGACATCACTGCACAAAGCCTGGCTCTGTCCTCCTGACACTGCCCTGAACAGATTTGTGCCCATGGATGAGGTGGCCCCTCAGTCTCCTCTTCTCCAAGCCCAACAGCCCCAGCTCCCTCAGCCTTTCCTCAGCAGGGAGATGTTCCCCTCCCTCCATCATCTCTGGGCTCTTTCCAGCAGTTCCCTGTCCTTCTGGAACTGAGGGGCCCAGAACAGGACACAATACTCCAGATGCAGCCTCACCAAGGCAGAACAGAGGGGAAGCAGAACCTCTCTTGACCTACTAACCACCCCTTTTCTATTGCACCCCAGGAGGCCACTGGCCTTGTTGGCCACAAGGGCACATTGCTGGCATGGTCACCTTTCTGTCCACCAGGACCCCCAGGTCCCTTTCTCCAACCCTGTCCTGGTTTGTCCCTGCCCTCCAACTTGTCCTGGTCCATGGGGTTGTTCTTCTGTCCTGGTCCACAAGCTTGTTCTTCACCAGCTGCAAGACTCTACACTTGCCCTTGTTGAACTCCATCAAGCTTCTCCCCAACTCCCAGCTCTCCAGCTGGAGAGGAACCACGGCTAAAAAGAACATGGAAAGGGTAGGATGACAACACACCCCCCTCCCCCCCCCCCAAGGCGCAACCCCACCCAGCCCAGCCCGTTCAGCAC
>NW_009952963.1:46042-61762 GCF_000747805.2 Chaetura pelagica | reverse complement strand
ATAATAATAATAATAATAATAATAATAATAATAATAATAATATACAGAACAACCTCAGCCAAAGGTCAGGAGGGGACAGGGAACAGGTCAGGGCAATCATGGCTTCAGTTAATTGAGGGGCTCTTCAGGGTGATTAATTAGTGATGTGACCCCTGGGTGGGGGATGAGGGAGTTTGAGGTGAGTGCAGGGTGGTCGAGTGAGGTGAGGGCCTGGGAAGAGGGAAGGGGAATGAAAAAACAGGTGTTTTCTGTCTTAGTGTTGGGTTTTACAGGAGGTTTTTGGAGCTGAAGGGTGTTTTGGGGGGTTGCAAGGGAACTGGACCACCCCCTCGGGGGGTCCAGGTGGGGTTGGCAGGGCTCAAAGTGGAGCCACAAGAGGTAATTTCAGCCCCTCGAGGGGCAGCAAACACCAATCAGAGGGTGTTGCAGGTGGGATGGGACCTCGGGAGGTCTCTGATCCAGGGTCAGCCCAACGCTGGATTCAGACTGGGATGTTCAGGGATTTGAGCAGCCAGTTCTTGGACCTTCAAGGCTGGAGATGCCGTGATCTCCCCGTGTCCCTGCTCTGCTGCTCGTGTGTTCTCACAGTGACTTTTATTTCCTTAGATCCCACTAATGTGAAAAAAAACCACGTTATGGAATGTGCTCCTTGCACCCCTGGGACCTGCTGGAGCTTCTGAGCTTGGGGTGAGAGCCCAGGAGACCTGGGTGTCATCTGAGGTCAGGTTGAGGCTCCTTCTTTCTTGCCTTGATGGGAAGGAAGGAAGGGAAATGCTGGCGAGTTGAGAATTCCTGATTCATTCACTCCAGGGTTTAGGAGGTGCCACCAAACCACCCCCAAGCCCTTTCTAGCCTTGCCCAAGCTCCTGTGGCTACAGCAACGTGGTGTGAACCTGCTGCTGGACCATCCCTGAGCAGCAACAAGCTGGGGCTGAGAAAACATCAGGCTTGGGGCTCTTAACCCTGCATCCTTGCCAACCTCCCCAGGCAGAGATGGTCCCTCATCCCGTGGGGGGCAGCCCAGGTTCAGCTCCATCATCTCCCACAACCCAGTTTCTGTAGGACACCTCCAGAGCCTGCAAGCAGATCCCACCCGTGTCCCACGGGGTGATTAGGAACAATGAATTCTTGATACACTTCCCCTCTAATAGGCTCCTCATTTATAAGAATGCGGATAATACATCAATGGGAATTAACTTCACACTTCCCTTCTACTGGCAGGTTGAGCTGCAGGTGAGTGCAATGTAATTAAGAAATTAAAAGGTAATTTCCACATATGCTTTCTGCTAATCTAACCCGGCAATCGTTTAATTTACAGCAGGGGGACTGGCAAGGAGGGAAGCCAAAATAAATAAGATAATACTACATTTAATCACTCCGTGGAATGGCAATGGGGGCTGTGCTGGGAGGGGGCTTGGAGCCACAGTCTCCTCAAGTTCTGATTTTTTAAAATTTAAAATAAGTTAGAGAATAATAATAATAATAATAATAATAATAATAATAATAATAATAATAATAATTATTATTATTATTATTATTATTATTATTCCCCCTTATGGTTGTTCTTCTTGTTTCTGTAGTGAGTTCATCACGCAGCAATGACAATTTTGGCTTCCTCATCTCCACGGAAGAGTGAGAGGTTTCTCCTCAAATCATTCCCAGTCTCCCTGTCGCCAAGGGGTGCAGGAAATGGGCACGGAGCTGGGAAACCCCTGGGGAAACTGAGGCACGGGCTGGGTAATCTGAAGCCACCCAGAAGTTCTGCTTTTGCTCAGCAGAGCAGCTAAACACACACACACACACACCCCATAAACCCCCCTGCAGAATGGGCTGGTTGTCCCCCAACTACCACCCCCAGGGTGGGACATGGGGGCTGCCCTGGGGTCACCAGAGAGGCTGTTCCCTTCCCTGTTCTCCTCAGCACCACGCGGAGCTGCCGGTACCTCCCTGGGCTGCGGGAAAAGGGAGCACCGGGCTCCAGGCACGGCCCTGGAGAGCAGCAGGAGCTCAGCCCCGGGGCCTCAGCGGGGGATGCTCTACATGGCACTACAGCTTTTTGTTCCCAAACCTGAACCCTGGGGGGGTGAGTTTGTCACCTCCCTGCTGGGAGCTCGTCCCCTCCTCCATCCCCTGTGTGTGTGTGTGTGTGTCCCTTGCAGATGCTGCTTCTCATTCCCCGGGCTCCCCAAAGCATTCAGGAGGGAGCTTAATCCTCCAGAGACCTGGGGACAACAGGAATTACTGGCAGCCCTGGAAAGGGGGGTCCCACCTCCCCTCCAAGCTGCCAAAAAGCCACCAAGCCCCCTCCTGGTGGCCCCACCTGGATTAAGAGGGACAAGAAGGACCAAAACTTCACCTGTCCCTCCGTGGCACGAGGACCTGAGTGGCTGCTCTGACACCCCTGAACGGGGCTGCCTTGTCCCCCTGTCAATAATTGATCCGAGGAGCTGCAGCCTGCTCTTGTCAAACGAATTGCTCCCGAGGTAGAGGGAGGTTCTGTTTGTCCTCTTCAAGCAGCTCGAGAAATGGTCAAATAATATTTGCCCAGCAAATTGTTAAACAGCAGCTCTTCTGTGGCTCCTGGAGTCAATTATTCACTCAGCACTTGTTTACCTGGTGCTGGTGCTCCCTGCTTCTCTGAGCAAACAGCCGAGGGGGTGTGGAGCTGCCCCTGGAAACCCAGCAGGGAGGGGGTTCTCTGTGTCCCTAGGGATGGGGAAAAGCTGCTGGGAATTGTGTGTGTGTGGAGCTGGGATTTGGTGGTTGTGGTGGCAGAGGAGGGTTTGTGGTCCTGCCACTGCTGCAGAGGGGCTGCTGGGGGATGATGCTGCAGCTTCTGGAAGAGAACATGAGTGAGATGTTCATGGGATAAAAGCTCTCTGGGTTGTAGAGCCTTAGGAGATTCATAAATCTAAATGTTACCATCTACTTGATCTCCTTGATCCTCCTCTTCACTCTACCCCTTCTCCTGCCCACCACGGGATTCCCAGGGGAAGCTGCCAGGATGCATCACTGCCCCTTTGGAGCACCAAAATCCTTCCTTTCCCTTCCTCTTCCCCTTCTCTTTACCCTTTCCTTTGCCTTTTTCTTCCCCTTCCATTTCCCCTCCCATACTTCTTCCCCTCATTCCTTTCCCTTCCCCTTCTCCTTTCCCAATCCCCTTCTCTTTCTGCTTTCCCTTTCCATCCCTCTTCACCTCACTCCTTTCCCTTCTCCTTCCCATCCCCTTTTTCTTCCCTTCTCTTTACCCTTCCCTTCCCAAACCCCTTCCCATTCTCCTTCCCTTTCTCCTTGCCTTCCTGATCCCCTTGCCATTCTTCTTCCCATTCCCTTCTCTTCCCTTTCTCCTTCCCATTCCCTTTGCCCGTCTTCCTTTTCTCCTTCCCTTCACCCTTCTCCTTCCCTTCCTCTCCTCTTCCCTTTCTCCTTCCCTTCCCATTCCCCTTGCCATTCTCCTTCCCCTTTCCCCCTCTTCCCTTTCCCTCCTCTTCCCTTTCCTTTCTTATTCCCTTTCCCTCCTCTTTCCTTTTCTTTCTCCTTCCCTTTCCCTCCTCTTTCCTTTCTCCTTCCCTTTCCCTTTCCCCTTCCCATTCTCCTTCCTTTCCTCTTCCCTTTCTCCTTCCCTTCCCATTCCTTTTGCCCTTCTCCTTCCGTTTCCCTCCTCTTTCCTTTCCCATTCCTTTTGCCCTTCTCCTTCCCTTTCCCTCCTCTTTCCTTTCCCATTCCTTTTGCCCTTCTCCTTCCCTTTCCCTCCTCTTTCCTTTCCTTTCCTTTCCTTTCTCCTTCCCCTTCCCTTTCCCCTTCCCATTCTCCTTCCTTTTCTCCTTCCCTTCCTCTTCCCTTTCTCCTTCCCTTCCCATTCCCTTTGCCCTTCTTCCCTTTCCCTCCTCTTCCCTTCCCTTTCTCCTTCCCATTCCCATTCTCCTCCCTTTTCTCCTTCCCTTTTCCTCCTCTTCCCTGTCTCCTTCCCTCCCCACCCCCGCAGCCCAGGAGGACACATTTCCTATGCATGGCCTGGGCTGGGCCGGGCTCTCCAGCCGGTAATTTGCTGATTGGAAAACCTTCCAGGGCAGGAGCTGAGCAGAGGGAGGGGGGAGCCGGGCCAGGGGGAGGATGAGATGGGAGTTCTCAAACTGTGAGCCCTAATACCAAGCATGTGGCCATATATTATTTTAATAAAGCCAGCACATCCTGCACTCACGACAGCTGCTGTTCCCTTTCTCTCATCCTGTGAATCTCATTTATTCCTCATTAGCAAAATCACCTGTTTGTCAAATAGGGACAGGGCTGGAAGACATGAAATTGTGTGAAGGCTGGTGGGGGCCTGGGGAGAGTGGGAAGAGCAGGAGGGAGGGAGGGAAGGCAGGAGAGCTGGGCAGCCCAGCTCCCTCTCACTGACTGAGGCCACAACTGATGAAGATCTCTTGAAGGTTGAGGTAGAAACGAAGATCTGGACCATTCCCAGTGTTCCCCCCCCCAGCCTGTTCCCAGCCTCCTGGGAAATGGTGGCACAGCAGAGGGGCTGGGTGCTCAGCACCCACCTGCAGGAGGGTTCAAATGTCCCACCAGCAACAATTTTCCCTTTCCAGGTCGAAAATTCCACCTGGTTCTCTTTTTCTTGCTCGGGGTTTTTTCTTTAAATTGAGCAAAGACGTTGGTGGGTCTGACCTGTTCTTTCAGAGAAGAGTTTTGATGAATCAGGATTTTCCACTAACACGAGAAAAAAAAAATACATTAAAAAAAAAATCCCTGGACTGCACTAAATCAAGTCTCTGTCACCCCCACCAGCCTGGAAATGGAGGGGTTGTTTTTTTCTGCTGGTTTTGCAGCTTATTTGATGGGTTTTTTCCCTGGCTTTTCCCTTGATCAGTTGAGTGACACGAGGGGAACCAGCTGGATGCACACCCAGCTTGCTGGTCTGCTGAAATTCTCCCTGGTTTGCTGAAATTCTCCCTGGTTTGGGGAGTTGGGGTTCAAATGGGATCCAATTCAACCATGTGTGTCTGAAAAATACAGAGAGGACAAAACCTGGGGAGGAGATCTGGGAGATCTCAGGTCTCCCCATCCCTCTGACCTCCTTGCTAAGAGCCAGGGGGAAAGACTTGGGCAGCAGCTCCTGTGGCTCCAGGAAAGCCTGAAATCCCACTGTTTATTCTTTTTTCCCCCACACACTATTTTGCATTTTGGGATTTACCCCAGTGAGGGGTTTGTTGTGGGAAGCCCTACCTGGCTCTGCAGCTCCAGGAAGACATCTGCCCACCTCAGCCAGGTTAAGCCACTTAGGAGTCAGCACCAGGAGTCCCCAGCTCTCTGGAAGGTCATTTCTAAACTTGAGGGAAGTAAAGGCTGAGGAGGTGAAGGAGAAGACCATGACTATGCACATTTTTCTACTCATCCTATTTTTTTCCTACTTAATCTCTTTCCTCCTCAGTTTTTTGGTCTCGTTCTGACCATCCATCCATCTTCTCCTCACCACCTTTTCCCCACGTTTCCCTTCCCCAGGCTACTTCTCTCTACCATCTCCCCACTCTCCCACTCCTCTCCCCCCATAGCTCCTCTCCCCATCTCTCCATCTCCCCACCACAGCTGAAATCCTTCCTCCCAAGCCCCTCCACCTCACTCCATCTCCAGCTCACCACCTCATTCTCTCTCAAAGGACCCATCTGGGGACACCCAGTGTCCCAGCCTGGTGGCCCCCAAGTCCCTCAGCACCAGTCCCAACTCCCCTCATCACCCAGGACCCTTCGTTTCCCACCTCCAGGGTGCTGGAATGGGACAGCAGTGACCTCCCCCAGAGCTTGCAGCTCCACCTGCAGAGCAGGGAAGGCAAAAACCTGCCTGCACAGGGGCTGGAGATGTTGCACCCAACACCCTGTGGGATGGATGGATGGATGGATGGATGGATGGATGCTTCTCCCTCTGTTCCCTTTCTTCCCTCTCCTCCCTCCCCAATCCCCCCCCCCTCTTTTCCTTTCCCTCCTCTCTCTGAAAGTCATCAGGCCTAGCGAGGTCTTCTCCCACTTATGCAGCTCATGAATATTTAACAGCATCTGCTCTGGAGGCGATAAAGCCTACCAATCCTTGACAAATATGGCCTAATCTTTTCAATTTCGGGGTGCAAATATTCCTTCAGAGTCCTGTTTGTCACCTAGATTAATGACTCTGCCTCCCATAATCCTTGGGTGCTAATTCAAGTGGTGGCTACTGGGCCAGGCATGGCAAGGGGGATGCTGGGACACATGTGAAGGAGAGATTACCCACTTGAGGGTCCTTTTGCTGCAGGGTTTTGTTCCTCCATTGGCAGTTGGGGACAAGGAGGGGGGGCCTGGGGGTTGGTTTGGGTTTGATTCCTCTTCGTAGCTGCTGAATATCCATCCAGGATTCAGGGTGGGGGGGCTGGGTCTCTGCTTCCCTCTGCTTTTCCCCCACCCCCCCCAGCCAGGGATGGGATGGGAGACATGGGTTTGTCTTCAATTCTGGATCCTCATTTTCCTGATGCAGGCAGCAGGACCATCAGACTAGATTTCCAGAAGCTCCCCAAGGCTGGAAATACTCCAGGGTTCTGCATCAGGATCAGCCCCATCCCAGAGATCAGAGCCTTGGGATGGAGGAAAATCTTGGCTGCTTCTGTTCAGCCCCATGTCAGGACCCTCCTCACACCCTGATGCCTGCCTGGGTGTGATACAGGGCTGGGTGATGCTCAGCTCTCAGCCCTGCTCAGTAGAAGAAGTGATGGTTTGGACTGAGTTGGAGCTGATGGTCCATTGTGAGAGCCACTGCAGCAGCCTGGGGTTCTTCAGGCATGTAGAGCTCCTATTTGTGATAGAATCCCAGCCTGGTTTGGGTTGGAAGGGACCTTAAAGATCATCCAGTCCCACCCCCTTGCATGGGCAGGGACACCTCCCACCAGCCCAGGCTGCTCCAAGCCCCATCCAACCTGCCCTTCAACACTGCCAGGGATGGGGCAGCCACAGCTTCCCTAGGCAACCTGGGCCAGGCTCTCACCACCCTCACAACAAAGAATTTCCTCCTCATGTCTCACCTAAATCTCCCCTCTTCCAGTTTTAATCCCTTCCCCCTTGCCCTCTCACTACAAGTCCTTGTCCCAAGTCCCTGCCCAGCTTTCCTGGAGCCCCTTCAGGCCTGGAATGCCACTTAAACTCAGGGAATGCTGAGTGCTGCTGCCCAGCAGAGAGAGGCCCTGGGCTCCAGAGCACAAGGAAACACTGAGACCCACCAGAAAACCTGGAGGTGAAGCTCTCAACACCACCAGTGGGTGCCACCATTTCTGCTGCAGGAGCATGACTGGGTGCACGGGCAGCTTTGCAAGACTCTTGGAGAAAGAGCCCAGAGAAACCTCTGGTCCTCTTGATCCCAAATCATCCATGCAATCCTCTCTTATGGAAGGATCTGAACGTGGAGGCTGTGAAACCATGAAGGTTCTCATAAATAGGATTTATTTCCTTCCCTCTGGCTAATAGAAGTCGCTGGGGGCAGGGCAGCCCTAAAATAACAGGTCAGCTTTGCACCAGGGTGTTCTCCTGCAAAAGGGCTTCCCAGGGATGTAGGAACCCTCTGAGATCCTGAGATTGAACACAAACCCTTTTCTCTACTCATGGGGGCAACCCCGGGTGCCCACAGGAAGCTGATCCCCAGGAAAAGCTCCTCTCCCCTTGCTGGATGGGAAAAACTTCCACCTGAAGCAGGGAATGCAGAGCAGGGGGATTATTTATGGCTCACCAGGAGTTATTTTTAGGTTTGTTTCACGTTTCTCTGGCAGAAAACGCTTCCTCAGCCAGACAAAAATAACGTTGTGGATCAAACAAAAGGAGGAAAACAGCCTTTTTTTTTTAATTTGGGTGAGCAAAATCAGAAAACTGCTCCTTCTCCCTGGGCAGAAACAGTTGGAAGCAAAGGCACAGAAAAGTTCTGGGTTTGATCCTTCCTGAAAACACTTTGGGAGGGACAAACTGCCAACCCCGTTTCCCAACCCAGCATTTCCCTCTGGCTTTGCAGTTGCTGATCCCCCCCCTCACAGGATTCCTGTTGGGAATTCAGGGCAGCATTTTCAGCACCAGCTCCGGAGCTTCCTGGGTCTTCCTGGGGGTGAGGGGGGCAGCCTTCCTGGGAGTGATGCTGGTCCCAGCACCTCCTCCAAGTGGGCATCTGGGGTGGGTTGAGGTTGAGCTGAAGTTTGAAGCCCAGGGATGGAGAGGAGGAAGGAAGGATGGGGGGATTGCTCCCTGCCCCTTCCCACTGCTCCCTGTCCCCTTCCCACTCCTCCCTGCCCCCTTCCCACTGCTCCCTGTCCCCTTCCCACTGCTCCCTGTCGCCTTCCCACTGCCCCCTGCCCCCTTCCCACTGCTCCCTGTCCCCTTCCCACTGCTCCCTGTCGCCTTCCCACTGCCCCCTGCCCCCTTCCCACTGCTCCCTGTCCCCTTCCCACTGCTCCCTGTCGCCTTCCCACTGCCCCCTGCCCCCTTCCCACTGCTCCCTGTCCCCTTCCCACTGCTCCCTGTCGCCTTCCCACTGCCCCCTGCCCCCTTCCCACTGCTCCCTGTCCCCTTCCCACTGCTCCCTGTCGCCTTCCCACTGCCCCCTGCCCCCTTCCCACTGCTCCCTGTCCCCTTCCCACTGCTCCCTGTCGCCTTCCCACTGCCCCCTGCCCCCTTCCCACTGCTCCCTGTCCCCTTCCCACTGCTCCCTGTCGCCTTCCCACTGCCCCCTGCCCCCTTCCCACTGCTCCCTGTCCCCTTCCCACTGCTCCCTGTCGCCTTCCCACTGCCCCCTGCCCCCTTCCCACTGCTCCCTGTCCCCTTCCCACTGCTCCCTGTCGCCTTCCCACTGCCCCCTGCCCCCTTCCCACTGCTCCCTGTCCCCTTCCCACTGCTCCCTGTCGCCTTCCCACTGCCCCCTGCCCCCTTCCCACTGCTCCCTGTCCCCTTCCCACTGCTCCCTGTCGCCTTCCCACTGCCCCCTGCCCCCTTCCCACTGCTCCCTGTCCCCTTCCCACTGCTCCCTGTCGCCTTCCCACTGCCCCCTGCCCCCTTCCCACTGCTCCCTGTCCCCTTCCCACTGCTCCCTGTCGCCTTCCCACTGCCCCCTGCCCCCTTCCCACTGCTCCCTGTCCCATTCCCACTCCTCCCTGCCCCTTTCCCTCTGCTCCCTGCCCCTTTCCCACTGCTCCCTGTCCCCTCTCTCTCTCTTTTTGTTTTTTTTCTAGCTGAGAGGGCTCAGAAAAGCCAAGTTGGAGCCTTTGTGATCCCGCAGCATCGTTAGGACCCTCCTCCAGGGGGGAGAGGGAGCAGCTCATTAAGCGGCCGCTTTGAAGCCGGCTCTGTTTGGGGTTCATTTGTCCTCGGGCAGAAGGGAAACCTCTGTGTTTCCAGGATGTTTTTTCCTGGAGGGGTTTCCTGGAAACACAACAAACATGACCCCAAGGAGCCGCTGCCCCAGCCCACAGGGGTGGGAGATGAAGCCCCGGGGCTTGTGCTCAGCACAGAGGCAGCAGAACAGCCCCGGTGCCTTCAAGAAGAGCAAAGCAGGTTTGATGCCACCACGGGTCCCCAGCAGGGTCTGCCCCATCCTCACCCCATCCCTCCCTGGGACGTGGCTGGTGGGACTTCCACAGAACCATGAAGGTTGGAAGAGACATCCAAGCCCATCAAGTCCAACCCAACACCTCCAAGCCAGCTAAACCATGGCCCAAACTGCCACCTCTACGTGGTTTTGGAACATCTCCAGAGCTGGTGACTCCACCACCAGCCCAGGCAGCCCGTGGGAACCCTTGGCCACCCTTCCACTAACAAGATTTCCAGGAAAAGGAAGAAGAACCTCACGATCAATAGAGCCTGGTGCTCCTCATGAGCAGGACAGGTGAGGGACTCACCTCCTCTGCCAACAGGTCAAGGACATTGGAAGGGCACAGTGGCTGGAGCTGGCAGGAGCAATGGGGAGGGAAATAGTCTCTTCTCTTTTGTCCATGGTCCTGCTGCCACCCTGAAGCACCTCAGTGGTGTTTCCAAGCAGGTGACTTTCCCAGGGCTGTATTTCCACGCTGAGTTTGCTGCTGTCGTGGGCAGAAAGGGAGAAAGAGTCAGCCCAGATCTCCTGCCTCCCATGTTGACATTCCCAAGGGAGTGCCAGAGATGTGACAGGGTTCCAGGATCCCAAATCCTGCCCCGTGCCTCGTTCCAGGTAAAGCACCAGGCAAAACCTGGGGCTGACAGAGGTGAAGGGCTCATCCACCAGAGAATCACAGAATCTCTCATGCCAGGTACTCATGGGTGGGGATCAAAGAGTCCCCCAGAAGCTGGACAAGACCCTCTGCAGGATCATCACTGCAGCCCTCACTTTACTGCACCCAAATGCTGCTGTCTGGGGAATTTGGGCAGGAGGGACAAGCTGGGAAGCTCCTGTTGCTTCCAAGGAAGCTCAGGAAGGGGTGTGGGAGTGAGCACCTCATCTGTGCCACCCTGGGGGACTGGCTGACCATGGCCATGGCCCCAGCCACAGCTGTAGACAGTCATGGCCACAGAGAGATCCCAGGCAGCATGTTGGGCAACCAGGTTGTCCATGACATCTCTGCACATCTGCCAGGAGAAGTTGGCCAAGAGCAAGGGAAGAACAAGCCCTGGCCAGATGCAGGCAGTTGGCACCAGCTGCTGCATCCCCAGCCCATTTCCAGCACCCAGTCTGGGGCCAGGGCTGTCACCTGGTGGCCCCTTTAATTGCTGGACATCTTGACATGTGTCACTCAACCCTGGTTGCCTGTGACAACCTGGAAAAAGCCACTTGCAAAGAGAGGGAAATGCTCTCACCTGGTTTCTTTCGGGTCTTGCTGGACCTGGTGGGAGCAAATTCAGGCTTTGGGGCAGGTTTCTCTCTTGTCCCAGCATGAAGAGCAGGCAGAAGGACTGTCCCTGTGGCTTCCCCATCCATGGATGCTGAAAATGGAGTGACAAGTTGAGGCTTGACTGAGGTAGGAGGTTGGGGAGCAGGGATGTGATGACACCCATGGCTGTGCTGCTGGAGAGGGGGGTCAGGGAGTGGAGAAAGCTGTGAGCCCCTTAGCAGGTCCTGTCAGCCTTATTCACACCTTATCAGATGGGGGAAGCCCAAAGGGCCGTGAGGGAGGTAATTAATCTTGGTCTCCAGCAGAAAGGCTCCTGGAGAGGAGGGGGGAGGTGAAGGGAGGGACTGTTGGAGGGGAGACAGGAACTGTGCAAACACTCAGCTGGGTTTTTTTTGGCCCTTCAGGTGAAGTTCAGCCCAGATCTGAAGACACCTTTTGTACTTCCCCTCTGGTTTAATGGGGATTTTATTATTATTATTTTATTTTGGGATCATCAGTTTCTCCTCACCATAAAACACCTCATCACCATCATCTCTGCAAAGCACTTTTATGACACCTTCATCTGATTATCTGAAAGCACTTAATCAGCATTAACTCATTAAGCTTCCCCATGGCCTCAGTGGGAGGAGGAAGGGTTGGTGTCTATTCCAGAGCAGCCCCCATGCCCAGGGGTGGCTGGGGCCACAGCTGGGGTCACAACCACCAGCAGCACTTGGTTCCCAGCTCCATTCCATAGGGAACTCACTGCTTTTCCTCCCTGGAGCAAGGCTGAGCTGGATGGACAGCAGGTTTCTCCAGGAGGTGGATCTGCACCCCCTTTCAGGGACCAAAGGCAAAGCACCTCACACAGTCTCTCAGCATCACCTGGACCTTAGGGGATGGGCTTGCTGTGCTTTACCTGCCTGCCACCTGTCCTGATGTCACACACAGGGTCATCCCACCAGCTCTGATGGTGCAGTGAGACAGTCTCGTTTGACCAGCCCTCCTGACACACCTTTCATGGCAAAGGAGAACAAATCCAAGCTCTCAGCAAAGCCCCAAGCTCATGGAGCCCTGGTGCTGTGCTGAGCCCTGGCAAATCCCCACCTGCCTGGCCCAGAACTGCTGAGCTCAGTCCCAAGAAGGAAGCACTAGGACATCCCCCACCTCCCCAGGGAGCTCTGCTGGGTGTTGGTGTCCCACTGCACCCCACATGGGACCAGCAGAGCAGGGGGACACCCCAGACCACCCCCCTGCACAGAGGATGCTCCCAGCTCCATCTCCACAGGGACCCCCGGGGTGTCCTCCAGCCACGTGCCAGGACAAGCCAACCCCCCAGCAGCAGCTCTCACATAACCAGGCACAGCCTTTCTCCTGGCTCTGGTGGCAAATTAGACCTCTGGAAAGGGGTGGTGGGCAGGGTTGCCCATCTGCTCCTGTTTTTGTCCCTCAATTAGGGCCTCATCCCCAGGGTGCTCACGGTGCTTCATTGGTTTCCGCTTCACGTTCCTCCTGGTGCTCAGACACCACAGCAGAGCAGCTCCACTGTCTCCAGAGAGCTCTTCCCTTTGGACTTCAGCCATTTTTTTCCAGCCCTTTTCTCTTTTTCCCATCCCCCAGACTAATTCAAGCAGTGCTCCCAAAGGGCAGGCCCTGTCCAGGCCTCCCACGGGTGCTGCACGATGCCCACCCACACCCACCCACACTTCACCCACTGCTGTGTCCTCAAGACACTTGAGGAGCTCCCTGCAGGACTTCTCCTGCCTGCTGGATCTCTCCCACACCTCCACCCAGCTGCCAAAGCCACCCATCTCCAGCAACACTCCCTGCAGATCTCAGTCGTTTCTCCCTCAACCTGTTTTTCTCCATCCTCCTCCTCCCCTGGGAACAGGGGTTTCCTCACCCATGAACAAGGCTGGTGTCACAGCCACTTGGGGCTTGGGTCCCCTCCCAGCTCACCAAAGTCCTCCACCCTTTTGGCCAGAAGAAACTGAAGCCATCTGTGCAAACATCCCTCTTGGAATCCAGGGCAGCAGGGGCAAGGCTGGTGGGAAGGAGACAGGACACTTGGAGAGAGGAGAGGATTCATGGCAAAGGAGAAGTGATGAAGTTCAGCTGCTTCTAACACTACTTCAGCATTTGCCCCATCCCTGGCAGTGTTGAAGGGCAGGTTGGATGGGGCTTGGAGCAACCTGGGCTGGTGGGAGGTGTCTCTGCCCATGCAGGGGGGTTGGATCTGGATGATCTTTAGGGCTCCTTCCAACCCAAACCAGGCTGGGATTCTTTGACCAGAAGCTTGAGGGGAAATACTTTTGCCTCTGGGCTTGGAGAGGTGGCTGCTTCTTTCACTTTGGGCCAAAAAAAACAACCAACCAACCCACAAAATAAATGTTTAACTGACCAATGTGGGTGATGGAGGCTTGGGACTGGGTTGGAGGTCTGGCTTTTGTGGGCTGGACAACCCTGAGGTCAGGGGGCAAAATCCTGCAGCCAGATTTGGGGGTGGGGGGGGAGAAAGAAGAGATGCTGGTGGGACCTTGGGTAGATGGCTGGGAACCTCCAGGGGTGCAGGGGGCCAGGAACCCTCCTGCCCCAGGCAGACCATGCTGGGAACTGCCCCAGGTGGGCTCAGGGACAAAACGGAGGGTCTCCCATGGAATCCCAGCTGGAAAAGCTGGCAAGGGACACCTGGGCTGCAGGAAACTCCTCTGAGGGCTCTGGTTCTTTGGTCACTGCTTCACAGGGATTCAACTGCCCATCACAAACCACAGGCAGAACCTGCCCAGTACCACTCTGGATCCCCAGATCAAACACCAGGCAACCCTGGTGAAAGGAAAAGAGAAAAATAAATGCTCAAAAAAAACCCAATAACATGAAGGTGGGTGAAGTCTGTGTCAGGGCTGTCAGGCTGCAGAAGTGGATGCAGACCCACCCTTCCTATTTTTGTCCTGATTCCCTTCACTTCCCTGCCTGGCTGCTGCTGCCTCCAACCCCTTCATTTTTCCATCCCCCAGATGTGATGGTTTCATTCCCTGGGCAGCTCCTGGGGGCTGAGCAGCTCCTGCAGCTGAGAAAGAAAAAAAAGGAGTTGAGCATCAGTCAGTAAATCAGGGGCAAGAGAAGTGCTGAGTCATGACATCTGACACTGGGATGTGCTGGGTCTGGGAGCCAGAGGCTGGGAGGGCACACACAGCTCCTGCCTTTGGGATCCAAACACAAGGAGAAAGGCAGCACCTGGAGAACCTGAGCACCCTTTTCCTCTCCTCTCTCCACCCTTTTTTCCACGGCTGCCCAAGTCAGAGAGGGTGTCCAAGACCCTGGAGCAGTAAAAGTGGTGCCCAGTTGCACCACACCACTTTGTTCCCTCCTCTCCTTCTTGCCCAAGACGGAAAAATGCCTCCCAATCCCAGCTGGAGCTCAGGTTGGTTCTGCCCACCCAAGCTCCTGCTGCTTGGTAAAGGGAGAAGAGCAGCTCCCAGCTTTTTGCAAGGCTGGCACAGCCCCCAGGAGCACACGTGCCTGCCCACCCATGTGCCTCCAGGATCATGGATGCAGTCAGTGGGGTTTGGAGGCAAAGAGATCCAAACCCAAGCAGAACAATCCCTGGTTTCCCTGGTTGTGGCCAAGGTGGCTCCACAGCCCATTTCCATCCCTGCTGGATGGGGAAAACCCTTTTCCCCTGGGAAGAACTGCTGTGTATTTTGACTTTAGCCTGAGTTAAGACTAAAAAAAAAATCATCTCATATTTAAAAAATAAAAAAGCCTGCTCAGATGGGAATAATGGAAATAACTCTGAGCTGCTTTCTGAGCCCTGGTGGCACCTTGGGGGTCAAACAGGGCTGAGCTTGAGCCACCACTTAGTGTAATCCTGCTTTGCTGACATGTGAGATAGAGGTGGGACACCTGAGCTGGGCATGGGGCCCTCCCACCAGTGTTTGTCCTCCCCAGCCCACCCCTCTCCCAGTCTCCCATCAGTGCCCACCAAGGTTGGCACCCAGAGCTCTGTCCTGCCCCCCAGCTATGGATCTTCTCCCCAGACAGACCTTGTGTCTCCTCCCCAGAGCCAACAGCCCCACGTGGATCTGACTGTGGCTCCTGGCAGGGCTCTGGCCTCTCCCATCCACTCCCCCCACCCCAGATGTTCCCTCCAGGCTGTCACCCGTGAGGCTAAACCCACCCAGACCTGCTGCTTGGCACCAGAGCAGCCTCACGACGTGGTGGGGGGGTCACCTTCCCACCAGCTGCAGCAGCAACTTCCCACCCAGCCTTGGGGAAAGCAGCATCCCACATGGAATTACTGCTCCAGCAGAGCCACTTTTCCCCCAGCCCAGGCTGGTTCTTGCCCTTCCCCAGGGCTTTCCTGCTGGCTGCCAGCTGAGCTGACCACTTGCTTCCCTCATTGTTCCCCTCCTCCTTGTGGGCAGAAGAGCTGAGGGCAGAACTTCCAGCCTCACCCCTGGCATGGCCAGGTCCTGCAGCACAACCAGCACATCTCCCCAGCTCCTGCAGCCCCTGGGCTGGTTTCTCCTGCCAGGGCCTGGAGGAGCTGCACGGAGCTCGTTGGCTGCTGCCAGGGGTCAGTGGTGACCCAAAGGGCTCAGTCCTGCTCTGGCTTCTTCCAGGGGAGCTCAGGGATGTTCAGGCTCTTCTAGTTCAGGTCTCACCTCATCCCTGGACAAGGAGATCCCACTCATGCAGGAGTTTCCTCAAGCAAGCCCATTTCTTGGGTGGTTTTTGCAGTGTTTCAGAGAGGAGAAGGGCAGGAGGCTCCAGAGTTCCCCTGAGGACCTTCCTGCAGTTCAGGGCTGCAGATCCTCAGGGGTCACACAGCTGGGATGCAGGGCAAGGGGGGAGGCAGGGCAAAGGTGGGGGGGGGATGCAGGGCA
>NW_009952963.1:37147-45180 GCF_000747805.2 Chaetura pelagica | reverse complement strand
AGCAGGGGCAGGGGGAGCGGCCGAGCGGGGCCAGCCAGGCTGAGGAGACACCCCCCCCAAACCCCATCATGGCAATGGGGAACTGCAAGTGAGACAAAGAAACAGGGGGAGAAACCCCCAGCAGCACCTTGGCCATCCCAGCCACAGCTCCCACCAGGGCAAAGGGGCCAGAAGAGCTTGACATTCTCCTCTCCCCACTGACCTGCACAACAAGGAAGGAGCCAGCAGGTGAAAAAAACACCTAATCCTTTCCCTCCCCACCCCCTGCAAGGGGACACCAACCTGCAGGGCCAGCCTGGCCTGGGATCTCCCTCCTTTCCCACCACCAACCATGACAAGAAGGGGGAAAAAAAAAAGAGGAATAAGCAAAGAGGTTAATGAGATGTTTGCAATCCAATTTACATCTTGTTTGGGAAAACAGCATTTCAGTTGTAACCCAGCCTGGGAAACCCCCCCCCCCCACCAGTGCCCTCAGTCTTTTGCTAAATTTATTTCACAGCTTTCCAGAACGGGCTGGGCCAGGTCAGAACCCTTCCATTATCATTTTATCTCTGCCTCTTACTCTGTAATTACAAGCTGCTTTCCTCATTCCCCCTCCTCCTCCTCCTCTCCCCCCAGCTCCCTTCCAAGCTCAAGGTGGGAGATGCTGGTCTTGCTTTAAGCTCCTTCCACAATTTGTCTCACCCACCGAGGCCGGGAAGGGTTTTTGGCCCTGGTTGGAGCAGATAAGAAAGGGAAGGTGGTGGGGAAAAGGGGGGGGTGGGGGGGGAACATGCTGGTCTGCAGCTCCCCAAGGATTAAAATATTCAGATGCACCGGTGAATAGCAATGAGCACTGGAAGTGAAGGCCTGGAAAGGAAGAGCTGGAGCAGTTGGGGTGGATGTGGTGGGAGGGAGAGGAGCTGCAGAGAGGTCTGTGGCACCAGCACCCCCCCTCCTGCCCCAGCCCTTGCCCAACGGGGGGTGCTGGTGGGCATGGGGCAAGTCATGCCCCTCTGTACCCAGCACCCTGCTCTGTGCCCTGGGGAGGTAGAGAGGAGGCCTCCAGGAGCCCTTTTTGGCCAATACCCCCAGCTAAGTTCCCCAGGGAGCATCTGGTTGCCCCCACACACACACAGAGCCAGGGACCAGCACCTCCCTGAGCTCCCAGGGCAGAGATTCAAACCCATCTCATTCCCTGGAGAAGGAGCATCTTGTTCTGCACCAGCTCATCCTGAAGGACCTTCCCAAGGAACACAGAGGGAGGGGAGGCAGCAGCCAGAGGGATGCCCACCCCTTTGGAGCCCAGAAACCCCTTGATCACAAGGACAAGCCCTCACAGGACTCCCAGCCTGACTTTGGGCTGGAGTTGCCCCCTCTTTCTACCCTGGGAGAAGGAGATGCTGCCTTGCTGGGGGGACAGGGCCTGGATGCAGCTGGACACAGGCAGCAGCACCTCCCTTTGTTGCAAAACTTGGCTTCACTTCAGTCACCTGTGAGCAGGAATCAGACAAGAACTTGCAGGCAGCTTGAGCACACACCCAGCCAGCCCAGTTGCCCATGAGAAGGCCTGTGTAATTAACAGGCAGCCAGCTTCTCTTTCATGTGGCAAAGAAAAGATGGGGAGGGGGAGAAGGGGGGAGAATATTTTGCCAAAGCCACCCTCTGCAAGCAGGTTTCTGCAGGGCAGCTTGTTGGAGCAGCACAGGGGCTGGGAGCAGAATCCCAGGGACAAGGAGGAACAGGTCACAGGCCCCTTTGCCCACCCCTCCATGTGCAAGCTGGGTCCTTCCCACTCCTGGGGAGAGGAAAGAAAAGCCTTTTCCCTGCTAGATTTCCCAGTGCAGGGAGCCCCTCTCTGCTGGAAGTGGCAGGAGGGTGGATCTTGGTGCTCCTGGGGCTGAGCAGCAGGATGCTCTCCCACCACGTGCTGGGATCCCCCTCATATCACCAGGGACCACATTTCATGCCTGTGCCCATCACACACTGTACCAAGGGCACTTGAGCATGACTCAAGTCACACACACACACACACACACACTGTGGTTGCCCACAGCACTGAGCACAAAGACACCCTGATTCCCCCCAAAACCAAAGCTCAAAGCTCCTGCTCCAGCCCAGAACTGAGGGGACACACACACACAAACACACCCCCTGCCTCTGCTGGAGGAGCATTAAAACCCCATTAACCTGGGCTTGTCATTAATCACTCAAGGTTGCCCAGTGGGGACAGCCCTGACACCCCAGTGCCCAAGCTCCTGCCAGTGTCCCCAGTCCAGCTCCAGGTGACACAGGAGGTTGGATCCAGTTAGAACCCTGCAGGTGCCAGGTCATTCATTTCCTCCATGAGGAGAAGGAGGAAAGATTTGCCAGGATTGGAAATAACCACCCAGGGGCAGGGGGGCTCTGGCCACCACCTCCCACCCCAACAGGTGATAACCCCCTCTGTGAGGGGGCTGCAGGTGAGGAACCCACCCTTTAACACTCTCTGGAAGAAGGTTTCCAGGCAGAGATCCCAGCCTGGGATCAACCCTGGAGCTCAGGAGAGCTGAGGACACAGAGGGGACACCTTGGGATGCCCTGAGCAGGTTAATGCCACAAGAGCCTCCACCAGCCTGGGTGAGTGGAGGCTGAAGCCCCATCAAGCCCTCCCAGCTCCATGATATTAAAGCTTTCCCCTCATGCATAGAAGCAGGCAGGGGGGCTAATTGCTTCTTATGACACTATAATGGTAGGACTATTTACAGTAGATTAAAATCCAATCCATAATGAGGTATAATAACTTTGCAAATGCCAGGATTTGTCAGAGGGTGAGGAGCATGGCTGAGGCACAGGACTGAGGGTCTGGGCATGGTGCAAAGGGCTCTGGCCAGAAACAAGGTGGGAGGTTCTGGTGGTTTCTCCCTTCATTGGTTGCTCCTCCCTTTGGTTGAGCCCTTTGGAGAAAGGGGCAGTGGGGATTAGCTGGAATAGCTTCACCCTCAGGAGGTCTCCCAGGTGCCTGGAAGGGCTGAGCAGTGTGTGGCCAAGCAGTGGGACACATCCATGGAGTCCTGCTGTGCCAGAAACAGAGCTCCTTCCCCAGGGAGGGGCTGTCCCAGGGGCAGACAAAGCAAGATCCTCCAGTCACGTCGTGCTGAGGACCCAGCACCAGAAAACCCTCCCGTGCTGGATGTCACAGACTATGCTACAACATCAGACCCCCCCAAAGCAAACCCACCCTCTCAGCCCACACAGACAGCCCCATGGGTGACAGGACTGTCACCTCTACAGCTCTGCCCCAGGGTTCCCAGGCCCTCCTGCAGCAGGGAAGACTTTTGGCCTGCAGAAAATCCAGGGCTGAGCTCTGATCCCATTGGGATTTGCTTCCTGCCCCCATCCCATGGTTACAGAGGTGACCTTGGAGGAGCCCAGCAACACATCAGCCCTGGCTGGTTCCAAGGAGGGTTTTATTTCCCTGTTGATGGTTTTTATTCCCTGCTGATGGTGCCCTCTGGATTTCAACTCGGACTTGGCTGCTCTGATGGTGTGAGAGGCTCTGCAGGAGAACAGACAGAGAGGAAAGAGCCCCAATGAAGCTGAGACCTGATTTCAGCACTTGGAAAAGGGCTGCTGCTCCTCAGATCCAAGGGCAATTCCTGGATCCCACCTGGGTGGTGCTGGCACCCTGCAGAGGGGCTTCAGCAACACACCTCAGGGCTCTGGTGACCAGCCAGGTCCTCAGCTGGATGGAATCATGGAATTGTGCTGGTGGAGAAGACCTTGAAGGTCATGGAGTCCAACCAGATCCTAACTCTACCAAACCATTAACCCAACTCTACCAACTCCAAGGAGACCAGCACTAGGGACCTGCTGCAAAGGGCTTGACATCACCAGAGCTCCAACATCAGAAGGCAAAGAGGCCCCAGGCTAGAAGGAGGTGTAGGAGGTGCTGAGGTTGGTGTGAGCTCCCCCGTGCTGGGGTGACTCCACCTCCCAGGGTAACCAGGCTCTCCAAGCACCTCCACCCCACATCTATACCATCTTCAGAACCTGCTAAGAAAAGCTGGCAGCAAACCCTCAAAAAAACTAGTTCTCCAGTACCTCATGCTGTGAATTTGTCCCTCACTCTGCTGGACACTCAGTCCCCCCCAGTTTGGCACAACTGGTTTGCAAGCAGTGAGAGTGAGGAGAGCTAGAAACAACATTTGATTTCCTAAATGGGAAAACCCTCTCCTCTTTGTACAAACTCTTCCTCAATAGATCACCTGAGCAGCAACCCCCTGCCTGGGAAAGTTGGGGGAACATGACATTGTACAAGCAACAACCACCTGAATGCTTGTTGTGCTTGGGAGAAAAACCAGCTGAGCCCCAAAGACAGCAAAGAGCAACTCAGTTGTGTCCAACTCACCTTCACATCAGCAGAGGCTCCATGTGGGACCCTCCCTGGGGTCAGAGCTGAGGGTGCTCCATGGTCAGGACCCAACAAGCCCCATCCCATCCTCTCCAAGCAAGGTGAAGCAGGGGATGGGTTCAGTCAGGAGTTCCCTGCCAGCAGGATGTCCATGGTCATGAAACAGGTTGGAAATCAAGCTGGGAACACAAGTGAAGGTCAGATCCAGTGGAACAGGCCAGTGATCAGCAGACAGGGCCATGGTGACCAGGTAGCTTCAAGCTGGGAAGTCAGCCCACAGGTTGAGGGGCACACCAAGAGGGTTCAGAGTCAGGCTGGAGGAGGAACACCCAGAGCAAAGCTCAGGAGAAGAGCAAAGCCCCAGGCCTGAGCTTAAATAGATCTCCCACCCCTGGGCAGAGGGTGTGGGTGGATGCCCTGGTTGTTGTAATTAAGGCCAATTAGCAGCCACGTGGTCCCAAGCCCTATTGCCTTCAGGGCTGGGAGCTTTGTCTGCAGGGTTTTGAGGTGTAGGGGGAGAGGGCAGAGGGTGTGGATCCAGGGGGGACCTGCTTGCCTGCTCAGCACCCCCGTGTGACACAAATCCCCCCAGCAAGACCCCCAGCAACCCCTGGCCAGCCCAGGCTCAAGGAGGGCACAGAGCCTGTTCCAAGCAGAGCCACGAGGAGCACCCACAGCCACCCCCATGGCTCAGAGAGTGTCCTTTTGCTGTCCCCAGGGCAGGGCTGGTGTGGCAGCACCCCTCAGCCCCCCACCAACCCCTCACACACTTCCACAGGCACATCTGGTTTCTTCTGAAACCAGAAGAGGTTTCATCAAGTCAACCTTTGAGCAGAACACGTTGGTTGAATCCATATGTTGAAGCTGTAAAGGAGGGGAGAGATCCAGGAGCCCAGCACCTCCAGCACAAGGGATGGAACATCTCCCAGGAACAGCTCCCACCACATGGCACCTCCTGCCATCCCTCCAGGAGGAGACAAAGCTTCTTGGCCAGACTCTGACCCAATTATCTCCTGGCAAACATGATCCTCTTTGATTTGAGAAGAAAAACACCATTTCCATCCCCCAAGCCCCCTTCCCCAAAATCCTCCATCCTGGTTTTGCCTGGAGGTGAGAGGGGGAGCAGAAACACCAGGAGAGGGTGACTTTGCACCCCGATGGGAAGGAGCCAGTGGCCACTGCCCAAGTCAAATCCCAACTTTATGACATAATGGGCTTTTTCTAACCCACGTTTGCCATGAACTTCAGCCCTGGCCCCAGGCACGAGGACAGCAGAGCTGAGATTCTGTAAATGTTAATCCAGCTTCAGCACTGTCATGAGCTAAAAGGTGGATGCAAGATCTGGCACATTCATCCCTTTTTTTTCATCTTTTTAGCACATTTCAGGGTAATATGAATAATAAATATTTGAGCTGAGGAAGGTTAAGGGATGGAGAGCCCTGGAGACTGGCACTCCCCAGGTAGGAAGGCAGCAGCTCCCTTCCATGGATCCCTTGTCTCCAGCAGGGACCCAGGGAATCCGAGTTCTCCAGAGAAGTCTGAGGTGCTTCTTGGCAGGGAAACACCTGGTGCAAAAGCCTTGTTGCTTGGAGAACTGGTTCCCATTCAAAGAGCAGAGTTTGGGCTGGTGAGTGAGCAGAGGTGGGGGCAAAAGTGGTGGAGGGAGCAGTGGTTAACTTGGTGATCTTAAGGGTTTTCTCCAACCCAAACCATTCCATGGTTCCGTGAGAGAAGAGCTTCCTCCAAGAGCCTTCAGGATCCACTGGACAAGAGCCTGGTCTGGTCAGCAAAGGGCCCCCAGGTCCCAAAGCTCTTTAGGCATCAAAGTCCCACTGCAACTAGATCTAGATCCACCTGGATTGAGAACTCAGTGGTGGAGCAGGGGAGCTGAGCACACAGCTCCAGTGTTTCACTCCAGTTGACTTTCCTGTCACTGGGGGACTGGTCTAGAGGCAGAGGATGGATCTGAACCCCATCAGCCCTGATGCTCCTCACCTGGCCTAGTTTTGTCTAACTTCAAGAACTTGAAGGATGTGAACCCTGTGTCAGGAGAACAGGCACCAGAGCATGGGAATTCCCACTGCTTCCCTGTCCCAGAGAACTGGAAGGACGTGGCACTTGCTGGGAGAAAAGGGCTTGGGCTGAGTGTCCTCTGGGGTGGGGGATGTGGGGCTTGCCCAGATTTGTTCTGCTATTAGACCTTTGTGGTGGGCACTTTGTCCTCTTGACTGCAGCCCTACAGCTGCCCCCTGTGACTGCACAACCCCTTGGTGGAACAGCCCTGGTGGCACAGAAGATGCTGTTCTACTGCCACCATGGGCCAAGGCTGATGGACACCAGTGCTGTGGGACACTGGGACACCCAGGGCTTGTCCCTACCCCTGGCAGCCAGTGGTGGAGGCTCTGCTGTCATGATGTGCCACTGGGGGAGGAAGTGCAAGAGGAAGGTCTTGCCTGTGCAACCAGCTTGGAGCAGGGACCTCTCCATGGCCCTGATTGGTCCAGGAGCTGCAGATGCTGGTGGGGGCAGAGATGCTGCATCCCCCCCTGCAGTTGCCTGATGCTCCCATCCTGACCAGTGCTGCAAGAAGCTGGCACAGAAGGGGAGCACTGGGAATGTCCCACTCCAGCAGGAGAGTCAGGGAGGTGGGGCAGCTTGAACCCAGCAGGAGACATGGGAAGGAATGGAGAGGGCTGATCCTGAGTGCCCAGGGTTGGGTATCGTGGGCCAAAGGGTGAAGAATGGGGGTCTCTGGGACCTTCAGCAGGGAGCAACCCCTGCCAACCCATACCTGAGGAGCACTGCTGGCCAGGAGATTGGGTGCCCTGGAGATGGAGTGGCCAGGAGATTGGGTGCCCAGAGGCTGGGTGGCCAGGAGATTGGGTGCCCTGGAGATTGAGTGCCCAGGAGACTGGGTGCCCAGGGGCTGGGTGCCCAGGAGATTGGATGCCCAGGAGATTGGGTGCCCAGGGACTGGGTGCCCAGGAAGGTTGGGTGCCCAGGGACTGGGTCCCCAGGGACTGGGTGGCCAGGGGCTGGGGGCCCCGGAAGGTTGGGTGCCCAGGAGATAGAGTGCCCAGGAGATTGGATGCCCAGGAGATTGGGTGCCCAGGGACTGGGTGCCCAGGAAGGTTGGGTGCCCAGGGACTGGGTCCCCAGGGACTGGGTGGCCAGGGGCTGGGGGCCCCGGAAGGTTGGGTGCCCAGGAGATAGAGTGCCCAGGAGATTGGATGCCCAGGAGATTGGGTGCCCAGGGACTGGGTGCCCAGGAAGGTTGGGTGCCCAGGGACTGGGTCCCCAGGGACTGGGTGGCCAGGGGCTGGGGGCCCCGGAAGGTTGGGTGCCCAGGAGATAGAGTGCCCAGGAGATTGGATGCCCAGGAGATTGGGTGCCCAGGGACTGGGTGCCCAGGGACTGGGTGGCCAGGAAGGTTGGGTGCCCAGGAGCTGGGTGCCAGAGCCTCTGAGTGCTCCTCACCCCTCCACCCTGCCCACCTCCGTGGACACTCCTGCCCACACCCACACCCACACACCCACCACCTCCATACCCGGCCTGGGGAGGGGGAGGGAGCTGCCCGGCACAGTTTAGGGGTGCAGCCTGGATGCCGTGCAAGGGCAGCAAAGCCCCCCCAGCCCCCCCCCTGCTTTGCCTCATGCCTTGC
>NW_009952963.1:30623-37122 GCF_000747805.2 Chaetura pelagica | reverse complement strand
GATTAGCATATTAATGAGGCTGTAATTTCCCCCGGAATTGCCTGCACGTCGGTGCCCGCTCACAGCGCTGGCCCAGGAGTTTGCTATGCAAATAAACTGGTTTTACAGGCTGTGGCTTAATTAACTCATCAAGTTCATCTTCCTAACAAAAAAGGCAGACTAACTGCGGATTAATGGACCTGTGTTTGCTCTTCTTTCTCTCTCCCCCCCTCCCCTCCTCTGCTCCCCGAGGCGATTCCTCCCTCCAGCCCCTTCCAGCCCAGCCCCAGCTCTGGGTGGATCCTTCATCCTTGCAAGGAGATAAATCCTGGGAAAAGAGATGGGGGGGGGGGGGGAAACACACACACACACACTTAATGCTGCACCCAGCAGAGTCTGGGAGGTTTCCTCCTAGACTTCAAGGGGAATAAGATGGATCAGGCCTGGAGGATGGTAATTACACCTCCAGTTGAAGCTGGCAGGTGACCACTTATGAGAAGGAGGTGGCCCACGGTGATGCTGTCTCTTGAAACTTGTCTCAGTGAGGATCAGGGGCTGGGGATTTTGGGGAAGGGGATTAAGGCACCGTTTTCTAGGGGAGCTGCAACAATCCTGCTCCATCCCTACCCATCCCGCTCCGTCCCCAGCGGCGCCGGGTCAGAGCAGGGAACAGGGATGGTTCCCTCTCTCCTGGGTTAATGAGAAGGGCCCTTCTCCCCCCGCACCCCCTGCCCAGACCCAGCCTGGCTTTTGAAAACGACCTCACAAAAAGGAAGCAGAAGGATTTGCAGAGTCACTGGGGGAAAGTTCCCACAGCCACAGCTTCCAACAACCAAACCTCTGGGTTTCTTGCACCACGAACGTGGTGACGAGTCGATGTCCCTTTCCCTTCCCTACTTCTTCTGTCCCTCTTTTTTTCCCTTCCCTGGGAAGAGGGAAGCAGTTTTCTGCAGCTCTTTATTTGGGTCCCAGTGTCCCACCTCCCCCCAGCTCACACATGGGGGGGAGTTGGAAGCAGCTGAGCTGTGCTGAGAGCCCCCAGGCTGTGCATGAGGTGACTCCACTTGAAGATGACATGTCTGAGCATATCTTTCTCTTTTTTCCCTTTTTTCCTTTTCTTTTCCCAGCTGTATTGTTAGTTAATTGTAGCTTGACCTCTGGGAAGGTTTTCCATGGCTGGGGAGGTGGCCTAGGAGACTGAATTCAGAGTCTGGAGTGGGGTTTATTTGGCATTCAGAGCATGAATTGTGCTGGCCTGAGGAGCTGAGAGCCCAGCCAGCCAAAAAGGCAAAGGGAAACTGAGGAACAGAGCTACTGAGAAGTGCCCAAGGTGGGTCCCTGGCCACCCAGTTTGGACCCTTGGCTTCCAACCCTTGCAAGCCACAGCAGATCTGCATCCTGCAATCACCCGTGGCTTTGCTGCTGGGCTGGAGAAGGGGTCAGTCCCCAGCCACTGAACTGTCAAAGACCACCCAGCTGCTCCACGTGCCCAGCTCTGCAACATCTCCTCAGGAAACCTTGGCAGAGGTTCACACCTCCCTTGGAACGAAATCTGGGAGCCAACCACCCCTCTCCCAGCTACAGGCATCTTGGAATGGACTTCAGTTGAAGCTTCCTTGCTGAAGTTGGTTTAGACTGGCCAAAGTCCTTGAGCAAATTAGCTGTACTCAGAAGCTTTTCTGCATTCACAGGGAAATGGACTGGCTGACCTAAAAGGTCTTTTCCATCTCTAATTTCTGTGGTTGTGTGATTCATTCCTCTTCTTTGAAAGTGTTTCCTACATGAAACGTCTGGTAGAAGAGGGAAAAAAATGATACTAAATAATCTCTTTCCATTTCCTCTCATCATTGTCAGAGATTATGAGAGGTGAGGGATCTGGCTGCTGTGACATTCACCAGGCAATGGAACAGAAAAGGCAAACCAGGCTTCAGCTTAGCAGCCAAGAAAGAAGTTATTCACCACACGAGGTGGGACAGGAGGTGACGTGCTGGAGACGTCCTTTCCAGGAAGGCAAATTATTCCTCACTTTCTCAGATCTTGAGGAAATGTTCATCTAAGAACACAGGAATGGCTACATCCCAACCAAGTCTCTCAGGCTGTTGTCCCCAGGAGGGACAAGGAGCCATTGTCAGGGGAAGAGCAGGGCCAGCAGCTGGGCCAGGATGGTCCTGGAGACCACCAGAGCCAGCTCTAGGTTCATTGTCCTTAACAGCCTTCAAGATGCTTCTTTCCTATGAGCTCCTTGAGTTTCCTCTTAACCCACTCAGCTCCTGCAGCAAGGAGTTCCATGGAGAACTCATGGCAAGAAGTTCAGTCTCAATCCTGCTCCTATCACCTTCACCTGAGGATGTGAAAGGCTTTTTAGTTACATGTTGGTCTCCTACTGACAGTTCCAGGAAGGAAATGCTATCAAGGGTATCAATGCCTTGAGAACCATCCCACTGGTCAATCCTTCCTGCCCCACATGCTCAGCAGCAAACACAGGGGGACACTGATGGAAACAGCTTCTTTTTCAACCAGTTTCTGCTTTAAAAGTTGAGGGTGGGCACATCAGATCATTTGCAGGAAGGCTGGGGAGCAAATGTGCTCCAGGGGTTCCTTTACAGCCAGCCTGGCACCCACTGCTGTCCCCAGAATGAAGAAGAACCGAAGGGACCACCCTCCCCTGTGGATAAAACAAACTCTCATGTACCAGTGAGTTTTTGCCAGGGATTTGGGGATCAGGGGTGGTTTGAAAAATTACCCATCTTCAGCTGCCCCCCAGGAGGTGTTTACTTGAAAAAAAAATGTTGCCACCATAATGTAGGACTTTCAACTCCTTTTATTTCATTGATTTAGTGGATTCTCATTCTCCCTTTTCTTTTCTGGAAGGAAGAGAAGTGATACAAACCAAAGCCCTTCTACAGCATCACCCCTTCACTGCAAAATATATTTATACAGATGTTATTTATTTATTTAAAAACCCCAAAGACTAAAGGCTAAATGGTTGCAGTCAGGGAACCACCCACCATTCAAGCAGTGGCCAGATCCCATTTCCAGTCAGAAGAAGGACCAGTCCTTTTTCAGATGACATTTCAGGATTGAATCCTCTCTTTCTCAATGGAAGGGAGGAAGATATTTTATTTTCTGGTACAGAAAAGGGAATCCAAGAGGACCAAGGTGGGGGGAAGCTGGACCTGCACAAGCTGAGCCTCAAAAGAAAGCCAGGTCCTTTTGTAAATATAGCAGAGAGGGATAAAACAAGGGAACAGATTTACAGGAGGAGACATCAACTTCTTCTCTGCTTAGGAGCTGGGGAAGCTGCTCCTGCTTAACCAGGAGGCACGGGGCAGGATGCAGAAATTACCAGGAGAGTCTCCACAGCTCTGTGGGAGGTCAAGCTCCATCATCATTGGGGTCCCTTCTGGCCCTCAAATCTCTGAATCCATTGATGCTCTGAGGCTTCAGAAGCAGCAGCTGCTCCAACGCAGCACCTAGTTCTCATAAGCATTTGGAATAATGGATCCATATTGTGCCAATGCATACTAATGTTAATATACATTTGCAGCACACAATGTGATGGCTTTGGAGACACCCGGGTGTCAGATTGAATCAGTGTCAGTGACACACCACACCAGGACTCCATGGCAGGTCCCTGTTGGCTTCTCCAGCAGGAAGCTTTCGGTTCTTTGAAATTCTGATGTTTCTCCTTTCTGGAGGGGAAAATAAAATAAAATAAAAATGATCAAGAAATGGTACCAGGCCTACAGCAGAACTGGTGTCTGTGGTTTGTGGTGAGCTACAGCCTGGTTTCCTCAGGGTGAGAGGTGTGGGTGTGAAGGAAAACAAAGAAGCTGCACGAGGAGGGACCGAAGAGTTCGGAGGTGCAGCCTTCTGCTCTCTCTGTTCATCTCCTCTCCTGCACTGCTGCACAGAAATGAAGAGCCAGAGGCTGCTCTCATCTCTGTGCATCCTGTCCCTGCTGAAGGCCAGAGAGGTTGCACCAAACATTTCTGAGCCACAGACCTGAGCCAGGTTTCATTCCACCCTTGGCTTGCGAGTGCAGCAGCAGGTTCAGGTTCTGCAAAGAGAAAATGGCCCCTGGAAAATGCTGCTTTGGCTTGGGGTGGTGGGGAACACAGGAGGAACACACCCCCACCCCCTGCACCCACCTACATGACCTCCCTCCCCCGGGGAAGCTGCCCCAAATATCATTTCCTTATGGTAACACAGGAGAACAGAGCACACCCCAGCACATCCCCACTGGTTCAAATGCTCCTTCTTCCCTCAGCTCATCTGATACATCAGCCCCAGTGCTGGGGACAAGGGGAATCTGTCACCACTCAGGTGCTGCAAGGGTGAAGGTAGCTTGGGGACTCACCTGCAGCAAGGCCTGGCTGGCTGGAGGCCTCCTCAGGAGCCCTGCAATGCCTTTTGGGGGCTCCATCCCACACCCTGGCTGTGGTGAAAAGACCTTCTGAGCTTTGCCCCTTTTCCACCCCCACCTCCAGCCATGGGAAGCTGCTTTGAACAGACACACTTAAACCTGTGTTTCCCACCCCCCCACACACACACAGTGATTTTTGCCTGCACCAAAAATTCGAATAAAAATGAAAAGAGCACAAGTAGCACTGAGAGAAAAATGGCAAGAAAACCAACAGCTTCCCAAGCCTGCAGGGACTCTGCTGCCACTTCACCCCACACACACACAGTGCCCTGGGGCCAGGTTTTCCTCTCCTGGTTCTTCCTGGGAAGTCCGAGATACCTGATGGGAGATTCCCTTGACCAGAGCAGGTGGGGCTGCTTTGGGGCTGTGTATTTCCTCTGGGGACAGAGGAGAGGGCAAGGCAGGAGATAAACAAAAGAGCAGGGTGCCCAGGTGACAGTGACAAGCCGAGCAGGCTCCCCAGAACAGAACAGCACAGCACGTGCAGCAGCTGAGGAGGTTGGGGAGGTCCCTTCCCTGAGGCCATGGAGGCTTTTGCAGATCCCTGCCCAGCCTGAGGTGCTTCTGGCCCTGCTCCTCACCCGGGCTGGGGAACAGAGAGGTCCACGCCAAACACTCAGGGCCCCTCCTGGTCTCGAGGAGACCCCAGGAAGGGCTCTCTCCTCTGGTCTGCACAGAGAGAAAAAACACTTCATCTCTTGGTGCCAAGTGGTGGGGCCGGGGGACAGTGTCCCCAACCCCTGAGCCTGGGGACATCACAGGAGGCAGGGGGGTGTTGCAGGGGGCACGTGTGTGTGCCGAGGCGGGGGGATGTGTGAGCTACGTGCACACACATGAACACACATGAAGGACGGAAGGGAAGGTGCCAGCTGGGCGCTGCGGGCGCGCAGGAGAGGACGAGGCAGACAAAGACCCTGGCAGGGGCAGAGCCCGGGCCCTTCTCCGGGGTGTCAGGGCTGGAGGAAGCCAGCCCAGCCCCTGGCAGGGTCCCGGGGAGGAGCCTGGGGTCCGGCCGGTTCCCTGTCCCCAGACTCGGTGTGTGTTTGTGCGAGAGGAGGTGTCTGAGCATCCCCTCCTCTCCCTGACACTCGGGGCTCTTCTGGGCCAGCTGGCTGCCCCGCGGGGCTCCCTCCCTCCCAGCACCTCGGGGTTGGGTTTTAATCGCAGCCCCTGGAATAGGAAAAAAAACCCCAAACACAAACAACAAACGAAACAAATGGAGCTGAGATCCCGTGAGTCCCATCCCCGGGGGGAGAGGGTGTCCGGAGCTGGGGGGGTCCGTGGGCAGCCCCGCTCCCCTCGGGATGGAGGAGCTGGGGGGGGGATCCCAGGAGTGTCTGCAAATGATCCCGTCGTGTTTGTCAGATTTCCAGTCTTTCTGGAAAGCGCCGTTTTCTGTGAGAAACGGGAAAGGAGGGAAAAACAGCGAAAGACGGAGGATGAGTAAGGAATGTGTGAGTGGTGAGAGGGGGAAAGGAGAAGTAGGGAGAGGGACAGAGGGAGAGGGAAAAAGGGAGAGGGAAATACAGAGGGACAGAGAGGAGACAGAGAGAGAGACAGAGAGACAGAGAGACAGAGAGACAGAGGGACAGAGAGACAGAGAGACAGAGGGACAGAGAGACAGAGAGACAGAGGGACAGAGGGACAGAGAGACAGAGAGACAGAGAGACAGAGAGACAGAGAGAGAGAGACAGAGAGACGGAGAGGCAGAGAGACAGAGAGACAGAGAGACAGAGAGACAGAGAGACAGAGAGACAGAGGGACAGAGAGACAGAGAGACAGAGGGACAGAGGGACAGAGAGACAGAGGGACAGAGGGACAGAGAGACAGAGAGACAGAGGGACAGAGGGACAGAGAGACAGAGAAAACGATTGAGAGAGAGAAAAGGAGAAAAGCAGCCTGGAAAAAAAAAAAAGATAAAGAGTTTTTAAAACCAAAATAAAATGAGAGAATCCGAAGGAAACAAAAATGGGGAAAACGAGGAGGAGGAATAAAAATAAAAATGAGAAAAAGAAGAGAGGGAGAGCGAGCGGGAAGGAATGAAGGCGGAGGGGAGAGGTGGGGGCGGCGGGACGGGCGGTGGGGCCGGGAGGT
>NW_009952963.1:26870-28090 GCF_000747805.2 Chaetura pelagica | reverse complement strand
CTCCTCGGAGCTGCGAGCGGGGGGGTCTCTTGCTCTGGGAACACACAGACCCCTCGCACGCACCCCCAGAAGACGGAAATTTCCATGTCCCAGCTGCCTTCCCCTTTTAACCTTGCTATTAATTTAGGACGGATCTTTTTAAGCGGCCCCGTAATGCGCTGCTGGAGGTTTATCTCCTTTTTTTTTTTTCCCCCTCCTCTTTATTCTTCTTTCTCTCCTTTTTTTTTTGTACCGTGGGTTATATTTACACCCCAAACAAAATAATTACACTTTTGTCGGAGAGAGAAAGCTGGTGATTAGGCTGAGGCTCTTTGCAGCAAAACCCTTTCTCAGTGGTACACCAGGACAATTTTTCACGGCTGGGTGAAATCAGACGCGGGAGGTAATGAATCCTGGGAGCTATTTAAATTTACAATTTGTAACGCGCTCACTCAGAAACGCCGATGGCCCGGCGAGGAGATGCTTGCTGGGTTTGTTTAATGTTAAAACCTTCACCGTCCCCCCCCTTACAAGGGGGAGAGGAGGGGAAACGCGGGGAGGAAAAGCCTCGCCCGCCCCTAAAACCAACAGAAACCCCGCGGAGGAGCGCGGAGAGGCGCGGAACTGAGCTGGGTCTCACCGGGCAGAGCCCCAGCTCCTCTCTCCTCGGTGTCACCACCAAAAATAGTTGGAAATAGCAAGCAAATCGGCGGCGGAGCATCCGAACTGTTAGATAATTAATTACAAAACACAGGGGGGAATATGCAAACCGCGTATTACAAATTCTACAGGGCTTAACTGATTGGAAACAGATTATTATCTTGTTTGTCTTTTGTCTGTTTCACTTATCCCTCTGCCGTCTGTTGTGTCGTAAGTTGCTACACTTTATTCTTGAAAGGGGATTTTATTTATACATATAGATGTCTTAAATTCCATCAACATCTTGCGTGAGCGATGCTGCTCCTCCGTGCATTACCCTGTTAAAACACAATAGGTTTATTAGTTACATATAGGAGGATATTATGGGGCCTGAATTACCAGCTGTTCCCGTAGGGGAATGTGGCTGAAGGGGTGGGCTGGGGGGTGGGTTTTTTTCCCTTTCTCCTTCCCCTTGGCTTTCTTTATTCCTTGAATTTCCAACGAAAAATGAAAAATAAAACCAAAATAAGAAGGGGAGTCGAGCGCGCCGGTGGGGAGCGGGATTCCCACCGCCTGGAATTACCGCCCCTCCGCCTCCGGGA
>NW_009952963.1:24521-25797 GCF_000747805.2 Chaetura pelagica | reverse complement strand
GATCGGCAGCCGCTCCCTCGTCCTTCCCTTCCCCATTTCTGTCCTGTGCAATTTATTGCCTTTTCTATTTCTTTCCTTCTCTCTTCCCTTCCTTTCCCCTCTCTTTGTTTTCCCCTCTTGCTCCCCCGCTTCGGCGCTTTTCCTTCCCGCTTCCTTTTCATTTTCCTTCCTTCCCACTCCCGCCGTTCCTTCCTTTTATTTCTTTCCTCCGACCATTTTTCCTCTTCCTTCCATTTTTCCTTCTTGGCTGGTTTCTTTTTTTTTCTGTCTTCTTTCCTGCCTTTTTAATTTGTATTTCTTTATTCTCTCCTTTATCCAACCTCTCCTTCCTTTCCTTCTCTTACTCTTCCTTCTCTTGTTTTCGTTTCTCCTGCGGTGCCTCCTTATTTAATTCATTTTCATTTTCGTTTCCGTTCATTTATTTTCCCTCACTCTCCCTTTTTCCCCTTCCTTAATCTTTCCCTTTTCTCTTCTATTTTTACCTTTTCCCTTCACACATTTCCCCTCTTCCCTCCCGTGCTTTTTCTCTCTTTATTCCCCTTTTCTTCCCCTCTCTTTTCTCTTCATCCCTCTCTCCGTATTTTCTTATTTCGATTCCCTCTCTCACCGACAACCCTACACACAAAAAACCCACCCCCACTTCCCTGATGACTTTGCGCCAGGTTTGGGGTTTTTTTTGGGGGGGGTTGTTGCTGCTTTTGTTATTTTTTCTTGCTTTTCCCGGCAGCGTTTCCGCGCCCCGCGGGAAGTTCCGCGGGTACCGGGAACCGGAGCTTTGAGGGAACATTATTTTTTACCTCGGAAATAAACTAAATTAAATTGAAATGTATAAATTTAGATATTTTGGTTAGAAAAAACGAGAAGGGAAAGGGGAAATGGAGAGGGAGGGGGGGGGGAAATCCCCCAAATCCCGGGAAAACCGGAGGGAGAGGCGGCGGGGCTGCCCCACACACCAAGACCCCCCCTCCCGCCTGAGATCTCAGAGCTGGGGGCAACGACCCCCTGCCCTCCCGGAACAGAATAAACCCCTCATTGCCCCCCCTAAAATAACCCCCCAAGCGCCGGGTCCGATCCTGTGCTCCCTTCCCTCCCGCGCAGGGATTTGCAGCTCCCTCGCTCCTGGAATTAAAGAGAGAGGAAAAAACAACAAAACACAGTGTCCGAGGGGGGCAACGCCACCCCCTCCACCAACCCCGGGTAGCCCACCCCCCCACCGGGCCGCCCAGCAGGGGAGGCAGCCGGGCCTGCGGCTGGCGCGCCGGGCGGCACCCCCCCG
>NW_009952963.1:21639-22379 GCF_000747805.2 Chaetura pelagica | reverse complement strand
CCCCCCGGTTCTGTTGGGGCTGCTCGGTGCTCCCCGCACCCACCGCTGCTTTTTTGTTTCATTCTTTTTGTTGGTTTGTTGTTTTCCCCTTCGTTCTGGCCTCAATTTGCCCATTTTCAAGCCGGGATTTTCCAGCTCGGAGCCCAAACCCCCCCCATCCATCCATCCATTCCTCACCGGTTCAAACGAAATCCCCCCCCGTGGAGCGAGGAGGGGAACCCCCCGCTACCCACCCCTTCCCTCCAGCCTTTCCACCCCCAAATCCTGCCGGGGATGCTGATGCGGGTGCGTTACCCCGGGGTGAAGACACCCCAAACCCGAGCTCCCTCCATGAAGGTTCTCACCCTCTTCCTCCCACTCCCCTCCAACCTCCCGGCGGGAGATGCTGGAGGCTCAGGCTCCCGCGGTGGGATGGGGAAGGGATGGGGATCAACCCATCGCCTCCGGGGTTCGCAGCTCTCCCCTTTTCCCCCTCCCCCCTTTTCCAGGAGGTTTGGTACCAAATGCGCCGGCTGTTCCCAAGGCATCTCCCCCAGCGACCTGGTCCGGAAAGCCCGGAATAAAGTGTTTCACCTGAACTGTTTCACCTGCATGGTCTGCAACAAACAGCTTTCCACGGGCGAGGAACTGTATATCATCGACGAGAACAAATTTGTTTGCAAAGAGGATTATTTGAACTCTCCCACCCTGAAGGAAGGCAGCCTCAACTCAGGTACGAGAGGCTCAGCCCCCCCGGGGAA
>NW_009952963.1:18641-19411 GCF_000747805.2 Chaetura pelagica | reverse complement strand
ACCTTGGCTTCCCCCCGGGGCCGAGCGGGATCCCCCCGCAAACCCGGGAGGCGGGTGCTGCAAGCAGGGAGCTCTGCGGGCAGCCCGGCACTGCCTCGCCACGCTGAGCCCGGGAACAAAATCCCTGCGGAAACGGAGGGATGAATGGGCTTTAATCGAGGCATTAATAAGGGAAGGACTCGGCTTTGCCGGGCGCGGCTCCGGCCGAGATGAGGAGGAACGAGATGTGCTTCTTCCCTGAACTGCCCCGTCCACGCGGGACCGGGGGGAGAGTGGGGCAATAACCCAGACACCCCACCAGGCAGACCCGGTGTGCTTTGGGCGGGCGATGCCCCGCAGGGACGCGGCTGCATCTTGCCTTTCCCTTCCTCTCCGTCCTCACCGCCCGGCTTTGCTGACCCCCTGCCCGGGCAGCAGGTGCTGGTCTCCTTCCCCCCCGCTTTCTGCCACCAACCAGAGCTCTTCCCCTGCTTTTCCTTTCCTTTTTTTCCCCCCTCTCCCTTCTTACCCCCCTATAAGAGATGATTCTCCCTCTTGTATTTCCCGGCCGCCCCCTCAGGACCCTGAGGATGGGCACAGGGGGATGCAGCCAGAGGGGCAAGATGAAGGTCTAATTATTAGCTGTGTCACCCCCGTTCCCCCCACGCACCTTCCCGGGGCTATCAGCAGCGTGTGCGTGGGTGTGGGTGTCCTTAAACCCCCCCCAGAGCCGGGAAACCCCTTCCCAGAGAGGTGCGAGATTTCCATCCCATTCCCCACCCAGACCGTGG
>NW_009952963.1:16877-17313 GCF_000747805.2 Chaetura pelagica | reverse complement strand
ACCCCCGCGTCTCCCCACCCCGACACAAGTGTGCACACCCCCGCAGAGCCGTGACACACACACACACGTGTGCACACCCCGACACAAGTGTGCACACCCCCGCAGAGCCGTGACACACACACACACGTGTGCACACCCCGACACAAGTGTGCACACCCCCGAGGAGCCGTGCCACGCACACACACGCGTGTACACACCCCGCAGAGCCGTGCCACGCACACACACACACACACACACACTGTGCCCACCCGCGCACAGCCGTTCATCCCCACGGGTGCTCACCCCCCTGCACACGCACGTTTGCACACATGCCCTGTCACACGCACACAGCCCCAGCTGCGGGGCTTCTGTGCCCCTTCCAGGCAGCCCTTGTGCCGCCCCCGGGCCCGCAGCAGCGGGACGGGATGGGCACGGCGAGGGGCCCTGCCCCCCCCTC
>NW_009952963.1:15543-16357 GCF_000747805.2 Chaetura pelagica | reverse complement strand
TCTCCCCTTTACATACACAATTTCCCCCTCATCCCCTTTACAGATATATATGTTTAAGTTAGTTAGTTAGTTAGCTAGTTAGTTAGTTCTCCCCATTAACTAAGAATTACATTGCTTCCCTCCTTCCCCCCCCAAGCTTCCCCAGCCCGGCCTCCTTGCCCTCCCAAACCCTCCCTTTCCCCCAGCCCGGGCAGGGACAAAACGGGCTCATTTCCCTCTCTGGGCTCAAATCCCCAGCGGGTACTTTGTCCCCCCCACCCCAGGAGCCCGCAGAGCATTTCAGAGGGGGGGACAGGCCTGGATGTGGCTGCACGAAGGGTCCTTGGAAGGTTTTTTCCCCCTCTCTCCATCCCTTTTCCTCCCCTCTCCCGCAGATTACCAAGGTGACTACTACGGCCCGGGAGGCAATTATGACTTTTTCCCCCACGGGCCGCCCTCCCAAGCCCAATCCCCGGCCGATTCCAGCTACCTTCAGAACTCAGGACCCGGCTCCACCCCCCTGGGACCCTTGGAGCCCCCCCTAAGCGGACACCACTCCTCAGAAAACCAAAGGTACACGGATATGATCTCACACCCCGACACCCCCAGCCCCGAGCCGGGGATGACCGGGTCACTTCACCCCATCCCTGGGGAGGTCTTCAGCGGGGGGCCCAGCCCCCCTTTCTCCATGTCCAGCAATAGCGGCTACAGCGGGGGGCTCCCGCACCCCAACCCGGAGCTCAGCGAGGCGGCGGTGTGGTAGGCTTGGGGTGGGCACGCGTGGAGGGGGGAAACCCACCTCCCCCCTCAAAAACCAACCCAACAAACACCCCCC
>NW_009952963.1:10971-14496 GCF_000747805.2 Chaetura pelagica | reverse complement strand
GGGGGGGGGGGAGAGGATAGAGAGGGGAGGGGGGGAAGGAGGGAGAATGGAAAAGGAAAGAAAAGGGGGAAAAAAAAGAAGTTGTTTTCTGAAAGCGTCGTGGGTTTCCTGTCCCCGCTGCCTCTTGCGGAGGCTGTTGGGGTGAATGGCTCTTGTTGTTCAATGTGAATAAAAAAACCCTTTTAGTTACCTACTGTTCAGTCACCTGGTCCCTTTCATTTGGTGGTTTGGGGTTGGTGATGGTTTTTTTTTTCTTATTATTATTATTTATTTGATTTCTTATTAAGACAAGACCACAAGAGAAGCCGGCGGGGCTGCCCTGCTCCCCCTCCTCCCCACCCTGTCCCCCTGAGCAGGGTTTTTGGGGGACAATCCCTCCTTTTGCATCCCTGGCTGAGTCTCCCTTGGTGCCTTTGGGTGGGACGGGTGCCCCGACCCCTGCACAACCCACCCGAGACCCTGGGAACCCCCTCCCACCACCAGCACTGGAAAAGGGGCACATCACCCAGCTCAGCACCTTTCCCCACAGCTGGTGCATCACCTCTTCATGGGGTGGGGGAGGTGGTGTGTGTGTACCCCCCCAAAAAATCCCCTCCCCCCCTCCAGAGGCACCCACAGACCTGCTGGCAGAGCATCCCTGTTGGGGGGAGCCATGAGGGGGTCAATTAGGGCTGTTGGAGGGACACCAGGGGGGACAAACCAAAGGAGGGGGGACATGAACACCAGCAGCAGTTTTTGCCCCATCTGCCCTGGGGGGCACCAAGGGCAGCTGGGGGGGGGGGTAACCCCCCCATCACCCCAGTCTGCCTCCCCACTCCCTCCTGCTTTCCCTCTCTTGCTCTCTGAGATACAAAAGCAAATAAAGTCCAAGACAGGCTGCAACTCTGAACTAATATTTAAAATGCAAAATCATGGCAGAGTTTCCCCCCACACACACCCCTCTCCCCATCTCCTTGTCTTGCAGTAAAGAGATATAAACAGAATAAATTACCTTCCCTCTCTGGCTTACGAGAGTCCCTCTCTCCTGACCTGAATTTTAAGTCCTGGCTTGGTTGTAGCACAGAGCACCAATGATTTATGAAAAGCCAGCCACTCTCTCTGCATATTTTCTCTGTTCAGCCAAGTGGTGGAATTTATCCTTCCTACACCATTACCAACATTAATAACAGGGTAGCAAACGAGCTGGGCTGGGCTAAACCCCAAGGGACCTGGGGCCACCACAGAGACACCAAAAATCTCCCCACTCACCCAGCAAAGCACCTTCTCCTCTTTTAACAGGTGGGGAAACTGAGGCAGGAGTGCAGCCAGCAGCTGCCTTCTGCTCCAGCCCTTCCAGGCTGTGGGGGTTAGGAGGTAATGGGTGTTTCTCATGAAGGCAGGGCAGTGTGGTCCTACAGAACATCCTCCCAGCATCATCCTGAGTGTTATAAAATGGAGGACTAGGTCACTGGCTGCATTATTAGTATTATTATTATTACTCCCCAGGCACACCCCTGAGGGCAATTTCCAGCCTGCTGGGGCACCCCAGCCACAGGCCCTTGGCAGGGCACAGGATGCAGGAGGGATTTGGGGTGGCACTGGTGTCCTCCAAGCTGCCACCTTCCACACAAAGCCTGGGGGGGGCTGTGTCCAGGGGGACAGGGCTCTCTTGGAGGACCCATCCCACCACTGGGTGCAGGAGCTAATCCTTGCCCCAGGTCACCATCTGGGGGCTGCTGCTCCCTGTCCCTGCAAACACCCACCTGGGGCTTGGCTCTGGCAGAAGATGGGTCCCCATCACAACCAGGGTGGGAGGTACAGGACCACAACTGAGACTGGGATCCCCATGGCAGACTGGGTTCCCATCACCCCAGCAGTCCCAGGATGCCACCAACACCTTGGGTTCACCCCTGGCTTCCAGCTGCAGGGGGATGTCCCACCATGCCCAACCCTGCCAGGGTGTGTGTCCCTACCCCAGGTACCCTGCACCCCCGTGTCCCTGCCAGGGACATCCAAAACCCACCCCCACAGCTGGCAGCACCCAAAGCACACCCTCACCAAGGCAAGGAGGAGACAAAGCTCACTGCTGGGGTGCTCAGGGGGGGTCACCCCAAACCCTATGCTCATGCCCTTCTCACCACCAGCAAACAACCCCCATGGGAGAGTGTTGGGGACACAGGAGCTCCCAGACCCTTCCCAGAGCAGCATCACCCCTGGGAACAAACTTCAAAAGCTGTTGGGCAAACATCAATGCTATTCTATTTCTTTTTCCCTGACCTTTTCCCCTTGTTTTTTGGTGGGTTTTTTTTCCAGAAAGGGAAGGTCTGCAGAAGGTGGAGAGTAATCAGGTTCTGGTCCTGGGATAAAAAATGGCTGGAGTAGGTTGGGCTGACTCGTTATAATTAATCGTGTCCCTCCTAATAGGATTCTCCAGCCTTTGGTTCTCCCTGGAAACACCTTTTTACATAAGATATTGCTCACCACGGAGTGGTGGAGTTTTGATTTATGGGGTTTTGGCCTCCAAGAAGTATCTGGGGGTCTGGCCTGGCCAGGGGGAGGTGTCAGGGGGAGAGGTTGGAAGGCAGGGAGGGTGTTTGTTGGGGTTGGCAGGTGGGTCCCAGGGGAAAGGGGCTGTGATGTGGGGGCTGAGCTGGTCCTGGGGCTGCACCCGGGAAAGCAGGAACGTTTTGGTGTTTTCCATCCAAAAAAAAAAGGGGGGGAGGCGATTGAGGAGGATTTGGGGGCTGGAAAGGGTTTGTCACCCTGCCCGATGGCACCAGGTGATGCCTGGTGAGTCCCAGTGGGAGCAAATCCTCCCATCACCGGGATGGGAGGAGAGAAGGGAGAGAAAAGTCGTTGGGAGGGATGTAAAAAAAAGAAACAACAACCCCAGGAAGTGCAAGAGCAAAGGGGAAAACGCAAACGCAGCAGGAGGGAGTGGGAATGGGGGGGAGCAGGAAAGCCTGGAGGGATGAGGGGGGAATGGGGAAAAGAGTGGGATGGGGGAGAAAAGGGGATGAGTGAGGCTGCAGGGTGGGCACACACAGAGGTGTGGGTGCACCTGGGAACCTGTGGGTGCTGAACGGAACCGGGTCTGGTCAGTCCCCAGAACAAGAGGGTCCGTGCGTGGTTTTATATGGGAAGGGCACGGCAAGAATGGGAGGAGAGGGTAATAATCAATCATCATTAGAATAATAATGCATAAAGACAGTAGCAAAGTAATTAGTCAGAGAGGGAGCGCTTGCTAATTGAGGCAGGGAGTCTGGGGAGGGAACCTGGGGGATGGAGGACACAGAGGGGGGTGCCTGGTGGGTCCGAGGGGCAGAGCAGGGTGTGTGACCCCCTGGACAGGTAGGAAGGCACAGGCAGAGCCCCCGGCCCATCCCCGCCTGCAGCGTCAGACCCGCGTGCCTCAGTTTCCCCATCCCCGCACGGACGCCGGGACAGAGGCGGTGGGATGAGCCCGGGGATGGGTGGGTGGGTTTATTTTGGTCATTTTGGGGAGGGAGACCAGCAGAGGGGGCCGGCCGGGTTTGGTCACCTCCC
>NW_009952963.1:6044-8234 GCF_000747805.2 Chaetura pelagica | reverse complement strand
GATTTCAGGACTTTGCCCATCTGCCCCTGACTCCTGGTGCAGTGAGGGCAGCCTGAGCACCCCAGATACCCAACAGGTACCCACCATCACCACCAAACGAGCCATCACACCCTGCCAAGTCCCCCCACCACCACCCCAGGCCCCCTCCAAGCTGCATGTCCCCAGATGGGGATTGGCCCTGCCAGGTGGGGAAGCCCCCCAAGATGAGCCCCTCACAGCTCCTGGTTGGCCAAACCGGGCACACTGATCAGGGGGGACATGGGACAGGACAGTCCCTGCACAGCCTGGTGCTCCATGAGCATCCCTTGGAGACAGGGCTGCCCAGAGGGACCCAGCCAAGCTCCAGGGTCCAGCAGCACCCGGGGGCCCCCCAGGCAAAGCAGGCAGAGCCCCCACACTTTCCCCAGTGCTTGTCACCCAGCCCAGGTGACACCTCCCAGGTAAGGGTCCCCCCAGCACGTGCCCTACCTCTGGCTGTGTCCTGGCAGGCAAGGAGGAGGAAGGTGGGCTCAGGAGGAAGATCAGTCCAGCTCCTCCCTGCACGGAGGAGTTCAGGGTTTCTCCCTGGCAGTGTGTGAAAGCAGAAGCTCTTTGGCACGAAGTTAGTCCCATCCTCTTCCCTGGTGGCCCCAGGGGGGTCCCAAGGGGGGGGCTGCCACACACGAGCTGCCACATTCACATGACACAGCCCTGATGCTGTGACATGTGGGGTGCACTGGGAACCCTCCCACATCCCCTCCCCACCCCCCCAGCTCTGCCCCACTGCTAAGAAGTGAAACAGACCCTGGAACAGGGGATATCAGTCCCCTTGACCCAAAGCTGCAAAGCCCCCCCTGAGAGCACCACTGAGGACAGGAACCAAGCACGGCATGAGCTCCAGGACAGCCCTGTCCCTCACAGAGCTGGCTTTTGGTGGCAATGAATTAACTAACCCCCTGCTGCTCACACCATCATTAGGCTTCAGAGTGAACAACATGCAGCGTGGGCAGGGCCAGCACCAAGGCACAGGGAGCAGGTGCCTCTGCACTGAGTCCTGCTCTGGGAACATGGGGGGGCTGGAAATGTGGGGCATGAGGAGGACTTCTGGAACTGGGGCACCTAATTGGGGGAGGGGAACGCCCATTTCACCTCCCTCTGAGGTCCTTTCCCACCCCATATCCCCCTCCCCATCTCCATCTCTGCTCTGGGAAAGGCAATGCCAGGCTGTCACCAGGTCACACCCCCTGGGGCAGGATCCTGCCACATCCTTGGCATCAATGTCCCTGTCCCTCCTCATTGCCCCATCTCTCAGTGGTAGTGACCTCCTCCTGCCCAGGGAAACTGAGGCACAGAGACTTCCTCCTCTCCCCAAGCAGCCCTGAGAACTCTCACACCACGGGGACACCAGGGGACATGGGCACAAGCTCTGCCACGCCCCAGCACAACAGGTTTTGGACACCCCACCCTCTCCAGGACACTCATCCCAGCACCCCAATAACCCAGACCTGCTGCATCCCAGACCTTTGCGGCCCCTCTAGGAGCCCCAGGGCCCCCCCCCCATGTCCCCCAGCCCCGGTGGGAGCCTGGTGCCTTCAAAGCACTGCCGAGCACCAGCTCATTAATCCCCCAGTAATGACCTCGTTATTCCTAACGAGGCGGAGCAGATCAAGGGAGCTGCGTAAGAGGATTTTGCAACGGGGGTTTCAGGGCTGGGGGGACACAGGTGGCAGAGGAGGGGAAGACAAAAGGGATGAGGACAGTCACCCCATCCTGGGGGGCGAGCAGCAGGGCCTCCCCCTTCCAGGCCCAGGTCCTCCCCAGTTCGGCAGCTCTGCCCCACACCAGGTACCCAGCTAAGAAGCACCTCAGCACCCTGCACCCCAAAAAACCCCAAAGCCCAGCCTGGCTGGCTGCACACCCTCCCACGGGGGTCAGGAATGAACGGAGAAGCAGGGAGCACCCCGTGAATTTGGAGAAGGGGAGGGAAGAAGACCACAGCATGAGCCCAACCCTTATACAAGACACCAGAGAAGCTCCGCCGAGGGTGGATGTTGACCCAGCCCTCTGTCTTCTCCAGCTCCTGGGCTCTCTGGTTGGCTTCATCCCACACCTGGAGGGGGTGGCAGCAGGGACTCAGTGGGGCCAGAGCCGGCCCACAGGTAGGGCCTTTCTGACCACGGGGATGGGGGACAACAGAACCCCCCCCACACC
>NW_009952963.1:4130-5694 GCF_000747805.2 Chaetura pelagica | reverse complement strand
CACGTCCCCTCGCCGTGTCCCCCCCGTAAGGACTCCGAGCAGGGTGCCCATGCCCACGCTCACCTCCTGGCAGAGGTGCCCGATACCCCGGATCTTGAAGGAGCCACTGGGCTGCACGTTCTCCAGCTTCATGAAGACCTTGGTGCCTGCCACCCTGGACAAGGGCAGGCTCTCCAGGAGGGGTGAGACGATGTGGAAGGGCTGCTCTGCCATGGCCCTGCCACTGGGTGCTCTGCCAGGGAGAGGTGGGGGAGGCACCGGCTGTTCCTCCCCAGGACCCCCCTGCTGCCCACCCCAGCACAGGAGCCCCTCAGGAGGGACAAAGCTGTCCCCAGTGCCCACTCCCAGCCATGGGATACAGCAGCACTGAGCCCTGTGCTCTCCCTGCTGGAACCCTGGGACAAGCAGAGCCACTGTCCCCTGCTGGTCCCCAAGCCTCCGGTGTCACCAGGTTCCCCCTGTCCCCTTGACTGAGCCAGGGCCACCCCATGGTGGGGTTTACCTGGTGTCCCGTGGGGCTTCCCTGCGTGTCCCCAGCTCCTCACTCGCTGCCACCGAGGAGTTTGGGGGCCAGAGAGGACAGAGAGGTGACGTTGGCTGTGCCAGTGTCCCCAAGTGCCCATGTCTAGCGGGGCAAGGGGCAGGGGTTAAAGACTGTCCTGGCCCCGCCTGCTTGCTGAGCTCCAGGCAGGTTTTTCCAGGCTGGACTCACCACCCTCACAGCAAAGAATTCTCTCCTGATGTCTCACCCCAATCTCCCCTCTTGCAGTTTCTAACCATCACCCTTTGTTCCATCACCCCTTTTGCAAGGGCTCATGGTTTTAAACTGAAAGAGAGGAGATTGAGGTCAGACATCAGGAAGAAACTCTTCACCATGAGGGCAGTAAAGCACTGGAACAGGTTGCCCAGGATGAAGTTCTTCACCATGAGGGTAGGAAGGCACTTGGGATTGTGCAGCCTGGTCTGGTGGGAGGTGTCCCTCATAGAATGGAGGTTGAAACCGATGATCTTGAAAGGTCCCTTCCAACCTTCACCATTCTGTGACTCTAGCATTTTAAGAAGTTGAGGGGATCCCTGGGGGACACCCAGCTGGGCTGGGGGATCCCCAGCACCCACCTCATCAGGCGGATCATGGAATCCAGGTCGTGGACCAGGGTCTGGTTCCGGCGGAAGATCCGGGCACGCGGGCTCTTGTCGTAGCTGAACCAGTCGCCGTATTTCTTCACCAGCTCCAGGGTCCCACTGGCATTGAAGATCTCCTCAAAGTACCTGGGGTGAGGGGGAGGGGGGTGGCGACCCAGTGAGTCAGCACCTGATAGGGCAGGGGGGGGTGACACGAGGGTCAGTTGCCCCCTTTATGGGACGTGGTTGGGGTGGGATGGATGCAGCTCACGGCAGGTTGTAGCTGGCCCAGTAGCCCTGCTGGTACAGCAGCTCTGTCTGATCAGCCACCACCACCAGGCCCCTGTGGTGGAGGGAAAAGTTGGAATAGATGACAAAAATGAAGCAGGGATTGGGGGTGTGGGATGTGCTGGGAAAGGGGGCAGTCCTGCTGGAGGTCCCC
>NW_009952963.1:2320-3015 GCF_000747805.2 Chaetura pelagica | reverse complement strand
GGGATTTGGGGGGTGTGGGGGGGACACTGCTTGGTCCAGGAGCCAGGCTGGCTCAAGAGCTCTCTGCCCGTCTGTTTGGGCTGCAGGATGCTTCTCCATCCCACCCTGGTACAGGGGCAAGTACCCCAGCAGCCTGAGCAGGGAAGGAAGGGTGAGCAAAGCAGTGGGGAAACTGAGGCAGGGAGCTGCACGGGAGGCACCCACCACGCAACCCATGGTGCCAGGCAGGAAGAGAACCTGCCTTGGCTCCATCCCACCCCAGCAGCAGATGACAAACACCCAGAGAAAGTGGGTGAGGGGGATTGGGAGCAGGAACTGGGTGTCCCTGGACACCCAGGAATCGTCTCCATGTGTCCCCCCAGCAGCACCCCAAACCCCCACCACCTGTGAGAAGGAGCTTACAGGAAGCCAAAGGGTGACAGGGTGAAGCTGCCCTGAGGGAAGTCGAGGAGCCCGTTGTAACTGTCCTCCAGCCCCTTCAGCTGCAGCAGGGCCAGGCGCACCTGCGGGGACAGGGACAGCGCTGGCGCTCCAGGGAAGAGGGGTTAGGGATCTGGGGGACTGGGTGCCCCTGAGCCACCCCAACAGCAGCACCTGAGGCTCCAGCATGGAAGACATCACAAGTCACCTCTGCTCGCCCAGGGGAGGAGGTTCCACAGCAGCCACATCCCTGTAATCCCACCCGGAGCCCAACC
>NW_009952963.1:2001-2250 GCF_000747805.2 Chaetura pelagica | reverse complement strand
CCATCCTCACCTGGTGCCAGTACTGGGGGTCCTGCCCCTGCCCCATCTGCTCCTCCATCCAGGCCAGGTTGGCCTCCAGGTAGCCCCGCAGCTTCTCGCAGTACTCGCTCTGGTACTTGAAGGGGCCGCAATAGCCCACCATGGTGTTCATCCAGTGCATGTACATCAGCTGGGGGACACGGCAGGGGGGGGGCTCAGACAGGGTAGGGGCCCCCACACCCCCCCGGGGTCCCCCCCCTTACCTGCTCG
>NW_009952963.1:0-392 GCF_000747805.2 Chaetura pelagica | reverse complement strand
CTCGCTGCCACCGAGGAGTTTGGGGGCCAGAGAGGAGAGAGAGGTGACGTTGGCTGTGCCAGTGTCCCCAAGTGCCCATGTCTAGCGGGGCAAGGGGCAGGGGTTAAAGACTGTCCTGGCCCCGCCTGCTTGCTGAGCTCCAGGCAGGTTTTTCCAGGCTGGATCCCTGCCCAAAGCACCCAGGCATGATCTGGGCAGGGCGCCCGCCCTGCTGTGCAGGGACAGCCACGTGTGTCCCCAGCAGCCAAACCAGCATAGCCCAGCAGCCAAACCAAATCCCAGCATGCCTGGGTGGCCAGGAGACAGGATGAGGAGAGGCAGCTCCCAGAACGACTCTGGGGGTCCCCAAGGGTTTTCCCCCACCAGCTGGGCACAGGCACTGCCTCTCCCTG
>NW_009952962.1:2357-3257 GCF_000747805.2 Chaetura pelagica | reverse complement strand
GATTCTATGATTCTATGATTCTATGAAATGCTGGGTCATCAGGTCATAGAAGGAGATCACGTTTGTCAGGCAGGACCTGCCTTTCATAAACCCATGCTGACTGGGCCTGATCCCCTCGTTGTCCACTATATGGCTTCTAATGACACTCAAGATGATCTACTCTATGGCCTGCCCTGGTACCTGGATCTATAGTTTCCCAGATCCTCCTTTCTGCCTTTCTTCTAGATGGGTGTTACATTTGCTACCCTCCAGTCCATTGGGACCTCCTCAGTTAGCCAGGACTTCAGGTAAATAAGTGGATTGGTGATCACATCTACCAATTACTTCAGCACCCTTGGATGTAATCCATCCCATGGACTTGTGTGTGTCTAAGAGGTGTAGCAAGTCTCTGACCAATTCCTCTTTAATTGTAATGACTTCATTCTGCATCCCCTCCCTGTCTCCTAGCTCATGTGGCTGTATATCCATGGAACAAGTAGTTTCACTGCTAAAGACTGAGGCAAATGAGGTGTTGAGCACCACAGCCTTTTCCTCATCCTTTGTTACTAAGATTCCCTTTGCATCCAGTAAAGGATGGAGACTTTCCCTAATCCTCCTTTTGCTGTTAATGAACTTATAGAAACATTTTTTATTATCCCTAACAGCTGTAGCTAGTTTGAGCTCTAGCTGTGCTTTGGCTCTCCTAATTTTCACCATGCATAGGTAAACTTTGTCTTTATAGACTTCAAGAGTGACCTGTCCCCTCTTCCAAAGATCATAGACTCTCTTTTGTTCTTCAGGTCCCTATTTAGCCAGGCTGGTCTCCTACCCCGCTTACTGGTTTTTCGGCACACAGGGACAGCCTGCTCCTGTGCCTTTAAAACTTCTTTCTTGAAGTATGTCCAGCCTTCCTGGACTCCT
>NW_009952962.1:0-1915 GCF_000747805.2 Chaetura pelagica | reverse complement strand
CCAGGTAGGGAAGGAGAGAGAGAAAAAGAGAGAGACTTGGCTGGATTGAAAACTAAACTACACAGCTTCAATTAAACACCAATGATAAAAGAAAATGTATACAATTATATACAAATACGTCCAGATATATGCAAAAGCCTCTCGCTTCTCCCACCCTCAGCACTCTCCTTAGCTGCAAACAGTCCTGAAAAATTCTGGAGTGCTGCCGGAGAAAGCACAGAGTGATGAGGGTCAGGAGAGTTCGAGCCTACGGATCAGTGGCAATGGATGGACAGAGTCCTCCCCGGATGCCAGCCATGGACAGAAGAGAAGGGAAAAAGAAGCAGGAAGGAAGTTGTCTTCTGTGATCTCTGACCTTCCTCTGAGCTTACGTAGATATATGGAATGGAATATCTCTGGCCAATTTTGCTGTCTGTCTAACTCAGCCTCCTATGGGGGGGTCACAGATCTCCCCATAGTGTCTGAGCCGGCAGAGTGAAGGTGCGACCTTGAAGCCTCAGTAGTTAGAAAAACATTCCACTGTCTTATCAGCCTAGCAGAACACACTGTTGCTAGTTAAAAGAAAGCTTACTGAAGGAAAAAAAAAATCAGTAAAAAGAAAAACTGGCTTCATCCTGGCTCAAACCAGGACATCTATAAAAGTACAAACTTCCCGAGTGGCCCCGCTTGCAGTGTAGCCACTCAAGGAGTTTGTCCTATTCACTGTTTTCACCTAAATTGAGACCTTCCTGAATTTCAATTATCTGAATATAGGCCAATTCATCTGCCTGATTGATTAGCCTGGTGGCTTCATTTTTAAAATTTGACTGGTGGAATGGTACCCGCCCGACATGGAGATTAGTGTGGTTAGAAGCTATATCATAAATCTGTTGCCACACCTCCTTTTCCCATACTGGCAAAACATTTACCTCCCAACTGTTCTCTTTCCAGTATGTAATCCGTTCCATGCATCCCTTGTACACAGCATAAGAATCGGTATAGATGTAAACTTGGTCATTGACATCTTGTACCCTTTTTATTACATTTAAAACAGCATCAAGCTCTCCCACTTGAGCACTGCCTTCTCCATAGTTGACAATCTGTTCTCCAGTATTAGGATTTATAGTAGCAAACTTAAACCTCCAGAGTTCACCTTCTCTCATAGAAGAAGCATCAGTAAACCATATATGTTTGAGATCTGAGTTGTATTCTGGAGCTTCTTTCATGGGAGAAGGTGTTTTCATGATCAAATCATTCTCGTCTCAAGCTTCTGGGCTGACTTCATTAGAAGGAGGTTGTTGTTTATCTACTAGTATCTCTATGCCCAACCGAGAAAGGTGCTGTATGATTTCTTCATAAACTTTCTTGACCTCTGGCTCGCTGGTACCACCAATTAGGATATCATTTATGTATTGATAAATTTTTACATTCTTGTTGTTTTTAGTGGATGGGATTGACTCTAGCTCTACTGCTAGAGTGTGATGAGACAGGGTCGGAGAATGCTTACAGCCCTGCGGGAGGTGAGTGAAAGTGTACTGATTGCCATCCCAAGTAAAGGCAAACTTATCCTGATCAATGGGATCTGTGGTGTCACCGTTTGACACAGGTCCGACAACAATGCTCTCGATCCCCTCCCCCCCACCACCCAGGTAGGGAAGGAGAGAGAGAAAAAGAGAGAGACTTGGCTGGATTGAAAACTAAACTACACAGCTTTAATTAAAACACTAATAAATGATACAAGCAAATATATACAATTATATATAGATATATTCAGGTATAGGCAAAAGCCTCTCGCCTCCTCCCCACCCCCAGCAACTCCCAAAGCACTTCCCTGAACTGGGAAGAGTCCCGAGGAATCCCGGAGATGCTGCTGGAAAAAGAGCAGAGAGTTATGGGTTTCAGGAAATCTCCAGCCTAAGGGTCGACGGTGATGGAT
>NW_009952961.1:235952-268465 GCF_000747805.2 Chaetura pelagica | reverse complement strand
TTGCTTTTCTATATCATAGTTGGGCTCTTCAATCAAAGAAAGCAGTAAAAATTTTGGAAGGCTCAAGCTGAAAGATAAAGCAGGGTTCTTTCCTGGGCAGGCCCACAGAGGGGAGAGGGGAACACCCTGACCTATGTGAACTCACACTACAGTAGCATTTTGCTGTTGCAGAATAATCAGTCATTTAATATTTTGATGACAGTTTTGTATTATGCATGAAGCACAGATTTCTACATGCCACACTGGGAGGCAGTGCAGAAATACATCCTTCACAGTAGTGGAATGGAGGCCCTGTGCACTCCTCAGAGGCCTTGCTAGCTCTGCTTGTAGGTGTGAAGGGAGGAGAGGTAGCAATAGATTTCTATTAACAGTTATCACACTTCAGATGATTTTTAAGGGATTACAGGCTTAGAAAAGTCAAAATCCATTCCAGGAGAGGTCTTTACTACTAAATATAATAAACCCCTAGCAAAAATTAAGTTTCAAGATAGACAAAGTAAAACAGCTGGGATAAAAACATTAAGTCAGAAGTTCTGTTCCCCGAGCAGAAGTAATGCTTTAGGCTGTTTTGCATTAGTACATTCAAAGCACATTGTTTCCTAATCTACTTCAAAGAAATGTTTAGGGATTTTATTAACATAAAACAAGATAGTGAGAGCAAATTTGATATCAATTAACATACTAATTAAATGTCACTTAGTAGTTTTAGCAATTACTTGATATTTAATTAACCACTTGAATGCCTTGGGAGATCGCGATTATTGTACATGTAATCAAAGGGCAATTCTTCTGACCCTGTGGGTATATGCTGCATGTCAAGACAATCTGTAGATTGCAACAAAAAGTCACTTTATGCACTGTGACCCCAGGAATGCTGAGTTGCTGTGTACCAGAGAGATTAATTTACTAATTTGAATGCACTTAGTACCAGTTAAAAAGCTTAAACATACCTCAAGTGATTAGGGATGAACATCAACATGAACAACCTACAAAATATCAAAATATTTTTGTACAAGCTACATTATAAATTCGTACTGCAAAATTGTCTTGGCATCTATGAAACTTGTATTCACCAACAGGATATTTTTTTTTATTTTTTTTTTTAGCAAACAGATCAAGAATTAGAGTAAGCAAAATTTTTTAGGAAAAACAGCAAAAATTTTTAGGAAAAAATTACTTCAGGAGTGCAGATACATACCTGGAGTCTTTCTTCTGTGTGGCGTTCACAAAGACACACCAACTTGTGCAAAAGGAAGATTTCTTAGTAGACCATTTCTGTGTTGTTCTTAGGAAAAAAAAGAAAATCTTATCACTCACAAAACAGGCATGATCTCTTGAATTGCCCTCTCCTACAGATAAGTCTACTTCCTCCTGTTTTGCTTGGAGCTGTGTCTGTGTCATTTGGCTCACGCTGTCATATTCCACCATGCTGCCAAAGACTACCCAGTACAAGTTGTAGCAATCTAATAACAGCTACAGCTTTAAGGATTCACTCTTCTTCATTTCTGCCACTTTTCTAAATGGACATTAACAACTCTTAAATCTCATTTTTAATCTCATGCTTTTAAACCTAGCAACCTTCCCACTGCTTTTGATTATCCTCTCAGTTGCTGCATCATTTATGCTTCTGTTTCTCCCTGTGTATGCCAATGTGGAGAAACTGGGCAAAGTAACCTTTCTGTTCCCTTTGTAGGTCTTTTACATTTGCCATACAAGAAACCAGAACGTCACTCATCTCTTCAAAAATAGATTATTTGCTGTACTTATGTTTTCAGTTATTTTTTTCACTTCTTATGTCTCATTTCTATACTCATTAAAGCTTTTTATGTACAATGTACCTTCAGATCTCTCTCTCCCATCACATACCGCTCACATTCCCCCAAAACCAGTCTAAGTTTCTAATGGTCTTTCTGCAGTAGAAATAGAAAATGAATGCTCCCCTCCTCCCTGTTCACCCACCAGCCACTTTCAACAGCAAGTTTACTTAACATCTTTCCCCCCTTTTTTTGTCTTTGTTCCTCCTTGGTTCTCCTAAAATGCCTCATATTTATCCTTCAGAGAATATTTATCAGTCTTCTTTCATTTATGGGTGGGGACTGCAAAGATTTCTTTCAAATTTCTGTGGGGACCTCTCTAGACACAACCCATACCAACATATTCAGCATACCAAGCAGACTGTAAAGTGCTTAAATACTTCAACCTTTAAAAGGACTTACTTGTAATTTTAAGTGTATCAAGTGAGTTAATCTCATTCACAGTTTACAAAGGCTGTTCGTGTCTTAGTTTCTTAACCACAGTCAATTGAAAGGAAGTAGAGAGGATGGTTTGGCATTTTTCTGAGCTGCATTTTCCCCCCTGGAATTTAAAAAGAAAACAAAAATATCAAAATCTGAATGTTCAATGAGATTCTGTATTAAGGATTAACAAAAAAAAAAATCAACTTGTATTTTTTGATTGAAAAATTTTTCAGAGTAGTACAGTGCAAGCTGGTCATATGTTTTGAGTTTTTAAGTATCAATTACTTTTTTTTTTTTAAAAAATGTAGTTTTGTAACAGAGAGATACAGAAAATCCACCAACTTAAGCTTTGTTGCATACAAAATTTATATTTGCTTTGTTTTCACCCCAGTCTGAAATGGGAATGGTTTTTCATCCTGTGCCATGCTCTGTTCCATGTCAAGTAGCACATTGACCAGGAGGCTTCCTTGCCACGCAGAAAGTTTTACACCTTTAAAATATAAATGTAACTCTGGTGCACCATGAGGAGAAAAGGTATGAACTAGAAACCTGCATCCACTGCTTATCTTAATTTGTTTTTATCCTGAGACCACTGCCATAAGAGGAAGGACAAAATCACTGGGGAACTTTCCCAGGAGTTTCACACAGATGAGTCAATACAGTCCTAACTTCCCAAACCACATGGTACCCACAGGTTGCTGGCAGAGTGGTTCACACCACCTGCTTTCCCAAGTATCTCATTCCTCCAGTTTAAATTAAGGCCATATCTGATCTCTGTTGTGTAACAACAGATATTGCAAGCTTAAAATATCCAGAAATATCCTGAACTACTACTGCTATATGTTAGCATCTGAAAATTACTTACTCCCATAGAGATTACTAGGGAATACATTATTCCTCTCCTAACAATGCTGGAAAATGGAAGTAAATACAGGAAATGGAAGGAAAAATATAAGCAGAAAAACAATTTATGTACATAAAACAAACACCTCATTCTTATGTAGCATTTTTTATTGTTACACTTCAAATTATTTTACAAACAATATCACTGTGACAGTTTAAGTTTCTTGCATGACTGTTGGCATGTACAGGTGCTTTAAGCATAACCCAGCTTTAAAAATTCCTCTTCTGAGATGCATAGGCAAAGGAAGTATCTCCATTATTTGCCCAGAATTTCTGGCCACTCAAATCTTATCCCCACTTACTGTGCATGTATTATGTCACCAAAACCTTATCTACTTCTTTGTTCAGCATCTACAGCCATTTTTACATATCTTAAAAATATAGTAACAACTGGATATTTACTTTGTAAATTGAGAAAAAGAAAGCTTGCACACTAGTCAGGAACTTGTCCTTTTGCATGTACCAGATACACATCACCCTCAAGTCAATGTTTATAGATGTAGATAACAAGATTATTCTAATGATTATTTATCCAGACATTTCTCTATATTATTTAAACCTATATTTAACACTATGCTTATACATTAATATATAAATAATATCCTGGGAAAGGAAGAAAAGCACATCTCACAGGAAAATTACCAATTTTGCCTGTATGAAAGAAAAACTAGTCTTTAATCAAAAAAGGCAGTTACAAAAGGATTCATTTTGAATAAGAACATATCACAAGTTAGATGTTTTTCTCTCCCAGCTGAGAGTAGTAATTGGAAAATCATGGTTTGCACAAAAAACCACATTATTTCCTTCTGATCTGCCTTTCTTTCATGAAGCCTTGTATCTTCATCACCAATTAGAATCTGAGAGATTGGGGGACTCAGTATATACTAGATTAAAGGTTACCTATTATTACAGACAAGATTTAATTGCAATATTTACATAAACTCCTTATCAACCATAGGGTTTAAGATGCCTGTGCATATTCAGCATGCTAAAAAGGGAGAAGATATTAATTAGTTGCACTATGGGAAAATCTATAGAAGGAACCTAAAAACTCTGTTGTACAGCTTTTTTTAAAAGAAAATTAGGAAAAATTGGTGGTTGAAAAACTGTAGATTAAATCTTACTCCATTACAGAGAGTAAAAGTTAGCTTGATTGCACTGCTGTAAGAACTTCCTAGGGGAAATTAAACTTGATAATCTCAAGGTGTTTCCCAGAAGACGCTGTGCATTCGGTAATGTTCATTATAGTTTGCAGAATACCAGATAGAATTTAAAGTGAAGACTCCTAAGGTTTAATCAATATAGACATTCTAAATTGTTCACAGTATAAAGCCCTGATTATGAAACAAAGATGCAGTTAAAGGGAAGCCACAGCACTTTACCTGGATGTTTTTTCTCCCTGTATAAACTGGTTGGTTCACAGCTAAAGTGAACAGTGAACAGTGGCTGCCAAATCTCCAAAACAATCTCTGTAGCAGCATCATCAAGTGCTTCATTAAGCTCCCAGGACTTCTACAGCAGTGCCTGTTTTCAGTGACTGATTCTTAAAACTTGGTAGCAAAATACTCTGGAGATTACTTGTCACAAGATTTTAGGACTACACATTACTACTATAAATCATAAAGAGGCTATTGCAAAAAATATATTAAATGCTTCCTTTGGAAGATCATGAAGAGTATGAAGATTTCAATTTGAAAAAAACCCCACAGCATTAGCTGTCTGCTACTTTTCCAAATTTTAAAGCAAGAAATTAAAGAATATACGGCATAAACTGATACTGGTGGTGTCATCATCTGGTGATACACTCACAAGACAATCAGTAAAGGACTGCAATGACACATTAGCAGTTCAAAACACAAAGAAAATGAATCTTCAATTTTGATTAAATGGGTTTGCAGCATCTGTGGTATCTTTAGATAAAAGAAGTTGCCAAATTGCTAATTGCAAAAATAATCCAGAGTAGCAGGTTTCAGAGGTAGTAAGGAAAAGCTGCCTAAGATCAAATTATTTCAGCTAAAGCCAAGAGGATACTGACCCTCTCCAATCTTCAGTAGCTTGGACAAAGATCAAGGGGATTTTTTAGGACTAAGAGAAGGACCTGGAATTTCAAACAAAATGTGGCTGGAAACATTGTGAGTGAGCCAGGACTGGATTTATGGGTCTTCTCCATCTGGTGCTGGCTGGATGACATCTATTCAGCACAAAAGAGTGATGATGCCCCCTACTTTTATATGGGTACATATGTCTTCCCATTCCTTTGATATACAAGGGATAATCAAGCTTGAAGATTCAAAGAACTTAATCAGTAAGGGCCTGTGAGATGGATATAAATGAAATAAAAATTCTGGAGAGCATTCTGGAAAAGAAATTATGTTTCAGAGACCTGAGCTCTTTGAGGTAGCTGGGATCTGATGGGGATCAGGCTCTGCAGGCTTTATCCTGTTTCAAAAAAGAATTGCACTTCTCTGTCAGTTATCTGTTCAGGATTCTGCTCTTTCCCTGCTGCCTTAAGGAGGAGCTGGAAGGTTCATTTTCATTAGTCTTCAGACCATGAGGAGAGTCTCCACTGTCTCCCTAAGTGCTGGAAACAAAAACAGTCCCTCCATACAACTTATTTCTTTTGCAGTGTCAAGGTTTGTGAGTTTCTGTTGTAACAAGGAGCTTCTGTGGCACTGACAGGTTGGCACAGGAGACCATGAAATGGATCTGCACAAGCCATGAAGAAAGAGTGCACTGCTGGTGTCAGTTTTGCACTTTTCGGTTGCTTTAAATTCTATTAAAATAACACAACAATCTATCTCATCTCTCCTGAATTCATGGCAGAAGTGTGACCTTAAGCATCCATTCATTAAGTGGAAAAATAATTTGGAAATATATTTTTCCTTTTATAATAAACATTTATTTGGGTGCTTTTCCTGGATATTTGAAGGTAATTAAATAAATTCAGTTTTCTTGGCTACATTACTCATATTTTCCACAGGAGTAATTTTAAAATTTATTTTTAGGTAACTGATTTAGTGAAGAGGATTTGATTACCACAGAAAATGTATATTTAAACTTATTGTTTGGATAAGATGACGTTAATAATTTCTCAGAACTACTCCCTGCTTGTCCTTTTCCGGTGACTTTGGATCAGAAATGATGACTTCCATAAGTAAGAAGTCTGAGGTGCTTCAGAAAAGAAAGTATTACACCATACTGCTGAATCTTTCTTAGAGTGCAGTTTAAATTCCAGGTCATTTTGTTCAACAGAAAATAACTTATGCTGAGCTAAACTCAATAATAAGAAAATTACTAAGTGAACTCCAAGATCAGAAGGCAATGCTGGTTCTTGAGCAGAGAAGCAGATTGCTAATTCAGTGAAAAGGGACCACTTTGTTTGGCAATTGGATTTCTTAGTCAGCTTTTCTCACCAATGCTGACCAACTCTTTAAGTGCCTCTAAAAGAAGCCAGAGCTTAAATTTACGTGATGTGCACATACAATACAATGAAGTTTTATAAGAAAATACTATCTCTTATTTAAAAAAAACCCTACCTTTATATAAGTAATTCTTGTAAAACTGACAAAAGAAAACATTTCAGAGCTAATATTCTTTTCTTCAACTTGTTTCCCAAGCATTGATTCAGTAGCTCACTTTTAATGACCTGCCTCGAGATCTCCATGGAATTTACTATAAAAGAGATTAAAATGATGTGGCAGCCTTTTTTCTGTCTTTCCCTGCTTTTCTTCTGTTGCTATTGCATCTAAAGTATTATTTAAACATACTCTCTTAGCACTTTTTCTTGTTTCTTAAATAGGTGTGTGGAAAGTGAGATTATAAACAATAACAGGTTATTCAAAATACAAATGCAGTAAATCATACTTTGTGATGATCAGCTTAGACATAGTTTTAGAGACTTTACATACAAATACTAAGTGAAGCTTACTCTTTAATCACTTCTAAGAGATGCTTGCTAACTTAAAAAGTAATATAAACTAAAGTTTATAAATACACTTATATTTACTTATATGCAAATATATCTAAATATACTGAAATAAGAGAATATATTATTTTACATTTGCCTTGTAAGAGGTTTTGGTAAAAGAAATAGCTTAGCCATTACATCTGTGTTTCCTTCACCATAATAACTGTCTCTGCCAGAGCTGTGATTTGATTCCTTTGGTTTAATTTCCTTTGGATTGGTAGGTAGATGAAGGAACAAATAATTTATATCAGGTTTTCTTCATGTTTCTGAGCATTGCTTAATCAGATTATGATGATTTGCAAGTGTTCATTATATAGTGACCAAGAAAGGTTCCAGAACTCTTTACGGACCTGTTCCCTCATGGTGAAGAATAGTTTCATAATTCCATTATTTACACTGAGAATACACAATATACTTTCAAATGACTGTATGGCTCCTTGTAATACCACAAAGTCAAGGTGGCCAAGATTCCCGGAGAGATTTCCCTGAAAAGAAACCAGTAACTCTCTCATTAGACCTTATACCATACTTTGAAGATTTCTTCAATCTAAGACATTAAAGTTACCACCTTTGACTATAACTGTCCACTTGGAATGCAAGCAGAGGCACCTGGCAAATGTGTTAGGAATTAACCATCACTACCACGCTATGTAGGAGCCATTGTAACAGAGCACCAACAGCTAAAAAAAAATGGAAGTAGGTGGGTGGGAAGAAGTTAGAAACTTGTTCTTGGTAGCAAACAGCTGAGATTAGAATAAAGAGTTCTCAAACACAGCCTTATAATCAGAGCACTTTGAAAAAGTCTTACAGAAATCAATACCTGATAAAAGATCAGCTGATAATTTTCCACAGTATCATATTTGTTATCTTTGTTATTTTGTCATCTTCTTTGTTAGCAGTCAACAAATGCTTTCTGCCTTAAACACCATTATATTAGTGACTTCAAATGCAAGATCACATGGTACTTGCAAGATCACAAATAGTACTTACAGAGTATGGAGAATTCAAATCCTTGCTGAGAAAATATGCTGAGATTTACACTGTGATCTTGAACTTTCAACTTCTCACACATGCAGATGGTAACATTTGGCAAACACATCAAATACTAACTTTTAAATAAAACAGTTTCTATAATTTAGCTTCCTGCAGGGAAAGGTGAAGGGCATGGGTCAATGACAAGCACACTACATACACCTGTATTTCTGATACAGTCAGGAACATTCTCTTTCAGACTGGACATGTTTTTAGAACAGGCATCTGCAATAAGTGATAATGCATAAGAAAAACAAAATCCAAACACACACTAAACCAAGTCTCTTAATGTTATCCTAGGAGGGAAAAAAGGGCCACAAAAAAGTTGTCTTTCGGTACCTAAGAATATGAGATCTATGTATAACATGCCTGTAGAAGAGCATGGGAAAGTGTTTTTTGACACAAGACCTTTCTCATTTCAAAGGCCTATGTAAGAAACAAACAGTGGACAGGAGAGAATTCTTATTAAAAAAAAATACTTTTGTGTAAGGCATTTAAAAAAAACCTCTACCTTGTCTATTACTTTCTTTTTATTCCTGGGTTGATGAAAATTAGAAGTATTTCATGGAGTTTCGCTGGTGTGAGACAGATGAGAAGGATCAAAGTAAACTAGCATCCAAACAAAAATAATGAAGACATCTGCACATTCACCATTACTAGGGAAAAGGCAAAACTATTTTGTGTATCTATAATAAAAAATGTTCCATGTGGGTCTAATGCTGCTCATTCTACCAATTTAACAAAGCTCATAAATAGCATTAAATAATAAATCCACATACCATATGGTATAGGGAAGGGAGTGAGGAACTGATTCAACTCTTTGAAAATTCTGTTCCTATTGGCATCTTTAAGTCCATCTCTCTGCAAGTCCAGAACCCCAGGCACAAAACTCCTGTTGTGAATGATTTGCCTGAATTCAAGTCCATAGGATGCTACAGAACTGACTTTGACCAGATGAAAAATAACACATTTCAGAAGTGTCGGTATTCATTGGAACTTAAAAATCCCTGTTTTTTTCCTGTTCAAAAGATAACAGAGTAAAAGCAAATATGGACAGATATTACAATGGTAAGAGCTAAATCACAGACATGCCCAGCAGTCTGTACTAGGACTTGTGCTCTTCTAACACCTTCATACGTGTCAGAACATGAACAATGTTCATTGCTTCTAGCACACCAGAACTGAGGCATCACAGGAAGTCAGCAGCTGAAGTCAAACAAGTAAAAAAGGCATTGGTTCTCCAGGTAACAGCAGTCAGTAAATCTTGACAGAGGATGGTCTGCATGTAGAAAAAAGTCTGCATGGGATGGAACAAGATCGGCCAGTTAGTTGGAGAAGTCTTCCCTAACACTGGATTGCTTGGGGAGTGTGTCACCGACATTTGCTGTGATACTCCATGGAAGTTGCTACAGGAGAGATGGCACAGGGTTAGAATGATCTTCAGTGCAATCAATGCAGCTGAGGTATAAATATAAGCAATAAACACTGAAATTATAAAGCTAAGAAGACAAGAGATAAGATGTAGCTATATACAGCAGTAAAAGAAAACCCACCAACCCTTTTCAGGCTCTTTTAGGCACAGCTTGTTTCCATTCAGGTAAATACTCCTTTCCCCAAAGCAGAATGGTCCGATCCCCACTGCCTTGCCAGGGGTGGTTCCTGCCTGTGCTAATGCCCAAACTGGGTTGGAATGCTAGTTAAAGTCTTCATGAGCCAAAAGCAACTGCCAGCAATTAACAATTGAGCAGTATGAACAAGCTCACAGGCTGGTACAGATGCAAGCACCATACCTCACAGTCTAAAAGTGCCAAAGGCATATAGATTTTAGTGATCTCAAGCTTTCATCCAAGGCCTTGGATCCAGAATGGACCTTCAAGTATTAGAAGAGGGCTTTAGATGTGAAGGTGAAATTTCAACTACTTGTTAGAAACTACCTAAGGGGAAAAACAACCCATATCATCCTGCTGTAGTGAGCATAAACTAGGGCTTGCTAATTATTATGACTGACATACTGTAATTCAGTAACTTACTTTCTACATAAAATCAACCCTTCACTACACAAAACCATCAGTGGGACTAACAAATGATTCCAAACTGTAAAAAGCTTCATTGCTGATCTAATTATGCTCTACTTCTCGCAGCTCTGGGAAGCACAGAATAATCAGAGCACAGCAAGCACCAGCTATGAATCCTCCCTTCCTCCCAGCCAGCCCCTACACGCTCTGCTGGACGGGGAGAGGACACTGAGCAGCACAGCAGCCAGCTCTCAAAGGGGGCCATGCTTTTAGGTAATGCTGTCTCCTCTGTGCTCTTGGAGTGCAATAAATCAAAGAAGCTGCAGGTGCAGTCCAGCGAGGTGAGGGAAGGGTAGGAGTCCAGAAATTATGTAACAACTGAGCTGCGGGAGACAGAAAAGAATAGGACATGTTATGTAGAGGCCACAGGAAGGAACTGATTCAAGACATAAAAGTGGCAGAATGCAGAGAAGGGGAGTCAGTAAGACACAGTGCATGTGACAAGGGAATAGAAAGAAGGGACCAAAGGAGAGGCACACAGATAATAGGGTGTAAAGTAAGAGAAATGAGAAACTATCTCTAGTGTAGAGGAAAGGAGACTTACACGGTCAAGAGACAACAAAGAAAAGAAAACCAAACAAGCAAAAATAAATGAGTAGAACAGAAGTTACACTTTTCCAGAAGAGGAAAGCTCAGAAAAATGGGAGAAAAAGAAGAGCAATTAATAAAATGAATGAGACAGTAGAGATGAAGGGAGGGACACGAAAGGGATATAAAATAGCACAAGGCATACATATTGGAGGAAACAAATGTCACTTTATTTATTTATATTTGCATATTTTATGTTATCTTCCTAGCAAGTATTTTTTTCAGATTTTTTCTGGGGGGAACAGGATGGCCTGGCAGCATATTGTTGCTGGGGCATTTACTATAGCTCTTTTTTTCTTCTTCCACTGCTAGATGCATATTTATTGAAATTACCTGAGAAATGGCTGGCACTTTTTCAGAAATGCCAATATGTGGTTTGGAATAGAAAGGGAAATTTATTTTTTTTAAAAAAAAGAGAACGTAAGAACATTCAAAGCGGGGGATACAGATGTAAGGGAGTGACTGGTGTCATTTGTCAGCAGTTACCAGCAGCCTGGAAACACACAGCTCCTATAGATCACCAGACACGTTTTGCTATCTCAATGACATCTGAAACAAAAAGAGCTTTTTATCTTTCTTTCTTTTGTTTATCTTTCTTGAATACAGCATTACTGCAGGATTAAAACTGCCTGATAACAGAAAGTTATCTAAAGGGAAATGAAAAAAGGCACACATTTTAAAAATAAAGTAATTCTCATATTCTTCATATAATTTGTTGGAATTTTTAAGGTTTTCAAGAAAAAATGCAGCAACATTTAACATTTTTAGTCTTCCTCTTAACCTGCTTCTTCCTATCCCAAGGATTTGCCAGAAAAGAGGAAATTCTGTGAAAGCAAGTGCAACACAGTTTTGTATCCCATTTTTCATCTTTACAATACTGGTTATAACTCTGTGGACCGTTTTGATGAAAACAAACAAAAAAAATGTTATTAGCTTGGCAAGCCATAATTGCCTATTAGCATTCATTGATATTAATGTTTTAATTTTTATTTTTTTTCCTATCTCTACATGTACCTTTATAAGGAGGTTTTAGAATGCGCAAAGCAAGGCTGCCAGGTTGCTGTTTCCTCCAGCATTGCAACTTGAGTTTCTATTGGATTTATTTTTTCTTCAGCAAGTATCTGCTCTTGATGCTTAATTCAGAAGCTTCTTGCTTCTGTGCTGGGAGTAAAAATACAGAATGGGTTCTCCAATTAGCAAACATTTTCAGCTGCAAAACTATCAAATCAATACCATATCCTCTGCAATCATTCCAGTCACAAGAGTGTGAAAATTTTTTTCTAAGAGCTCTCAATGCCCATTTTTTGGCTTATTAGCTGCCTGTCCGCCTTGTCCAAGTTTAATTCCAAAATGAAAGACTTGAAAAACCCAAGAAAAGTTCTCCAACAGCAAATTACTTTCCACCAAACAAGAAATTTCTGTGCCGCCCTTTTTCTTACTAAAGTTCCTTATGTAAATAGAAAGTAAATGACTGAGGGAAATGATGGAAAACATTGCTGTGGTGATATTATGCTCTTTCACCTGGTTTCTTACCACACTGTCTCCCCTAAACCACCTGGAATAGAGACAACCAATAGCAGCCATTATGTAAATATAGTTATTGTGATTATTTACACTTACATAATAAATGCTGTGGAGTCACACCTGTCTCAGCAGCCATTCTTACAGATTTAATAGAGCTTTTCTTTGTGCCATCCGTTCTAATGCAGCTGGTTTTACTTGAATGAGAAGGTACTATCTTTTTGTTCTTTAATAATCTTGATGTACTGGCTGGTTGCAATTTCCTTTCTATAAATAGTGCAATACAGTAAGGAAAGTGGTTAAGCCTTTTAGGATGGATTAATTAATTGGTAATAATGTAGCATTTTGCTGTTTCCAGATCAGGGTGATGTAAGTAGGGATGCTAACCCTGCATTTTCATTCTGACTGTGCACTGGTTCAGGACAGATTGCACAGACTGGTGTAAGGGAAGTCCACTGAGGATCACTAGATGCATGGTTATGCACAGAGATGCTAACCCAGGGAACAGTAACCGTGCTGCAGTCTCGGGGAGTGCTAGAGGGGATGGACACAGGTGGTCTGATAGCGTATTAAAGACCAGGCTTAACAGATTGTGTTGTCTGGTCAGGACGTTCTGAGGCTTTTTAGATAACTCACTGCACTACTACATCTTTTGGGCAGAATCTACAGTAACGAGCTATGCTTGGGATGTAGCCTCTGCTTTTTTTAAGGGTAAAATAAACCAGTAGCTCTATTTCTATCATTGTGTTCTGCAAATTGAGCAATGTTCTTCCTCAGTCTTGGACAACTGATAAGAATAGCCTGGGCCAGATTTACAGTGGCATTGAAGCCTCCAGCTTGTCAATGGATGCCATTTTGAGAAGTAAATTACATGGGTAATGCACTGAATTCTGAATAAACTAACTGGCCTAAACATGGGATTGCCGAAGATCCTGTCAGCGTTTATCTGCATCTTTACATGCCTAAACTTCTTTGTAGATCTAATCTTTCACTTATACTTCACTAGAGGCAGAAAATTCATCCCTCCCCAACTTGTCTGTGTTATCTAAAGGATGCAGTGAAATGTCCTGCACAATCAGGGAGAGACATATACTGAGTATATATAAACCTTTATACTAAGTAGCCACCTGCTCTGTAGCTAGTTGCCTATCTTGTTTAGGCCGATTGTCATCTCTGAGCTAGAAGCTTTTTTGTAGTTCCGGCATCTTTAGCTTCTACTGTCTTTTCTTCCTCAGGAATACACCAACAGTTCCCCAAATGACAGAACTGCACAGAACCCAGCAGTTATGCTGTGTTAACAGCATTTGGGATGAAAACCAAATAACTGCAAGTGCAGCAGAAGATTTAAACAAAATTAATTTTTTGTTTATAGAAATACAATACATTTCCTTCTTGTTAAATGAACATTAATGTCTGCTTCTAGTGAACTTAAAGCTGTAAGAATCTCTTAACTACACATATGATCGCAGGATTAATTTAAATATTTGTGCATCATTAGTCACTCCAGTTTCTGTATTTGTTGACAGCACCATTCAGCACATCAAGTAATTGTAATTACGATTACATACCATCATAATCACTGTTACAATTCCATCACAGGATAAGTAATTTTACCTGTTTTCATTCCAAGGGCATTTGAAGGGACTTCCTGAAGTTCCCTATGAATGTTTTACTTAAAACAATAGGATTTGGAAAAATAAGCATTTGCATCTAAGCATTTGTTAAGATGTCTAAACCAGGGTGGGGGTGCAGTTGATTTTTTTTGTAGAAAGATGATGAATGAATTGTTGACAATAATAAAGAAACAGACATCTTGGAGATATTATTAAACATCTTGGAGGTACTATTATGGATCACGTATCACTTCAAACAGCAAGTCTGGCTCCATAAAACATTTTATTTGTGTTATTGTGCAAATCGATTGTAATTTGCTACTGGCTTCTTTTCAAATACATTCCTTCATTGCTGCCTTGGTAAATAATAAATCACACTAACTATTATTTCAAAACTGAGTGTTCCAATTTAGTTGTGAATAGAGAAAGCAGAGATGCTTCAGGATATAAAATCTTGTAGTAGTTCACAGAAAAATAGCTTCTTAAGGATAAGCACATCACAGATCGTTAGAGATGGAGCACACCATGCTCACCTTCCTGACTGAGGGCAGCTCACACACAACACTCACAAGGTTACACTAAACCAAAACACAGAAACCCCCCACCAAAACAGAAAAAGGAAAAGATGCAAACAATAGTTTCTGTAGTGCTGTATTAACACTGTTATACAAGCACCAATGGTAAAGCCAGTTTTTAATATTTATCATCCCTATGTCCCTGGATTTCTCTTCATAGCTAAGTCAGAAATGTCCTTGAAGATCTATTTGCTTCTTCCAGATTAAAATTTGTGCTTTGTTTAACAAAGCAGATCTGCTCCTCACTTAGTATGGATGAATCATGCTTTTAGCATATAACCTGAAGGAAGAAAAATGATTCTATGAACTTACAATACTTGGACTGATCAAGAACATCTCTAAAATCCAATGGATAACTGCATTAAGCCAGTCTATTCTGTTTTGTATACTTGCCTGTTTTTTGCCTCTTTTGAGCTGATTATCCTTTTTTTTTTGTTGTGGTTTTTGTTTCTTTTCAATACTTAAAAGTAGCACAAATATCTCAAATCTTTTTGACAAGTATCACCTGTAAGAAAATCAAAACCATTGTAACTGTAGCAATTGGGCTGCTATCTAGTCATTTTAGCATTTCTATCAGATGCAGTATTTGTTTATAAATTACACCAAACCTATTCTGGGCTTTTCTATTATTCTTTAAATCACTCATTTCCTATTTTATTCAAAATAAAGCTTGCCTATGTCTTGGGTTTCCTGCAGGATTTGTAATCTCTCTGCTTATGTATCTTGGGTGGCAGTTGCAGACTATTTGCATATGTTAATATCTAACTGCCACAGCAGGCCAAAGACTTTGGTGAATATAAATAATCTATTACAATGAGTCAGCAACTCAGCTCTACTACCTGTACAGTCTGATGGCTCCTGCTGCCCTATTACACAAACTATTCCAACCCTGCTATTAACACAGGGAAGAACCTACATATTTTTCCTTCCAGTGGATTATACAGTTAAAGGCAATCTGTGATGTGTCTGTGTCTTCATCGAAGTTGCTAAATTTTCAACATAATTACTCATTAAGTCACCTAACTTGAATTAGTACCATGCCAGTTAGTTCAAGAACTTACAAGCCTGGAAAAATTTCTAGTTTTTATTATAAAACAGATCTTCCTCTGTTTTTTCTCTGATCTTTGTTTTCCTTTGCTTTGTTTGTTTTTTCCTGATCTTTCTCTAGGTATACTATAGGCTGATACAGAATGGTATGGTATAGAATGACTGATTTTCTGTAAAATGAGAGTAAATATGACATCACAGCTTTAACAAAACATATTTAGCATGTCACTTCAAGGCCTGAGAAATAATTACACTAAATGGAGTAATTTCTAAATGAGAATGAAAACCAGTATTCTAAATAATCTAGAAAAGGCTTACTTGGAGTGTGGGAACTTCAGCCAAACCACATTTGCCAAACTGTTATATTTAAAGCTTGCACTTTGCAGTGGGTCAATTTAGAACAGTTTCAGGATTGTTACTGGATCCCTTGCTTCTGTACATTCAGGCTGCTTGCTTGAAGGAATTCTGCAAACACAGAAATATATTTAAAACATGTATTTCCGTAAAATAAGGAAGAATATAAGTCATACTACATGGCTGCAGTATTTAACCAAATGGAACGTATTTACATTTTTTTTCCTATGTGTCCACCTTCAGTTTTCCCCATTAAGAAGTTGCCTCATAATGAGAACTCCACATCAAATCTTTGTATTCAGTTTAGAAATGTTCAATGAAAAAACATGGAAACAGCAGTTGGGGGAAAAAACCAGAACTACAGGTCCATTTCATAATCACTACTCTGTGATCTGTTGTGCTCCTGACATATTAAGAAGATCCCTTGGAGAATTCTGTCTCCATTTATTATATCCTGAAGGAGTCTCGTTTCATTGACCTTGCTCTCAGTACAGTTCTATGTCCCACTGATTTAAGGAGTTTTATATAATGAGTAGCTGGAAAGGGGTGAAATTAGCCCAGAGAGCCATAATATATAAAATGTTCTTTGCTCAACACTAATTAGTTTGTTTGATTTTCATCTGGTAGGTCTTGTCTCCAAGGTAAAGGGAATGAATTTGTTTTCACATGCCATAACATCAGACACTTAAGTTCTTTAGTTCTTTCATATCCTGTTCTGGGGGTGGCCATTTTCTTTTAAAAAAATCACACTTCAGCAAATAAAAATACACTATGAATTAGACTTTTTGATAACTGAAGATTAATATTAGTGTGCTTCCAATCAAAAACTTCAGCACTTGAATGCTGAATACTTGAATAGGGAGGCTCATTGACATAGCCTGCAAGACAATACACCAAAATAGATACAGCTGCTCAAGTGGAAGTTGCTTTCAGCCAAGGAATATACTGCGTGTTGGATTTGTATGCATGTTTGAATGTGAGGGTAATGAAATAACATTATAGATTTCAGAACCAGGGCAGCCTGTATTTGGGTAAGGTTGTAAGCAGACACGTTTTAGAATGAGTGCCTGCTGAAGTAATTTAATCCATTCCCCACTCATTCTTCGAGTTTAACTGTTTGCTGCAATGTTTAAACAGCCACAGAAATGCAGTCTGGGATCATACACTAAAAAGCTTTGTATGTTGGGCAAATGCACAGTATTAAATTCACAGGGGCCTTATTCCAGTAGTTCAGCATCAGTCTAGGTAGACTTAACTCCTTATTCCCAGTCTTTCCTTTCAGGTGGCCATCTTGCATACCTTAAAGCCAGAGAGTTGTAAACAATATTAAGCAAAAGTTAATCATTCAATCACTGGGATACCCTAAGGTTATATCCCAAGATAAATAGCATACAATGCTGAAGTCAGACTATCATGCAAATAAAAACTGATAGATTGAAACTACATGCTTACAACTCAAAATGCAACATTTCCAGTGTAAAATAGGTAAAATTTTTCAAATCACTTAACTGTAATGAAGATTTAAAATAATTAAAATTACATTAAATAATAAGAGTTTTGAAACATTCATTTGCAAAATCCTCCAGAGAGTTAATGTTAATCCCACTCTCTAATGCTAACACCCCTCATATGGAGGAAACAGTCCCACAGCAACATTTGTGGGATATAGTTTTTGAAAACCCTGTGGACAGACAGCAGTGAGAAGTCCAGACACACAGGAATGGCAACACACTGCTCCCAAACTTTACAACCAGTATCTCTGTACCATCCAACACAAATGTTACCAAAGCAGGGAGTGGAGGGAAGTGGGTAACAGCAACCAACCCTTCCCATTCACACCAGGCGCAAACCGAGTGAGGACAGGGACTATGTGCCCGAAAGAAATGGGACAGTATGTTGCATTGAATCTCATGTAAATTCTCCAGCTGCAAATGTAAACTATAATTGGTTACTAAAAGATTAAAGTGACCTCCAGTTATTGGGGTTTGTAAGTTTAGCTTTCTTCTCTTTCAAATCAGGAAGAAAGAACTGTCAGCAATTCAAAGGAAATGGGTGGCAGTAGAGATTAAATTAAAATGAATAGCATGACCATGACAGAATTAAAAATATGTTCTATAGAGCTACTGAAGATATTTATTCCATTATCATTTCATTCTCCTAAGGAAGTCTTTCAGCTTACTTTCAAAGGGCTGAGCTTGTGACCAACATATTCAAAGCATAGACCAGAACTGCCCTAAAGAGTATTTAAGTTGTTGGATAATTTTTCTGAAGAAAACAAGTAAATAGGCAGAGTGGAACAGACACATTCTGGGCATAATTATTGCCTTTAGTATATTATGTTGTTCAGCATTAGGGTATTCAGCAGTAATTATACTACCCCTGGGCAAGGATGATTTAGTACTGCGTACTGGTGAAAGCCACATAATTAAGAGAGAATGGGACCTGGCTACTATTTAACACACCTTTCCAAATGTTCATTTGATCCACTTGGCACCAGCCACAACGGACTATATAGGAAGGGAAGGTTAGCAATGTGTCTAGTATTACACTGTCTTGAGTGCTACAGCATTTAGCTCTGTACAGTCATGGAAGGTCAAACTGTTCTCATTTAACTCTGTGTAAGCCAGCCAGCTTAAACAGAATTGCATGAGTCTAATTAAAAGCTACACATGGTCTTCTGGGCCACCCCCTGATGTTAATACTTAATGCATTTTAGCACATTTTGTTCTGTGTATTTTTAAATTGGGCAGAATACAGCCACGGATGGGTTCTAAAATCAGCTTTAATGCCTCATATACTTGGATGGGGAAAAAATAATTGTTTAACAGGAAAGGGAAACATCTTGATGTTTCAGATTAGTTCTATCCCCTGAAGTGTGAAAGGGACTGGGTATAGCCCCTTTTTCCTGTTGCTTATATTGTGGTCTTCATTGAATGGGGAAAAGAAGCTCTGGAATGCACAAAGTCACAAAACAATTAAGACTCCTTTCTTACTCTTTTCTATGTATGTATCTGCTATAGAACACAAGATAAGGACATAAACAGATACGAGTCTGTTCCAAAAGACTTCCAAAGAGGCCCAGTATAAAGAGCCAACGTAGCCCTGTCTGAGCTGCTGAGTTTGTGTGTATCTCAGAAGCCACGTGTAGTAACACATAGCAATGGGGCTTCTGCTTTGTCCCTCTACTTCAGGCTGCTATGAGAGCAATTCTGAGAATGTGGGACTTGAAAGGCACCTAACATGAGGCAAAATTAAAAAACGTCATAGTTGGGTATCTTTGCTATGACAGAAACTCCTTCTTGAAGCCTTATATCCACACATGGAAGATTATCAGCAAACATCTGACAAAGACAGCAAAATCTGGAATCCCTCCAGCATCTGAATCTGGCTTTCTGCCTCGGTTATTTGGCTTGCTCTCTGACAGATCCCACGGCTGGCTTTACAAGCAAGAGCAGTGGCAGTTTGGAAGCAGCCTCTAGGGGAGGTCATGGGGGGACTGGCTTGGCTCCTTAGTATCATTTTTCTTGCCTGAAATTAATTTTGAAGAAGCTGTTGAGCATTGTTTAAGAATAAGACTATGTATTAGCAATGGACTTTCCTGTTCCTGCTTGGTGGAAGGTAACAGTAGCATTGAAATGCTGGGATTTATGTCACTCTGGGAAAATATGTTGTAACCAAGTTGATTTTTTTCACACTACTCAGTTACCCTGTTTGATACAGACATCACAAATAGTGAAAAACTATATACCACAGTAGAGAAAAAACAACTAAGTTTTAGGAACTGAAGGAAAAAAACATCATACGAGATCTTAACATTTCTTGTTCCTTTTTCTTAAAAGGAAAATCAATAACATGTTAATTGCAATTTTTTACATTCATTTGCTGCTGACTTCTCAGAACTTAACTAAATCCGTCAGTAAGAAGGGTTGGCATTACAATTTTTCTTACATCTCTTGACATTTCACAGCAATATGTCTACAACTGTTTGAAAACGACTAAAGATACTGACTAAACTTATTTACAAATTAATTGACTTCAGTGAAATTCTTCATGGTTAAGCAAAGCCCAAAGATGACCCATTAATTCTGTACCCCTCCAGACATCATCTTCTATGACTCATTTTGTTAAGAAGACCCACTCATAATTCAACAGGGATTTTACTTGCCTTTCAGTGTTACCTTACCTCACTGTTAGCATTTTTTGTTTTAGGGTTTTTTTTTGTTTTGGGTTTTTTTAATTTTTCTATTAAATAGATTTTTTCCTGGGGAAAACCAATTAATAAAAAGGTAGTATTTCCATGTCCAAATCATGACTGTTAGATACTGGGAGCCTAGATCAACCAGAATATTTTCCATTCACCTGCAGCCTTTCCAAAGAATTATTTTTCATGCATTCTAATTCACGATAGCATTAAGATCTTTAAAGTTTTCTGAAAAGAAATTAAGCTACAAAGGAAAGGGGTGATATTTTGTCCATTCTTTGGGGCACTAGAATAGTTCTCAGCTCTCAGATGATGCTCCAGTCACATCCCAGTTCCATGTCACAGCAAGATCAAATTTGTCATCATTTCCTTGTCTCCTGCCCCCTCCCTATCCCACATTCCTCTTGCAGACTGAAAGACGCCAAGCAGAGGGACTCCCAAGAAGCCAGACTGCACACAAGTCAGATCCCCAAACTGGGCTAGCAATGGAGTAGAACTGCAGGATGTTACAGATTGTGCCTGTCCTTTGCTTTAAATACAACCCTTAAGCCAGGATGATCAATGGTGAGGACACTTGCCAAGGCTGCAGGAATCCAGTGACAGGAATTTGTTCTGATTCTGACACTAGAATCAGAAAGGTGTAATGACATTGAAGTGTGACATTTCCCATGCTGAAAGCATTTCCCATGGTGTAAAGGCAAAGTAGATGAGGATGGAGAGGCAGACTGGACTTGATTTGGTCTCTTGTTCACCACTCACAGATATGCTCAGAGCAAACAGTAAAACATCATATGTTGACTGAAAAAGTCAGAAGTCACTTAAGGACAGAAACTTCATGTGGGGAACAAAACAATAGAGACTTGGTTCTTTTCATCACTCACTGACTTTCACTGATGAGACAAAAATCAAACTCTTATTTTTAGCTAGTTGAGAACAAATTGTGTAAGACACAGAAAAATCTTCCAGAATCTACACGTGTTATCACAAATATAGATTAGACTGCATCTTGGTGCCCAGCTGTAGTTTCTTCATGATACACAGGAGAATTTCAGCCTCAGTCCACACAGCCAGGCTCTACATCTTGATAACGTTTTGGTATTTTTCTAAGCCTGCACATGCTTCTCAACAAGCATCTGTTAATTTGATAAGCTGCAGAACAACAACAAAAAAAAGACAGCTGCTTATAGTATTGGGGGCAATCATGAGGCTGAGATAAAGAAGCAGTCTGAAATAGGGAAAAGCAGAAGTACTTTCAGCATATACATCAGCAGTGGTTTTACTGCTGTACTGCGTACTTTGATCTGGCTCTTTTCTTGTTCTCATTTTTAGCTTAGAGGCTAATGATCCTTGTTGCTAAGTCACATCAGTGAAATGCTATGAAAGGACATGTTCCATTTAAATGAATGAGTCTATATTGGCACATACAATTTTCATCTATGTTCCATGGAATTATTTTGATCTGCAAACTTAAATTAAAGCTCATTCCTTGCCTTTTAGCTAGGCATGTTGCCCTGGGAGCTTATACTCTAAGTAGTGTCATTGCTCTCTCCTCTTCTGGACAACAACAGATACTTAGAATTAATTCTAAAAGCCTTGAGAATGTGCAATATAAACAAAACTTGGGGCTACGTCTTATGCAGTGACACTATGTATTCAAGCACCAGCTACAATCAATATCTGTGATTTATATACTGGAATTTAATGACCTATTACATACTAATCCTCAAAGATTAATACAATTTGGACTATAAACTCCCAACAGCCTATTTGTATAGCAGTCTGTAACATGATGGCTTTTCTTGACACAAGCTATATGGCAAATCCCAGTATTTTTTTTCACATCACTATGGTAGAGATTATTACAAGTTTCCACACTGGAAATGAGGGCACTTGTTCTTAACATCCCTGGCTAGGTTCAACTCTATCTGTGCTGTGGCCTTCCTTACTGCATCCCTTGCTTCTCTTGACAGCTTGTCTGTGCTCCCTCCAGGAGCTTCCACTTTCTGTTTAACTTGTTTTTACATTTCACTGTTTCCAGAAGCTCCTTGCTTATCCATACAGGCCTCATGGCTCTCCTGCCTGCCTTCCACTTCACTGGGACACAGTCTGTCTCTGTTGGCGAGGACAAGGTCCACCTTTTCTTGTTGGTTCCTCTGCCATTTGGAGGATGAAGTTGTCATCAATGTTCTTGTTTTTTTCTCTCAGTAAAAAGGACAAATCTCAAATTATCCTACAAGAATGTCAAAGCTCCTCCCTTAAATTTAAACCCTGACCTATCCAAATGTGAACTAGATTAAGTGTTCACTCAGGAAAAAAAAAGAAGTATCCAGGCACTTGGCTTTGTAATAGCTTTAAACTATAACAACTAACAAATTTTGAGTACCACATGCTCTGTTTTTTACCACTGAACTCTGTTTTGGTTTACAAAATAAACTGAATACTATTCTATTGTGGAGAGAGAGAGAAAGAAGAAGAGATGTAAATATTAAAAATAGAAGAATAAAAAATCTTTTGAAGGGGAATTGAGTGCCTGCCTACTGCTTAAGAAAAATGCACTATAAAGCAGCTATTGATTTTTCATTCAACTGCACTGAATGTTTTATTGAAAAGCAGCAATGCTCAGTAATTTGAATTTTCAATTAAGGTAGCCCATTCCTTGGGCACATTTACTACTGCACTCCAGTGACATTTATTTGACTTTTTACAATCCCTCTACTATTGTATCCATGTTTGTATAGATCAAACAACCAATACAGAAAGTGCTAGGATTATAACACTGCTGATTATAAGACACGTTTGGAAGGCTCCATGGGCAATCTAGTGGCTTTATTTATAGGTAGGACAATGTGTAGTCAGACATAGCAAAATTTCTAACTTCATCAATAAACTAAAATACTCCACTATGAGATAATTCAGCAGTTCAGTATTTCAGTTTCCAGATATTTACATTTTCCTTACAGCATATCGTTGCAGTGAAGTTAAACTACTTATTAAAAAAAAATTAAGTTATAAGTGTACATTTGAGAGGACTGGGGAGCTTTACTGAAGTTCATGTTTCTTACCCTCATCGGTTTCTTACAGGTATAATAATTTCAACTGTAAAATAGGATGCAATATTTCTGGACTATAAATAGGTAATGATGGCTCATTTTGCATCCTTTTGTAGAGAAAAATGGCTGGTAACATGCTAGTTTTCATTGCCCCATGGAGAAGCGTGGTAGCTTGACCTCCATGTGGTCAACTGATGCATTTTATACTAGAAATAGATATAGGCTTTCCTAGTCATAGGTGCTTCCTTATTCAAAAACTGTATCAGTTACTTCTGATAAGGGAACAGTTTGAGAAATCTTTGGGAATTTTACAGACAGGGAGAGGCACAGCTTGGAGTCACTGTGGCACCAGCTTGTGCACACACTGCTGTGCAACAACATGCTTGCAATTTCTTGCATTGAAATGACAGTGTAAGATACAGTTTGTAATGCCTGTTTGTTTAAATCTTGTTTTTTGCACTTAAAATCCAGATAGGAGCAAAATGAACACACCTTTTATGTAAAGTCAAGAAATTACTGTTAGTTTAACCATTGTCTTAACATCTAAAGAACTAGTCCAGTTGCAATGATGCATTTATATAGCCAAATGTATTAGGCCAAAATTCCTACAGAAATGTTCTAAAATCACTGCTTTCCTATGAAGTTGTGTTTACCCTTATCCATTATTTCTTTCTTCTTTCTCACCCCTAGAACCACTTGAGGTCATTTTTACATGCTTGTTCACATGCTCATTCTTCACTGGTTTGCAAATACACGTTACATTCAAATCTACTAAGTGTGGTGTGTTTTACTGCATGTTAGATATCTGTTCTTTCTTCTGTTACCTACCCCTATAACTGGTTTTGCTCAGGTCTCAGGCTTGTTTTCTTTAACAATAATAATCTACTGGTGCGTTATTTATAGCTCTCAGGCCTTTGATATTATCCTGTGCCTGTAGATTCAAAATCCCTGCTGCTGTCTTTTGCCTGTACTCTTCTATGCTGCATTTTTGTTCCAAGGCCATGGGTTATTCTGCATAGAACAACTCCTTGCTTCTCCTACCTACCAGTTACAGAAACATGCATAACAATGTGCAAGCATGTGTATATGTATATTTGTATGCACATATGCACACACCAGACAACTGTACAAACCCTAAAACAAACAGGTAGTAGCACCTGTTGGTCAGACAGCTGTTAAAGCCAAACAAGCTAAAACAGAGCACCCACAGGCCATGTCAAGGCCAGACAAGGCCCGACGGGTCCTAAGACCTATGTTGTCATCTTAACAGAAAGCCTGTGGCTGTTGCCACTAATAGCAACACCATATTTACAGGGCTGCAAGGCTATAAAAGAATATCACAGAAATGGTACAAGAAAAAATGACAGTGAATTAACAGTGTCTTCAACAAGTCCTAATTTTCTCCTGCTCCTGAACCAAATTTCAGCACTGAATTTTATACCTTCTGCATATGCAGTATCATTCAGACTAACCTCTTCTGCAAACCAACTCATTTCACTCATGGCTCTTTGTTTTAATGCTTGAAAGGTTTTCAATAAGTATCAGGTCAAACTTGGCCCAGACAAGAAGGGATAAAATTAAAAATATTCTCTGTTACTTCTGGCAGGAGTTAACCCCTTATCCAATGGGTGAAGTAGGTATATCCCAACCATGAGACAGATGGGCTGAACTGGCACCCTGCCCCTTGGAAACCTCAGTCCAGAGTGCTGCTGCAGTAGAAAAGAGTTGGCTTTACTTCAGCCTGCTCCTTCTCTGTACCTAGTCATCATCATCCTACATGGGGTACATTTGTTGCAGCCTCGCACTCCCTTCATCTGGGGCACAGACCTGGTTGGCCCTGCTGGCTGAAACTGCCCATGTGGCAAATGATGAGGGAAAGCAGGGCTTCCAAAGAGGAATGCAATGGCTATCCTTGTGTGACACTTGAATAAACAACTGAGGTATGAGATAAAGGTAGTGAAAAGCTGAAAAAGGGTAACATTAAAAAGGGGATGGAGGGAAGGGCAGGTGGGAAGGTGATGATACTTGCCTATTTCACCAAATCCAGAGAGGCCACTGAAGTTGTTTCACACAGAGGATATTCCTTTGAGCAGTCTGGGTTCATCTTGGACAAATAATTTCTCCTCAGCTTTTAAACATCAGGCATGCTCAAGTCAGACAAGCAAACAGGTTCTGGGAGGGTAGCAGATCTCTAGTCCCTCTAGATGGCTCTGAGCAAATCCAATACATTGTATTACTTAAGGTGCCTTGTTTCTCTCCATGACCCTTTAATAAGGATGGACTATTCAGATGTACTTAGTGAAGTGCTCCCAGCCCTGCTATCATCTGACTGAGATTTCCTGTTAGAGCTAATGAGGTTCTGCTCCCACTTAATCTCTAAATATGGCACAGTTAATGCTTTTTAGTTTGCTTAATGACATGCTATTAATAAAGACGTGACCTGAACAGCTACTTGCATTTATTGTCTTTTTTTTTTTGTCCATTTTTTACAATTATGCTGAGGCAATTTAATTTTTTAAGATAATAAACTATTGTTTTGTTTGACAAGTTGTATATAATCATCCCAAATTCCCATGAAAGTGCTCAGCAAGGTCAGTGCATAAGCTAGCAATTTATCTGAAACATTTATCATTATACTGAAATTGCTTTGCTACTTTTTCAAGTTATTATGATTATTGCCTTATTGACAGAGTAGTATGCTAACCCATACTAAAGAGGGGTTGATTCCTCTGTAATTACGTAGCTTTTTCCAAGCAGTTTCAAGTTATTGAAAGCATCGAACTATGCTTAACAGTAACTGTGCTGAACAGAACAATTCAGTACCTTCTTTGTTTTTCCAGTGAGATATAGCACTAAAAAAGGTACAGCAACCTACACCTGTATCTAAATAAACTATAATTGCTGTAAGCAAAAGAACCAGAAGTTTTTTCCTGGAGTTAATGAAACCATAATGTAATTCTCTGATTGGAATCATTACCAGACAATCTTGGTCCAAATGAGATTTTTTGGTGTGTTTGTGCATGTAAGGATCAAACATTAGACAGCAGAGAATTAACTTCTGCATCATTATTTTAAATTGAAAACAAACAAGCAAACAAATGTTAATTACCTTTAATTTTAAGAACAAAAAACCTTGTTTGTGTGCGAGAAATAAGAATGCATTGAATTTTAATGAGATTCAAGGGCTTTAGCTCTTAAAGCTTGATTTGCTTCTATCATTTTTCCAGTATGGGTTACTATTTTTGCTTTTAAATGACACCACATTGCCCACCAAGGCTACTCCACTGTTCTGTTTCCAAAGCTCTGTTTATAAATCTGTTACATATTTTTAACCCTGATTTATAAAAGAGAAAATACCTAAATTATGATGGTACAGACATTCTCTTTGTCTTCTCCTAAGGCTGACCAAAGCCAGCTAGCCCACCCTTCTCTTACATATCATTTGCTTCAAGCCTCTGACCATCTTGATGGCTTCTGCTGGACTCACAGCACTCCAGAAGTGATCTTAACACTGCCCAGCAGAGGAAAAGAAACACCTCTCTTGACCTTCTCTGGCCTCCTTGCCAAGCCATCATGCCATTAGCCTTCTCTGCTGCTGTGTCTCCTTCAACTTGTCCACTAAGACCCCCAGGTACTTCTCTAATTTTCATCTACAGCTTCTAGCCTTTACGATTGCATAGGGTTACTCCATTCCTGAGGCAAGATTTTGCATTTGCTCTTGTAATTGATAAGATAGTCAACCTTTTCTCCAGCTTATCATGGTTCTTCTTAATAGCAGTCTTGCTTTCCAGCACATCAACCACTCCCACTAAGCAGATATGATCCACAAAGTTTCTGAGAGAGGACTCTGTCCAAACATACTGGCCCCAGCATAAATTCCTTAGGGACACTACAAGGAACAAGCTGGCAGCTGGAGTTTGCACTCCTGGTCTTAACATTTGGAGCCCAGTGCTCTCCATCAGAGAGCAAAACAATTTCAAACAAAATTTTTTTATATTCACAACCCTTTTTCAGACTCATTACAAAACAAGCTAGATACCATTGTTTTCTAGTATCTTAAGAGCAAGAAGGAAATACAGCATTTTAGCATACCAATAAAAAACAAAGATGAAAATAAAAATCAGTGGAACAGAACACTGTTAAGCTTTAGAAGTCAAACTTAAGAATTATATGCATGCTGTGTGCTTACAAATGATCTTCATTAGCACCTAATTACAATTTAGTTCAGCTAATCATATGATCAGCTGCATTGATTCTTATCAGCTGATTAACCCTAATATAAAGTACTATGAAAATTTACAACATTACAGTAGACATTGCAAGTTATTTTCAAGTACTTTTTTCTCTGGGAGAAAGGGAAGGCCTAAATTTTACTTTCCCGCTTAGGAAAAAAACATTCACTGAAACAAGGAATAAAGATGGTATATAATAGCATGGTTTGGCCCACATACATTTAAGAATGAATTTGGGATGGCAAAGACTTCATTAAGTTTCTGTTTTACATACCTTAATACTTTCAGAGATTTTAAATGGAGTTCTACAAATGTATGACGTGAGCTATTTCAAAACAGAACTTGAACCATTGCTGCATAAAACTGTAATGATCATAAATGACAAATGACTGAAGACAATGACAAATGAGGACATACATGGAGCTCTGAAATTCTGTATGTCATGGTTGAATACTTCTCATCCTGATAAATCATCTCTTCATCAATTTTAATGCTGGAAGGATTTGAGAACAGGAGATGAACCTGGCCAGAAGTTTACCTTTCTGAAGCACTACAAGTTTTACAAAATTCCTTGATGACTTTTCTTGCTTGGAAGTTCTAAGACTAAATCAGACATGTTAGCTGATAAGTAAGTTAAGTGTCAAAATGGATGCAGAAAGATCAAAACTTTACCATTATAAAGAATAATATCAGGAAATTATTCAGTGTAACCAAGAGTCTTTTCTTTGTATGTATGTGGACTATTACTAAAAGGGTCTTGAATTTGTGTTAGAGAAAACATAAGGATTGATGGAGACTGATATTCTTTTCTCTATGCTCTTTTCTAATGTATCATTACGTATATATACAATCCTGTATGTACACACATATACATTAAATAAAATGTAACCTCCCTTTGATGTTCATTCTTACCTTCCAATAACAATAGGGAGTTTTTCACCTGATCTGCAGACATTGAAAAAAGGTTTAAAATTAATTTTGTCCATGATATCATTAAAACATGGATACTAGGAGTTAATACAAGTGAATACTGTTGATAGCTTGAACTGGATATTGATCCTGATCTAATCCTGATCTGTCTACTATATTTACATTATTGTCTCTGCAATTAAACTACTGATACTGAACATGCGGAATGGAATAAATCAAAATCTTGTAATCCTCCTTTAAATTTCACATTTGTTTACAACTTGACTTGTGAGACAATAGAATCAAACCCAGATAGTAATTTCCTCCCCTGCTTGTCACTTGCTCATTCTTTCTGCATGTCTCTCAGTTGCACAAGCAACTGTGGTAGGGCTGTAACTGAATACAAAACATTAAGGCAAGGAGATGCTTTGAGCTTCAGGAAAAAAACCAGTTTCTTTCTGTGAGAATAAAATTATTCAAATACCTATTAGAAGGACATGGTCAGATGTACTAGGATAATAACACTTCTACTTTTCAAACAATAGTAGGTCACTATTACTAATTTCTTAAAGTAGCGAAACCTGAATGCTTAAAAAATGAAAAACTGTTTTCAGTAACTCAGTAGATTTTAATTCAGATCACATGTCAATAACCTCCTGCTTTTCCATTTTGGAACAAGTTTATTTACCTGCTTTCCTGGTTCTGTCTAATGTAACAGCTTGTGCAAATCATAGTTCATGTCACTGATTTACCCTTCAGTCTCTGACCATTTTCTCCTTCAGATGTGACCCTGTTCTATTTCGTCACCCTGCCTCCAATTCACTGTAATAGATTAGAAATATGCAAGAAGTGGTATTAAAACATCACAATATTACATAAATTATTGGTAGCATAATGACAAGGTAAACAGCAGCAGCAGTTTTCATTGTGTCTTTATGTAAAAAATAGAAAAGCTGAGGTTCTTAATCAAGTGCCTCCAGAAAGCAGGGTGTATGAAGTATTATACCCCTTCCCATTGAAGTAATGGGGAAAAAAAATGAAGAGAATTGGCAGTAGAAGTAAAAATATTGACACTTACTGAAAAAAAAATCAGGGCCTTACATCCACTGGCTGACCATCTTCAATGTTTGTGATTTTAGGAACTGACCAGCACTGGCCATTCCTATTGCCTCTTTAAGAAACTGAAGTAGTGTGTTAATTCCTGTGGAATAGCAACAATTACAGTCTAGAAATGGAATAAACGTGAAATACAAAATACTACATTAATTCTAATGTCAACTTAGGACAGGAAACTTTTGGAAAAAGTCCTCTGCTGTTCCACTGCAAAAAAAATCTACACAGGACAGGAGATACATAAAAATGCAGATCAAATAATTCTGCACATCAAGTCATGCATTTTTTTGAAACTGAGGCTGCATTTGAGAAACTGCATTGATCTTAGGACCTCATAATCAAATGTACTGTCTGACACTTGGGATGGAGGCAGACTGCTTTGAAAGGCCTTTGCTGTACCCCTCCAAAAGCACTAGCAAAAAGTACACCAGGAGAAAAAGACTCATATTAGTTTCTAAGTAAATTGAGAACAAACATCTAAAAATGAGTGCTAATAAAAACCATGGAATTCCCAAGGACTGTAGCAGAATAAAGGGCTGCTCAGGTCAAAGAAGTTCAGAATTACAAGAACTATAAAAGCCTAATTCCCAGCCACAAGCATGAAACCTTCATCCACACGCTTTGCCTGTTTTCAGATGTTTCTGATGCCTGCAGTAGCCATACTGCAGGAATGGCTACTGGACTCCATCCTGCTCCTGGACTTGTCCCTTTAAGAGCACAGGCCCAGCTCAGGCAGTTTTCTGGAACAGCCTATTGTAACATCAGTTCAAAAGATGCAGAATGAACCTTTCTAGAACAGAACTTTATTAATTTCCTTAGATGTGAAAAATTAAAAGTGAAAGCACTTACACAGTGGTCATTACTTAAATGAAATTGTAATTAACTCCTCTGTTAACACCATGATGACCAGTTTCTCCACCATACAGGAGCACTTTCTGCCAGTGTCCTGTATCCATCTGTGAAGTAACTGGTGGTACAATGTCACCTCTTCTAGCTCTCCTACACTTCTTTTCAGCTGTACTAGAATTTTTTAACATTTTAGCAATCTCTTTGATACCAATTTGTGACTAAGGTACCAAGACCGGTGCTGAGGATTTAATCTGTGTAGTGTACTTGGGAAGACCCCAGTATGGAAACTTTTCTTAACTTTGTATGTCACTATTTTAATTAATTTATTAGAGTAACCAATATATAATAAGCAGAAAGGTACTGATGTTTACATTTCCCACTGGGATGCCACATTAATGATGGGCCCTTTCTTTGGAGCTTATCAGCTTTCATAATTCCAATTCATTCTTAGAAAAACTGTACTCACTTCTATGAGTATTTACTAAATAAAACAGCAGATCACAAGAGATAATTTTGTGCTTAGACCTCTCTCTTGAAACACTTTCATAGAATCATAGAATCATAGAATCTTAGGGGTTGGAAGGGACCTCGAAAGATCATCTAGTCCAACCTCCCCTGCCAGAGCAGGGCCACCTAGAGTACATCACACAGGAACGCATCCAGGTGGGTTTACTAACACTTTACTGTGTTCAATCCTAAAGACAACAGACCTACACACGAATCAGCTACGGAAATGAAAGCACTTGGAAGCTTTCTTCTGTAATAAAAGTATAGCAAAAAAAGATTCAGAAGAAAAGTACTGAGTGCTGAGTACTGCCTCCAGGTCTGTTTGCATTTAATACTTCACTCCCCGCACTCAAATGGGAGACTTCTGACATGCAGTTCTTTTGTGACCACTTGGGATGGTGGTCGGATGATTTTTTAGACTGCAATTAGGCATTTTAAAAATGGGAAAGACCTTAACTCCAGAAAAAGAAACCAGTGACTGTCACTGAAGTATAACTTATAATTGCTCTATTAAGCCTTACTTTCCCCACTCCCTAGAACAAGGACACTCCTCTTAATTTAACAAGAATCATATTTAATAGGTGAGTGCAATGCAAATGCATTAAAACAGTGATAGCAGCATTAACAGTGCATTTGCTCAAGTTGTGACATGCTCAAGTCCAAGTACCTGTTCTGCATTTTTCCCTGTAATGATATTTTTCAGTTAAGTGCTGACCACTAGGGCCTTGCTGTATTAAATGTTATAATTGTATAACATTATTAAAATCTTTAAGGTCAGAACCGCAAAGCTATCTCTTGTATTTTAGAGCTACTCTCCCCAGTTTACTAAAATGGAAACTCCAGCTGCGGGTTTGCCTTTCTAATCCACTGCTAGTGCACCCCCCTGAGTACAGAGACACAGCACAGCAGAGATTTCAAACTGCATGCTTTCCAAATAAAACACACTTTAATTACCAGCCTAATCTCGTCCAACCACATTTCCTCTATCTCCATTCTACTGATTTTTTATAACATCTTTGTTATAATCTAATAGAAGAGGAGTATCTTTGAAATGTCAGCTTTTTTTTCAGAGGAAGATAAGTTAATTTCCTAGCTTAACTTGTTACTACAATCTGTGCATGTTCTGATCAGAAAATAAGAAACAACATAAAGTTCTTTGAAAGAAAAGGTGCAATCCAGCATTTGCAAAATGGATATCCAGGTCCGTTCCACTGTTCAAAAGTGGAAGAATGAAACCTGTTAACTGGTTATCCCACCAACTGTCTAAACCCCATGCCAAACACATATGCCATACGTGAAATGATAAAACAATTTCAAAATTTGAATAGAAAAGAACAGATGGAAAAAAGATTGAGAGAAACACCTATGACATGAAAGCAAACACCTCTTTTGGTACTGAAATGTATTTATTATCTGTACTCCTACCATGGTGCTTATTTCAAATAGCTCATCACCACAGATAAGTAGAACATCTTTCCTACTTAAAAATACAATGGCAATTAACAATCTTTTTGTTGAGTTAAGTGTCTCATTTTTAACTCCTCCAAAAGACATTACTATTTTCCAAAGAAAGCAGTAAATACTCAGTAAAGTCTGATCGAAAACTCAGTGAAAGAAACAGAAAGTATAAGTCTCCAACTATACCACAATGTGTTTGGAATAGGTGACTAGTAGATCTATAAAATCTGTTTAACCACTTTACATATATATGGGACATGTGATCTGCCAGTGGTCAGCAGG
>NW_009952961.1:225001-235792 GCF_000747805.2 Chaetura pelagica | reverse complement strand
TAAAGAGATCTTTTTAAAGAATGAAAATATCAGTAAATTATTATTTTACATAGTAAGTTATATATAATATTTATATATCATTTGTATATAATAATTTATATATAGGTATATACCTGGCACACTAATACTAGCCAGAAACTTCATTCAGCAGCAGTAACTTGGCATACAAACGCTACAAGAAAAATAAAAGCTACAAGAGTGTAGTGCTGGCTTTCTGGAGGCCCTGTATCTGCAGGTTATATATGTTCAAAGTATAAGCAAATCCCTAACAGCACTCTGATGGCTGTGCCAAGGGGATTTTGTAATGCTCTATACTATGGTTGAGTTCAGACTACAGCTTTTTCCTGCACAGCACTATTTTGATGTCAGTCCATGTGTTGCTAACATAATTTCAGTAAACCAGCAGAAAATTAATTACTTTTGTGTTTCTAACACTGTCAAATTACCTTGAAACTGCCCAACAGATAAAAAATGTTATCAGGGAGGACATGGAGGGACAGCAAAAAGCTCATAACCTTTGTTTCCATCAGCAAGTCAGATGGAAGCCCCCTCACTCCTCTTCCCCCAAACCATTTGACAACACCAAAAATCAGTTTTGTTCTGTGAATGAAAAAAGCATGATGTTCCATCCTCCCCAGGGTCAGTACCTGACTGTGCCACTCGCCACACATCTGCTGGATTAACAGCAAAGATGCACTTCAGCTGATAGACTTCACTTCCCAAAGACATTTTATTGAAAAAAACCCTCACAAGCTCAAACTGTATACAAAGGAAACTCAAATACATCTGAACAGCAAGAGCTAGCTTGCTAAATAAACAACATATGCTCTAAAATCAACAATTATTATTTTTTAAAGAAGGAGACAGTTTACAGGTTTAATTACAAACAGCCAGACCATTTCACATTCTGATCTAGAGAATAATGGAAATAAACTAAGGGCAAAAAAAGTGCTCGTTTCTCATCTAAATTGCTCTTCCATCGCATGTATTTGTTTTATAAGCACAGATGATTTTCTGTATAACTGTACTTCTCCTCTCCTTCAAGTGTATTCTAGAATGGAGCTACAGGAACCTGTGTTTATCTTAAAAAACATATTCTCAATAATTCCACATTATTCTCTTGATGCCTACATAAAACATCATGCAAAAATAGACGGTAACCTAGGGTCAGAAATTACATACTTTTTTTACATTGTGTATAATACAATGCAGTCCAAAGAGAGAAGACATACTGGCTGGAAAGCTGCCTGGCAGAAAAAGACCTGGGGGCATTGGTCTGTAGACAGCTGAATACGAGCCAGCAGGGTGCCCAGGTGGCCAAGAAAGCCAACAGCATCCTGGCTTGTACCAGTAATAGTGTGGCCAGCAGGACCAGGGCAGGGATTGTCCCCGTGCTCTAGACTGGTGAGGCTGAATCCTTGGGTCAGCTTTGTGCCCCTTACTAGAAGCATCAGCAAGTCAGATGGAAGCCCCCTCACTCCTCTTCCCCCAAACCATTTGACAACACCAAAAATCAGTTTTGTTCTGTGAATGAAAAAAGCATGATGTTCCATCCTCCCCAGGGTCAGTACCTGACTGTGCCACTCGCCACACATCTGCTGGATTAACAGCAAAGATGCACTTCAGCTGATAGACTTCACTTCCCAAAGACATTTTATTGAAAAAAACCCTCACAAGCTCAAACTGTATACAAAGGAAACTCAAATACATCTGAACAGCAAGAGCTAGCTTGCTAAATAAACAACATATGCTCTAAAATCAACAATTATTATTTTTTAAAGAAGGAGACAGTTTACAGGTTTAATTACAAACAGCCAGACCATTTCACATTCTGATCTAGAGAATAATGGAAATAAACTAAGGGCAAAAAAAGTGCTCGTTTCTCATCTAAATTGCTCTTCCATCGCATGTATTTGTTTTATAAGCACAGATGATTTTCTGTATAACTGTACTTCTCCTCTCCTTCAAGTGTATTCTAGAATGGAGCTACAGGAACCTGTGTTTATCTTAAAAAACATATTCTCAATAATTCCACATTATTCTCTTGATGCCTACATAAAACATCATGCAAAAATAGACGGTAACCTAGGGTCAGAAATTACATACTTTTTTTACATTGTGTATAATACAATGCAGTCCAAAGAGAGAAGACATACTGGCTGGAAAGCTGCCTGGCAGAAAAAGACCTGGGGGCATTGGTCTGTAGACAGCTGAATACGAGCCAGCAGGGTGCCCAGGTGGCCAAGAAAGCCAACAGCATCCTGGCTTGTACCAGTAATAGTGTGGCCAGCAGGACCAGGGCAGGGATTGTCCCCGTGCTCTAGACTGGTGAGGCTGAATCCTTGGGTCAGCTTTGTGCCCCTTACTAGAAGAAAGACATTGAGGGGCTGGAGTGTGTCCAGAGAAGGGCAATGGAATGGGAGAAGGGTCTGGAGCACAAGTTGTGCCAAGGGAGGTTTAGATTGGATATCAGGAACAGTTTCTTTATTGAAAGAGTTGTCAGGCACTGGAACAGGCTGCCCAGGGCAGTGGTGAAGTCACCATTCCTGGAGGTGTTTAAAAGATATGTAGATGTGGTGCTGAGGGACATGGTTTAGTGGTGGCCATACATCACAATGGAGTTGTGTTGTTTACTTTCTTATTCTCCCCTTCTAAGCTAAAACCCTTGAGGTATTTTTTACACTTTTTTTCTTTGTTTAAATCCCCAATACATAAGTTGAAAACCTCGCAGAAATAAAGTGAGTACACATCTGTACACAACACAGAAAGTTAACTTCAAATAACCTAGTTTACCAAACTTAAGTATTGGAATAAACTTACCACATAAATATGATAATGAGTGAATTCTAACATATGCAGTCAAACATCTACAGAATCTTTTGTGTCTTGCTTAATTAGTTACAGTTTCATGTACTGCCATCTTTCATTAACTTTGTAATTCCTGAGCATGCATAGGTGGGTGCCTCACTAAATATTATTTGATTAATGCACAGTACTCATATAATATATGCTAATTCTTATTTGCTAGGAAGTTAATTATAAAACTTTGATAATCTCTTTTGATAAATGTAATTCAGTGGAAAATGTGTGTTCCTAGAACAGAATTAAATATTAAGTTTCTTTTTTTTTTTTTTTTTACCTACTCCATTATTGAGATGTATCATTTGCTTGTGGTACAGACAAGGCAAGTTTGGAGTAAGCGTTGGATTAATCTTTCTAAAAATAGTAACTCCTCTCATATTGGAAGACCTGGCTAAACGCTATTTGCACACAGAAACATAGATAAAGATACATGACCTAGAAGGAAATAAAGCAAAATCAATGTGCCTTGCTTTAACACTAATAGATTAGTGAACAAGAAGGTCTAATGAATTTAGAAGTCTAGTGCAGAGCTAGTGCAGCACTCTCCTGACATACAGAAATGTCACCATGAAAGACCAGGACTTCAGTGCTTCCAGCTGGGGAAGGGTCTCATGTTAAAGAACAGTCCTATGAGCAGTAACGCTATTCCAGAATTATGACAATACCATTATTTGTGAAGACATCAAAATTTTTTAAAAATTTAAATATGACTCACAGCACTGCACCGTGAATTGTAAAACTCAGATATAAAATTAATCTTTACACGGGTGTATGGAAAAATGATTGTCACTTGATAACAATGTGAATCAATACCTATATTTAGCATATTTAATCTCTTGTACAAACAAAATGCAGCTTACTTATTCAGTTCCCTTTAGCTTAATTCCTGAACTTCTAAAGACTTCAAAGAACTACAGAGAAGCCAGATAAAGAGCTTATCTGCATAATTCTCATGCTAATTCACAGAAGGTGTCTTGACTAAAAGGATGTGTGTGCACACTAAGGGCTCATTGTTACTAATTCTTTTCCTTTAAAAGCTAAAACATTACACATGTATACAGCCACAATATAGCTTACTCTGCTTCTTCAAAAGAGAACAAGGTGCTAGGTCCAAACATGAGCCTGGTTACTAAAGGCTGACCTGTCACTTCTCTGGAACACCTAGAGACATTTTTGAGGCAAGCTACTAGCACACTGCATGTGTGCAAACAGAGAATGAAGTACAAATGCTCACGTGTTTTTTAAAGAAAAAATAGCTCTGTCTTGCAGAGCAGCAAAAGGGAGATTAGTATGTGAAATACAGCTAATTGCTGCACATCAGATACTTGTAGTCCTCCTAAATATGGAATTATTCGTTTTTTCACCAAGTTCTCCATTCCCCAGTCCTACACTTCCATGACTCCAAGCATGCTGTATATTAATTATTTTACTACTAGGATAAAAACAATTTGCAGCCTCAACTTTACAAATTCCTGACAAAACCATTTCCACATAATATTCCTAACTTTATAAACCTTTTCGTTCCCACCATTCCATGACAAACTGAAATGATTTACATTTACATAAGAGGTAGAGTTTTCCCAAAGGATTTGGATAGATTTTACTAGCATTCTTGTATTATCTATTAAAAAAAATAAATATTATTTTCAGTGCTGTCCTGGTTTGAGCCCAGATGAAGCCAAAGTAAAAAGGCACCAGCTATTCAAAAATCTAGTTTGCAGTCAGTTACATAAAAATGCATAAAAGGTCTAAATGTATTTTCTGCTACTGTAATGAGAGATGAGGATGTCTATTTAACAGAATTAATATTATGAACTACTTAATAAAACAATTATAAGAAAAACACTTAAAACTCTCAGAAAACCCAGAATAATTAAGTTATTTTCTACATGTGCCTGCCTCTATTACACACCAAATGTTTTCCTATTCAGTTTTTTACTTTGGTAGTGTTTTGACATGAGGATGTATTCAGTCAGAGCAGCTTTCACACACAGCAAAAAAAGGAGGGACAACTGGCTCCAAGACTCTTAGGAGAAGACACTTTCCTACTGAAACACCTGGACTCATACCCAGGCCTTGTACACAAACCAGTATGGATGCGTGACATCATGCCATGTTTCACATCTGCATTTTTTAGGCCTATTAAATACATATCTACTTCATCCCGTGTATGTATGTATACTTTCCAAGTATTTGTCAAACCTCATCATTAGAAAAGATGATCCACTTCTCTTAAACTATCATCATAATGATTATGTGACAGAATTGTCAGGGGGTGTAACTGATACAGCTCCAGGTAATTCTGCTGGCCTCACACGCATCACACCTGCAGACCATTCTTCACCTCATTCAAGAAAGTAACACTACCATTTATAATGCTTTTAAACAAATTTCATGTTGCAGCCTTCAGGAATTACAGGTTTTTTTTCTAAAAGTTTTTCAACCCTGTGTATTTTTCTGTGCATACAATGTTTAGGGTTTTTGTTTGCTTGTTTTTAACATTTTACACTGTGCTGGCTTTTTAATCTTGAGTGTGCACATACATTTCATTACTAGATAACGGAATGTTTGCAGTAGTAGTTGAGTAAAAAAAACGCTGTTGCCTACAAAGCAATTCCCTGAGACTTATCTTCACAGACTTTTTATATAAAAACAAATTAACTAGGTTTACTTACTTGATGAAAAAGGTGTAGTTCTGATTTGCATGCACATCTAAGGTGGCTTCTCATTTCAAAAAAGGGAAGGCACACAATATGAAAGTAACATAATTCTCTTAGAAGTAGAAAAGAAAATCCTGAAGGGTCACTGCTTTCTACATAATGCTAAATTCTTCTGGGAATGACACTGATTTATATGTATAGTAAATAACTCATTATGATATAGCATCACTAGGCCAACCACTAAGATACCCTGACTATATTCCTTTGGTCTCATGAGAGACTTCCTTATTTCTCCACTTTCTCTCTTCTCCAGGAATACATCCAGACAGATTTTCCCATTTCATTTAGCACCAGAGTGCCAAAACCACAAATTCTTTTAATAGTGATGGTCTCTAGGCTTCTCAGTAGATCTGAAAGAGAAACCACTGCATCAAGCTGGGCTGCAGATCATGGCTCAGTCAAGCATGACGTGTAGGTTGGTGGGAATGTATGCATCAGTGGTCAACGAGCCTGTTCACACTGCTCCCGCATAATGTATTAGAAGTGAATAATTCATATCATATGGGAATGGGCAATTACAATGTATATGCATTTGCAAAAGCAAGGTATGGGAAATATGCATTGTTTCATTCTCTTACTTACTTTCCTTCCTCTGCTTTTTAACAGTAACTCCCTTTTCTCCCTTTGTAAATTTTAAGCTTTGTGTCAGCTTACACAAATACAGAAACGTGAACATCTAGTGAATGCAACTGGTGACATGTTATTTTAATCCAGAATCCATCTGGGTGGGGATGAACGGGCCTTAGGTTTCATCTGTGTCTGTAAACCGGGTGCTTCTGGCTAAAATTTTCACTTCTACTGACAGCCCCCTAGCCTGCAGCTTAAATGGGAGATACTCCTACAAAAAGAAGAGTTCATCTTACTTTCTTCATCTTACTTAAAACTTTCAGTTCTTTAACCAAACCTAACATGTTCAGCAGCTTCGATTCATTATCGTCTTAATCAGTTCCAAGATACTATTTTCACAAGTCAACTTGTGTCAAATTCTTGAGTTCTTTTTCAAGAGCACCTAGATAGATGTAATTGCTTCTTGTACTGAGCACTATGTTTTGATATGTGTCCTTTAAGAATTTCAGTAATGTAATTTAATCTCGCAGATATAGTGGTAGAATTATAGCTGTTGTCTTCTGAGTACATTACTGTGACTTCTAATGGGAAGAAAACAGGTAACATTCTTAAGAACTTTTATCTGTGCTCAGCACACTCAAATATGATATGTTTTTTCTTCTTGAGGTAACAGAGTAACTGGAATAGCCAAGCAGGTGTGAAGGAGATGATGGCAGTAGTTCTTTTTGGAAGAAAATATTCCACTTGTATTTCCAACTTGATCCAAAGTGAGAGCCATTGAAGGAAAATAATATTACAGTTTCATAATGCTTTAAGTTCTGGAATTGAAAACTTTCCCATTCACATTTGCAGCACTGCTCAGTACTGACACTGGCAATACCAGGTTCTTAAAATACTAGCAAATTCTGTCCAGGGGGTGTTTCAGAATAGAGCCCAAAGTCACACTGATCAATCAGTCCAGATATATATATACACTGTGCTGTATCAGCACTGTTATTCCTAGCTAAACTACACCTTTTGTTTGAGAGTCTGTTTTTAGATCTCTGGCTCATGTAAACAATTTTGTTCTAACAGTTTATCCTTCAGCATCAACACTGCCTATCTCATATGTGAAGTGAGGTGGGGTCCTGAGACTGCTCTTCTAGGAGTCAGTGAGAGTTGCAGCAGTGTTGTCGATAGGATTCTAGTTGTAGTTTTCTATCTGCCACTGAGCAATGAATACAGGAGCCAGGATTACAGCTGCAGATGCAGTAGAAATTCTAAAACAACACCCACTGGAAGCAGCGTATGTTTTAGTGATGACCTCCAAAAAATAATTATAAATCTAGTATGTAAATGATGAGCACTCACTAGTCTTTACCTTTTCATTGTAAGAATAGAAAAAATTACCTTTAGAACTGCCTAATACTCTTACCTCAAACAGCCTAGTATGACATGGAGTTCCAAAGTAATTTTGCAGAGACAGTATCTTAGTAGACTCTGGTATAAAACCTAAGCACATAGGAATTATTAACAAGAGATTTGACAAAATCTACCCAGCAACAAATTGAGTGATTTTACCCACATTCTTAGCAAACGACGACTCATTTCTTGAATAAGCCAAAAACAACACCAAATGTATCTTTACTGCTCAGTTCTTAAAGTACATTAACAAAGTCTACAATACTTTTTTCCAAATTTCAATATTCCTTTTTACACTATATTTTTCTAATGCACCACTTGAATGAACAAAATAACTCATCAAACCAAAGAAACATCTCTGCTTGCAACCTGAAGCAGCGTCTTTGAGAGAGCTCTGCAGAATAAAGAGACTTCTATAACGTTACAGTAATAGATACAGAGACTTGCTTAGTTACATGCGACTTGCTCTACTCTAATTTCATTGACTTCAGTGCTACTAATGATTTGCAGCTCACTGCCACAGACAGGAAAAACAAGTGTGTGATAAACACACAGAGACTCTTTTCTAAAGCTGTATTTCCTTACAGGGGATGATGGTATTGACTAGACTGATGGAGCCATTCACTTCTTGGTAAGCAATGGATCAGGAGATATGTTCACATAAATGAGCATGTGATTTGGCCTGATAAATTCCCTCTGGTGACTTGGAAGTTAGTTTGATGGTATCATCTTGTTTCCAATGGACAATGTCTACACTGCAGAAATCCTACGTCATAGCTAGATCCTGTGTTTAGCACTCAAAGACAACTGATCAGAGAACAGTCATGGGAATAAAATGGTCTCTTACCTCCAGAGTAAAGTCAGGCAAATAACATTTTTCTTGGTTTGCTGACAGACCACAAAGCAAAACAAATATATATATATGTAATTTATTATTTTTTTTTAGCAAAAGAAAAACTTTTTTTGCTAAAAGAAATAACCCAAAATGCGTTAACCACTGTCCATTTGATAATTAACCTTTTCTAACTCCTAAATTACTTATTTTTTATAACTATAGAGTAAGCATTTTGACTGCAACTATTTACTGAACTTAACTTACAAATCTAGTTATTAATCCAATTCCAATTTCTGGAAATCTGTTGAAAAAATACTGCCTTGGAGTTTACCTTAGAGACGTTTAATCTTCACAAAGTTTTTTTTTTTCCTGTATGAGCTGGATGAGTCTGTGGAGCTGCCAGCCTTCTGTGTTACTTGAATAAAGAACACTTCACTCCTGGGGCTTTCAACCAAACACACAAAGCAGCATACAAACCCAAATGAAACTCATGTTTCTAATAGACATCACAGTATCCTGGGACAAAGAGAGATGATGCCAGAAAAGCATCCATGGGTAATGGAGAGATTAAAACATATTGCTAATGATTTAGCTGATGGCAAAATAAGCAAACAAACAATTGTAGCACAGGATATACACATAGTCTGTGGTGTGCACTTTAAATCATTAAGTCCAAAGACAAAAACAAAGGAAATCACTCTTCCCCCTTTATTCTTAATATTGTAATTGTCTGTATTTGTATTTCCTCTATCTACCCTTTCAAATATCTTCATGACAATTTAACATGGACTCCTGACACGTATGTAATCACACATATACACACAAATTCCTATAAGGGTAATATGGCCAAATACTGTTTCAGTGATGCCGAACTGGAGGGACTCGCCTCCAACGGAAGATTTCAGAGCCATTCTATGAATATCACACCTGTGACTACTGTCCCAGCAACTGGCTTGTCAGCAGAACACCATTGCTGCAGGAGGAAAGCAAGCAAAATCTGCTGCGTGTGTGCAAACCCCCCCTCTGGGAGGAAAGAAAAGAAAATGGTTACCTGTGATGCCAAGTGGGGAGTTTGGTTCTGCTTTCCCCCAGTACAGGCAGCAGATCTTAATCCACAAAGGAGAGGGAAAGATCTAGATGAGAAACCCAGTACAGCTAACTGGTTTATCTTGGTAGCAGCTTTTGCACAATGTTTTGATTGAAAAGTTCTCAGAAACTTCTATTTTTAGTTACATGTTCTGCAGTCAGTTTCTTTGTTCAATACAAATCATGCAATCACATCGATACCACAGGAAAATGAGGACACAAAGCCACAGAACAATTTCTTTGCCTGGAAGCAGAAGTGTTCTAAAGTTCAGAAAGCGTTACAATGTTAAGAATTTTACTATCAAATACCACTAGTCCCAGTGTAGAAAAATATAGGGGATTTGTTTTTTAAAAGCAACTGCTATAACAGCACAAGTATTTTCAGGAAGTTTCTCTCATACCTTTTTGTCTGAGGAGGATGGTCTGAGCCCAGATACTTCCTCCACACCAGCAAGCACCAGAAGGATGTAGTGTCCTCTAATTAACAAAGGAGAATTTCTCATAGGCAAAAATATGAAAAAAAAATTAAAAAAACTTAAGGACCTTAAATTTAAATTTTGTGTTTTCCTAAAAGTGCTCAGTTGAGACACTGGAAAAAATGTAAGCTGAAAATCCCACTTTTGTTTCCATCTTCCCTCAGCTGTGAATTTTATGCTGTAGTTTATAGACCACACAATTAAAACAATTATATGACTTTGTTATTACTTTAAAATCACTTTAATTTTTAAAATTATATTTCTTAAAAAACAATAGAAAGACATAAACAAATCTTAACCCTGTTATTTTTCCTGAGCTAGTTTTTCCTTAATAAATATTTTCCCTCCTTTTAAAAGTAGATTTCCATTTTGGCAGTATGAAATTTACAGCCTGGAGCAATTGGGAGACCCAGATAAAATGGTTAATTTTTCTTCTTAGTAAGACTGGGCTATATGTTTTTGAGAAAACATATTTGTGATTTCTGTATCATCGGAATGTACAAATATGCTGCATTTTTTGCAGTCAGGGTAATGAATATCAGAGAGTTTAATTTAACATTACCTATGGTTTTTATAGTTAATATTAGGAGACATTACAAATACTTATCTATGTACAGTAACATGTAAAATGCATTGGCTTTTATTTCCCAGTATGTTGCTAATAAAAGCAGTTTGATCCCCATGTGCTCAAAATCAATTTATGTTTTGGATTTGGAGTTCTGCCTGATAAATTTTTAAGAATGGTCTGAAAGTTTAAAATACGCTCTGGGTAAATTTTAAAACGTGATGCTAAACACACCAATAAAATCATCTTGGTTAAGGGTATTGTCAATTTATTTTTTCC
>NW_009952961.1:215885-224750 GCF_000747805.2 Chaetura pelagica | reverse complement strand
ATACAATATTTTTTTTAAGATGTACTCCTATGTCAATTTCATTTAATACCGGAAGAAAAATAAGCTTTTTATGATTAAGCAGTAATTGAGACAAACAAGAAAAAGAGCTGAAAGATGACAGCCCACACAGGGACTGAGAATTCCTTTTGTGTTTCATCTTGTACCCAGAACAGGCTCTGCTGCCTCTCACCTCTTCTGCTTCAGAGACCAGAGCGTAGTGTTCTGAGTGGCTGCTTCAGGGATTTATATTCCTCCAGGGTAATAGGGCTGATTATTTAATCACCTTGTATGCACCATTTAGGCAGGGAGAAATGTAGTCATGTGCATCAGGAGTCATGAAGATCGATTGCACCGTCTGTTTCCTTCTCTCTGCAGCAACCTACTCTGACATTCCAGCAGCTACAGCCAGTTTTTAGAGCAGGTACAACATGTAATCAAATTAGCAGCCAAAAAAGCAAAATGCCATTTGTTGATGTAGAGAAAGTAGTTTCCATCATGGAGTATCCATAGGCTTTTGTACATAAGGAATCTGAATTGCATTTCTGGAGTAATCCCCATCAAATGGGGATCACTGGGCATGTTGCTCCCAATGCTAGGTTTGTGCCTTGCCTGCAACAACGTGTAGGCAGATAGAAACAAAACAGCACCACATTCCAGTGATGGGGTAATCTGCAGCTGGGGCTGCAGTGCAGCTAACCCACGTTTGCTTAACCTCAGCAAAGTCCAAATATCAGGACTGAAAAATAGATGCTCTTTGCAAGTGTCTGTCATCGTTGCTGTAACAGCTAGCTCTCCCTCTCTGTTCTAGGACAGCTAGAGTATCTTCATGATGAAGGAGAAAAAACCAATTGAGGCTATTCTTAGCATAAATTACAGGTAGTCGTGGATGTGTAATCTATGTGCACTTGCAGCTGTTTACAGTGTCTGTACTACAGTGTTCTGGACTGTCGGGACACCAAAGACCTGGGTAAAAGTCTGAACAACCTCCATAGAAGTTGTACATAAAAACTGTGCTTTAGATTAATTTCCCCTTGCAGACCATATGATTTAGGCCTTTTTAAAAAAAAATCTTTTCAAAATCTCCCTATTTCCCTCCCTTGAAGTATATTCCATTCTTTCAAATGAGGAGATTAAAAGTAAGTGTAGAGTTTGACTGTAACTTGCTAACAGGATAATGTTTCGGAGTCATCCCCTGTATCCTTGCATTTCTCACACAACTTTCCTGTGTATAACAGTCTGCAAGATAAGAGCTGCTGTTCCTGCTTCCAATTAAGGGCAAATGCTGCTCCAGATCAAAGCACTGCTCAGAATGCCTTCTACGTGTGAGACGTGCTGGAACATAAAGCAGTGCTTGGTGTATTTTACTGGACCTCAGATTTTCAGCAATCACTAACAATACCCAAGATCCTTTTTTCTTTCCAGTGTATATTTTGCAAGAAGCTTCCCTTTCATTTTATAGGATGCTATTCTAAAATAGGACCAGAACTCAGAAAACTGACTCTTGCTCTTTTGGTCGTACATGAGCAAGTTGGCTGTCTTTTACACTGGGTACATTTTAATACATCTTCAAGTGATGTGATTCATGTACCTTTCCAAAGGATGGTAAGCTGATCTTTGTTTCTAGTGGCCCCATCAAGCAGGAACAGGCTTTTATTAATTTAATAAAGGCTGAGCAGATGCTACAATCTTACTGTAACTGCCATTAAGTGAAACTGGAATGTAGGCAACAAATATAGTAACAGTCCTAGTGAGCACTTTGTCCTCTTTACTAGCCATCCAGAACCAGAACTGGGATTGCCAGCTGAGCCTCCAGCTTTCTGCATCATTTTACTAATGCAAAATCATCAGTGAACATGTTGCCACACTTTCCTTTTAAGCTGCATCTGCTGCAATTATGTATTAAAAAGGATGCATCAATTATCAGTATCACTGACTTCTAATCTTTAGGGTAACTTATGTCTAATCTCATACCACTATAGACATTTTAATTGTCACAGATAAAAAGACTTAATGAATCCTATGCTGGATGAAAGGCTGAAAACTACTGCAGAGAGAAACTCTTCTTTTCATACCTTCTGAGTAAACAATCAGTGCTCTTCTTCTGAACCAGAGTTTTAATTCTGCTTTGAATGCAGCTGCTGATGCCTCGAAGGACAGCTTTTCCAGACTTGCATGAAGGCTGCTGATCTGAACTGTGGACTAACACTAGTGGTTTGCCTATAGGCACCATGCTGCAAAATACCCTTTATTTCTATCATTTGCTGAAATAGGTGAAACACCAATACCAAAGTTTAGACAAGTCTACTGCAGCTCTTTAGCCCGATAAAATCTAAACAATTAATTATAATACTTTCCAGCCATCCCTAATTCTCCCTAAGTTTGCTGCACAGGAGATGTGACTTCCATACACAGCAGGCAGTGTAAACAGCTTGGCACCCTTTCCAATCTAACAACATTTTTCCCATCTGGGCACTATAGCAGTCCTCCTTACTAAAGAACTTGAGTGTGTGGTCACTGACATTATGGCCATTTAGCTGTCAGCCGGAACAGAACTCAGTACTTTCTGCATCAGAACAGCACAGAAATAAAAGGTTTTCTCTGCTGAGCTATGTGTAAAGGGCTCAGTGCATTCTTTGACATTATACTTGTGAAGTCAGTGAAACTACCTCAGTGAAAAATCCCTTTGCTGAGTTTGGCTGTGCAATGCTGGAAATGCAGAATATGAATATGCAGAAATTTTTACTAGTAAAAAGATTGCTCTCATAAGAGAGAGAGAAAAAAATCAAACAATTTCCTAATTTATGTACAGAGGCTTCAATATTTTTATAACCAAAAGAAAGAAACAGACTGAGGAAGCACAGGAATTTTGTGCAATGGTAAACTAAATTCAGCTGTAGAAAATACAAGTCTCCTTTTCCTATAATCCATAAGATTAAAGAGCTGTAATTGTAGGAACCTGTAGTATTGATTCATTAAAATGAAACAGGATTGTAATTAAAAAAAAATATCTCTTGAGATTGCCAGCCTTATTCACATATAGTGAGAATTCTTCTGACTGTCACTGTTCCATAAGATGATTGTCTCTTTTTTCTTTTTTTCCTAAAATTATGTAGGCATAATTTTAATAATACCTTTTCCTTTTTTTGTCACACACAGTATATTAATATAGTACATATTTATATTTTATGGAAAATCAGTGATTGTGCAATGAACAATCAGCATGTAGAGGGAAACTTTTAATGTGATGGACTATTGATGACTGATGTACATCCATCCATCTGAAGATGATACTGTTCTCTGTCCAAAATCATAGGTGCAGACTGGAAACAAGGTACAAAATTTACCTTTTTAAACAGATGGTACAGGAACCCAAAAGACAAAGTGAAAAGCACTGTTTATTTAGCAACCATCAGCACTGTTTAAAATCTATTGCAATTATTACCTGAACGCACCTGGCTGCTGCAGTGATGGAATCTCAGTTCTGCAGTTTGAATTTCAGATCTCACTAGAAGCTAGCCTGACTGAGTCAGTGAACCCAAGTAAAAATGTAAATTTCCTGTTAGTGGTGGCTTTGCAAATTGGCTCAAGTTTAAAATGAATAAGGGACTGATCAAACAAACAGTAAAATCACCAGGACTCACACAGCTTCCGAGAGCAAACGGCAGTAACCAGCTGAGGACAGAATGTCTTATTTCAGCCCAAGCTGCAGCCAGAACAACCCATCTGATTGCCATGACAGTGGGATGGTCTCTGCTACGGATGCAGCTGGACTTACCCCATTGGCAAAGCCTCTCAAAAATAGACTATTCTATCTTGCTCTAACACTTGGTGCTAATTATAATCTCAGCTGAATTTAAGGTAATAAAATTAAAATAATAGTATAAGGTAATTAAGCAGCCAGAGGAGAATTCTACTTTTGCATCATCTTATCAAATCTGCCCAAAAATACTAGGTCCCATTCTCAAATAGAAAATAATTTTAAAAATAACATTAATATTAACATCCTTAACACATTAACTGAAGTTGCCTTTCTTATCAAGTCTCCTGTGTATAAATGCTGGCCTCAAATTAACTCATCATAATTTACAACTTCTTGCTTTAAATCAAAACTTGGCTCTGAAATAACTTCAAAACTGAATTACTGCAATATAACACTATATTTTTCCATGCATATAGATAACAATTGTATTCTAGGCAGAGAAGGTGACTGGCTGTGTTGATTTGGGGGTATTTAATAACCACTAGGCAAAAGACAAAGTTCTGCTCTTCCCTTGCATATTGCCATCCATCTATTTAGCACACCTCTCCCCCACACCAGCAGAATTTCAGGGAATAGTTTTAAGCATCTTAGCTTTTTGAAAAGTTATTTTTCATTTTACAAGAGAGGTCTCTTATGAAATATTGGATGGTCAGTTAAAGCCTTAATGTTATAATATGAAAAAGTTTGGGCTTGAGATAATTCCTGTGTGCACACTGGGGCCCAGACTCTGAGTTTGGAACAGTTCCTAGTAATGAGCAATATCAGAATTCTTTATCCAGTCACCCACTATTATTCACTAGTGCTTTCTATTTCCTTCCAAACTCAAACATCTGAAAAGTAAAACCTAACCCCCTCCCACTCAGATCTATTTGGGGTTGATTCGCGAAGGTTTTGTTAATTGGAAAACAGGAAGCAAAGGAGCTCCACATGCAAAAATAAATTCAGATATCACAAGGAGTCCAACTAAATAAAAAAGTCTGGAAAACCAGAGTTTTTACTGCATCTATCCTTGCAGTCCCCTGTTGTGGCAAAGCTCTGAAGTAGTCTCCAAACAGCATGGGATTTTACAGACCATATGATCTGCAATATTTACCATGCATAATGGAAATAGATAAGGCAAAGCAAACAGCTTGAATTTTGTATTTTCTTGCTTTTTATTTAGTGTAGGTTGTCAGCATCATGTGAGTATATATTTGGGAGTCTCTGTGTTTGTGTGTGTATGCATATGTGCATTTGTGTATATGTAGGTATAAACAAACATACAGTCATTTCACTGTGTTTCTCACTTATCATAAAAGAACACCTGAGCAACTATCTTTTATTTCTAGAATTTCATAGGACAAGAAAGTGTTTTTCATTTTAGTCAGAAATGGATGAAACAAATTATGCTTGTTTTCAGCTTCTATGTTCCCTTGTTGTTCCTAGTGTATGCTGCTTGTTGGTGGAGGTCCTGAGTTTTAATAACAAGAAACATCAACACCTGTAATAAAAATATTTGCCTATTGTGTTACAACTTTATAATGCACTACTATTATGTGTTAAGCAAATGAGAATAAATGGGAAATGCATTAGCTAACCACATGTTTTTTACTGATCACACAAGAGTAGGAAACAGGTACAGAAATTTTGAAATGGAAGGAAACTTCCATAATACATTGAGGTTTTCTGCTAAAAATATATATAAATTTTAAAAAGGAAAAAAAAAAAAAAAGAGAGAGAAGGAAAAAAAACCCAAAACCTTTTGCTTCAGAGGTTCAACTTTACTCACTAGTGAATAAAGTGCATGATGCAAAGGAAAGAGCAATTCTGTGCCACCATGTTTCCTGAATGGAAATGAAGGAAGTATCAGCTTGATGTGCTTTTGAAAGCTCTCAGCCAAGGCCACCTCAAAACCAAGACCTCTGTTCATTTCCATGTGCTCTGAATCTGGTCCTGAAAAGGCACATTTCACATTTCTAGTTGCTTTTCATCATTAACTTCAGATTTTTATGGGAAGGTTACCCTTTTTCTTAACTTATGAAATACCCTAATTTCTGTGCTTATTTTCATCGTTATTTACAGAACTGTTTTTATTAATAATATTTGCTATTATGTATTGTTTGGGAATTCAAGTTTGTCAAGTGTTTATGAAAGATCACCTAAAGACATTATTTATCATGCCTTAATTGGTCTAGATATGTTTTTTTTACACAGGAAAAAAATGTATAAGGAATTGAGAAGAGTAGTGAAAAAGAAAAATATACCTACAGATTATTTATACTAAATTTCATGAAACTTTGGAGGTTCATAAACAGTTGCATGATAATCTTACAGCAATACTAATATACTTGGGCTTATTTCTGCTTAGATCATTTATTTCTTTATTTCATTTTAATTATTTTCAATTGGGGTTCTTTTTTCCTTTTTCTCATGTTTAAGAAGGGTTAGTTATGAGTTTATTGTAACATATGTAAATTTGCTTATTTTAGAAAATGTTCTTTAACACTCCGGTTTCCATGTCAGAATCTGTAGTGCTAATGGGTGTGCTAATAAAATCATAATGTACAGTGAATAAAGTGCTTTCCATACATAGAAATTTAATGAGATGGAAATTTTCAGGAACTGAAGTGATTCTCAGCAGTGGTTTGGTAGGCTCTCACAACATCTGCCCATGTGCAGACTGGAAATACTGAATGCCAATAGAGGTGTCATTAAATTAGCTCTGCTTTTGTGTTTAACTTTGTTGTTGTTCATAAATTAATTTGGTTAGCTAAATACTAATGAAAATCTCCATTTACTGACCAGAAGAGCTTTCTTCCTCAGGTAAATGAGGTTTCAAGAATGCTACAGGGTTAAGATTTTTTATTTATGTTATTTTATCTCCCTAGAGGAATGAAGGAGTACATGCATCCGTAACTACCCAACTGCAACAGGATCAGCTCTCTAGAGACTTGCAGATCCTTCTACCCCTATTAACCTGACATGAGGGATTTATTTATCATTTCCATAGGCTTCAATATTATCATGCACTGTAAGACACCCCGCAGCATGGAGACAAACCCTCTGCTTAGAGTCTCCTGCCCTTTCCCGCCCAGATGTGACTGCAGTCCATTGCAACAACTACAGATGCTTCAGCAGGGACTTCAGGTGTATTTTGGTATGTAAATTGTTTTTTTCACGTTGTTTTTTACCTCTCATTCCAACAGAGCATGCTTTACCAGGAAAAATCACAAGAACTGACCAGCCTTGTTAAGTGAACATTAAAAATAAAAATGTTCATCTCATGTGTGTTCAGACACACACAACATTCACACACAAAAATGTAAAGGGACTGGTCATTAAGAATTTTGAGCAATTAATTTATAATTAAATCTGTACAAATTAGGAATGAAAAAACTGAGTTTATCAGAAAAGTATAGACATCAAGAGATTATAAAGGCTTTTTTTTTGTTGATGTTCTTGCTGGACGAGTACTTCGCAACCTGTATACAACTGGCTTTTAATTTCATCTTCCTGCATAACAGAGAAAAGTCAAGCTGTCCCCTGCCTTGCTTCTGTGAGCTACCTTAATCAAACAAGCATATATAAGGCATGTCCTTGTTTTATTCCTGTTATTTCTTATCTGTTCTCCAATCTACATCTCCTGACATTCATGATTAAGGAACTCGTCATTCAAAGCAAAAGTGACTTTATCATTTGACTGTAGATCCTAAGAACCACAGCCTCTAAAAGTTTAAATATTTCATCCTTTGATTTACCCTGTTGGCAACTACCCTATCAAACTTATAAGCAGGTTGAGAAAAGCATGATGGGACCTGGGATTTGTGTGAGAGGGCAGTGTTATACCTTGGACTGTGCTAAAAAGTGGAGTACTGTTTTTCTTCCAAGTTACCATGAAAATGTGGAAAGAATTCCAGGCTTTTTGGTCAAGAACATAATAGCATAACAACAGCCTTCCAGGATTTCAAATGCCACCAGTAAGTGGTCTGTGACCAACTGTACCATACACCTACCTTACTAGGACTACATACAATCAGCTTTATTTGGCTAAATTTTAGGGAAACCTTACTAATTTTGAGGATAGGTAAACCTTGGAATATGTTAACTAGACAAAAACCACCAACCATGTAAGATTTCAATTCATTATTTTTGCAAAACACTGTAGTTGTATCTGTCAAGAATTACTTGGGTGTAACTGGTCCTCCTGTCCTCCAGCTCTGACAGCCTAGGTAACTTTTTCAGTATCATTCTAACTTAACCCTTCTGTGAACTCTCCTGTAACTGATAAGAAACAAAGTCCTTTGGCAAATAACTGCTGGTGTGGTAAGCATTTAATACAGGTTCAGTATCAGTGCTCCGAAACAGCTGGATGTTTCACAGAATTCTAAAGGGGAACCCCCACCTCTCAAACAGATTAAGGAATCTCTGGAAGAATTACCACTTTTCATTTGAACATGAAAAATGCTGCATTACACACTGGCACAGTTGTAGTAGACAAGTAATCCTTTGCCCTCCTGAGGTATTTGCAGTAAATCTTCATTCTTTGTTAAAAAAAATCAATACCAAAATGTGACTTAAATCTAAATCAGGACCTCTAATTTAGAAACTAAATAAAGAAACCCATCAAAATTCAGTGAGGAGCAGATTTTATTTACTTGAAAATCTGGCGTTTAATTGTTCAAAAATACTGAACTATGTAGAAGTGATGATCCAGTCAGAAACATTACCTTAATTTCCTTGAAATTTTCAGCCAAAGAAGGAAAGGCTAACAGTCAGATTTTTCTCTCTGTTTTTTAACTCACTCTGCAGTCATGAGATGAGAATCATTGTGAAGTTACCTTTTTGAAATCCTGAGAACATTCCTCCATCTCAGGTGATCTTTGGCAAGCCACATTCATATGGTGGCATTAGCAACATGAGTAGCTCATGACTTCATCTCCTGTTTCTGATTCTGAGAGAGATGAAATATTACATAAACAAGCACCTACTCACAATTTAGGCTGCAGTAGGTGGAGTCTTCAATCTGTCCAAGTTCTTTCTTTCTTTCTGAAATGGAAGAACAGAGAGGTTATCCTTTTCAAAACAGATTTGGGTGGTTAAAAGCACAGAGGTGTACCCTGCTATCT
>NW_009952961.1:207118-215856 GCF_000747805.2 Chaetura pelagica | reverse complement strand
TAACATTTTTTCTGAAATCAAGGTAATTTATAGTTCTTGCACAGTCAGAATGTAGATGCATCTATAAGGAACACAATGACAGCACAAAAAGAGTGGTAGAGACAGACTATAGAAGTCTCCAGGGTACCATGCTAAATAACATTCAAATCCATAGAAAAAATGGGTATGAAGGCTTCATGTGGGGTTTTGTTTCACACATAATTACCTAAAGTACCTGTGTGCTTTCTGAGGTCTAGTTTACATACGTGGTTATGATGCTTTCTTTCTTCAATGAAAGGTTTTCAGTAAGTCATTCGAAAGTTCATTATTTTATGACTTTGATTAGGTGTTAGTTTAACTGACTGCATCTATGTGCTCCCCTAATGGGCAAAAAGGAGATGAAAGGATTTGTCATATAACATGCTTAATTCTTTTCTTTCAAATTAATCATCTCTAATTTTGCAATAAAAGTAATCATAGATATATATTTTTTTAAAAGGCTGCATTGTTCTCTGATGCCTGTAAACAGAGATAACCTTGGGGGAATCTGTGAATGTGCTCTCTGAATGTGTTTTGTGGCTGTGTTAAGTGATTTCTTTGTCAGTCCTAGCACTAAGTACCGTGGCCTGATACTCTTAGTCTGTTTTGCCGATCTGCTTTGTGAATGCAGATGGCTGTATCATGAAATGGAATTTAAATTATACGACTATCTAAGCTAAATGGTAATCCAGAAAGAAACAAACATTCAATCTGCAGCTGAGGATTTATCAAACAAACACTATTCAAACTCTAAGTCATAAATTAATACAATTCTGAGCTAGTCTCTTTGATTTATTTCATTTCACCTGTGAAATGTATTTTACATTATACAGGTTAGATAAGTGAGTATCTATGAAAAAGACAATTCCCAAGAAAAACTAAGTCAGAAGTTTCATGTTTGCAATTCAATAAAATGCAAAACATACTCTGTTTTCTAAGTAAGTTTATGAAGTGTTACCATCACATTTCTGTGTGATTTTAACAAACGGCTTTACACAATAACAGAAAACAAATGAATGCTACAAAACACACTAATTTGGGAGAACGTCTGTTTGCAACCTGAGCGTTCAATTGTTATATGGCTGTGAAACTCCATCACCATTTTAAAGAAAAACTCAATTGCATTGAAAACACTCCTATTTTTGACTGAAAGCTTAGCAATGACTTCCAAGTGGCATATGGAAAAGAGAAATATTTTCTATAAAAATTGCCAAAAATGCAGAATACGTTTGAGTGATTTGCATGTTCTGTTACAAACCTGTCTCTTAAATACCAAAAGACGATAGCAGAATTCTGTTACAAAACTATTCTCAGGGTTTCAAGAACTGATTCATTTTTTGCTCGGGGATCTACTCCAATATTGACCAAAGTCAGCTGAATATTTGAGACCCTTCTATAATGCAGCAAGGTTCATGTAAAAGTGATTTAAGAGAGTCTCTGTGACTTAATTGAAAAAGTCAAATACTAAAGACACGTAAGAATATTCCTGAGTTGAAATATACACTTTTTTAAGATTATACGTTACTCCTCCTTCTTACAAGCATTCTTTACTCAGTGATCTTAGAGGTCTTTTCCAACTTTCATGATTCTCTGCATTTGTTTTAGAAAGGCAATATTTATAACTAGGCTATAAAGTAAAGTAACTATGTTGCTTTCTATATATGTTGTTATGTATTTTAAAACCTTAAAAATGTGACTTTTTCATTTGATTATTCTCAAGACATAGCACCTTTTCTGTGTTATCTGATCTAGCATTTTATTGTTTATTACTAAGAATTATGCAGGTAATTACATAACCTTTGTCTTAGCCTTTAAGTTTCTACCTCACAGAAAAAGCAAAATAAATTCAACTTGCCCTTCTCATAGGCTGAAGAGCAGCAAATTAAAATGGGAGTATTTCTCTTGACAAATCCATCAGTCTGTTTTAAACTTTTCTGTCAAAACCCCCAAATATACCTGATGCTTTCCTAGTAACTAAGCATATAATAAAATCTGTGATGTGGAAATGAGCAGAATATGACATTTTTCTGCTAGTCTGAAGTGTATTAGGTTTTGACACTTGTCTATCTTCCTTGTCACCTTGGAAGTTATCTGGATTTGTTTAAAGATATTGCCATATCCACAGACAGACAACATGTTTCTCTCTTTATCATATCTGACACACAGTGTAAGGCAATAATATGAAGAAAAATACTGCTGCTATTTTAAAATCTACTTAAATATAACTTCCTGCATTTCTGCCCAAAAGGGATGATAAGGTGAATTAATTTACTGGGGTTTAAAACCAACAAGTTTCCTCTGATACTTGACTGAAGTATTACATATATATGTGCACACATGGAATTTTATATTTTAGAATAAGTATTCCGTGTGGTCTTATTTTTCAAAACAGACGTTTGCAATGGGTGTGAAATGTCATTGCACTGAGCTTTCTTCTGATTAAGTAATTTATAAATAAAAGGGGATCCCAAGCTCTCTTCTTCAGATTTCAAAACCCAGCAAGCTGCCTGCTGCAGACAGCAGGACCTACCATCCCAAACACCTAACACACTGCGCATTAGATTTGCCACCCTGACAGCAGAAAAATAAACCTCTGACTTCCAAGGAGGTGAACAGTGTATCCATGGGCCTCACAGCCCTCTTACTGCCAACCTTGCATTTCCAGTGTGTTTTTGTTATTCTCGTGGCTGTTTCCTATTGACTCAAATATGGTACTAAAAAACTAAAGATATTGGGTGAGATATGGAAATCACTTTCCAAGGGAATTGAGCTTCCCTCTGCCATTTACACTTTCACAGTTCCTTCTGCATGCCCTCCTTCCACTTCTGCTTGGTTTCATGATTTAACTCCATGGATGCTGAGAGCAAATCATGCTAGCATGCCATTTTTGGTTTGCAGAAATCAGAAGAGAATAAACTCCGTAATTCTCTATTTTTTAAAAAATGAGGTATTTTTCTTAGATCACATTTACTTTGCTATGTTCTTGTCTTTTAAATTAAAAAGGGAGCCTGATTTCATAAATAAAAGTGAGCAAGTTTCAAACTTCATTCAAACAAAACCTTGGCAGCTGAGTGAAGTAATAATAATAAATCCACAAGAAAACAAAGGAAGAAAACACTGAAACCACCTGCTCCAGGGGGAGGCAGAGGAAGGAAATTCTATCTTGAACAATGTATGTAGGACCTGTACCATTCAATAAGGTAACATGTAATTCCTAGATCCCTGGAGCTGCTCAGAATGGCTTGAGAAACTTTTCTCTATTGCTTAAAATGTCACAATCTCTTTTTTTATAGGTAAAGGAGAAAAAAAAAAGTAGTGTTCTTTTCCATTGTCCTTAAGCTCAAAAAGCAACAATTTTTTAAAATGTTTACAAAAATCACAAACAACCCGACCTACCATAATTCAGTGGTTTTCTGGCAAAAGAAAACTAATGTAAATGTGTTGGCAATGTAAAGCACGAGAGAACTGAAACAACAGAAATCAGTGATACATCAGTATGATTATTATATGCAGCTTCAGCCTGCTTCTGTAGGGAAAGTTCCTGCTTTGAAATTATTACAACAGCATTAACTATCCCAGCCAGGGTATATTTGAAACTTCACACATATTTACAGTTGAATCCAACCACCTCACAAGTGTTTTAAATTTATGTTCACTGTGAGACAGAAAAACTCTATTAGCCCCACTCCACACATACAGGACTGAGGTACAGTGAGATTAAGTCACCTTACAATTTCACATGCAAAATTGTTTCTCAGAGAAGATGTAGTTGTGGTCCTGGCAAGCCTTAGGCTAGTTCCATACTTGCTCGACCATCCTTTAAAAAGACTTGCTATTGAGATTATGAAAATTTGCAATATAGCTTTTCAGAGGCGTTATGCAAGACTGACTTCATCTTCCAGCAGGATAGTAAGTCCATAGGGACTGCACAGTCCTGTTTCTTATTCCTTGGGATAATAGATTAACAGAGCCTTTCTTTTTTTTAAGGATCATTTAAAAATGTCCAAAATGTGTCATCTGTCCTGTGTTGTTTCTGAGGTGTAGTTATACTTCAGTATTTCAGCAAACAGACACTGCAAAAAAGAAAAACTTTGATAACAGTGCTTGGTTTTGTCTTTGCAACTTCCATGCTTCTTGGCTCCTCACTTTTAACTAGGCTCTAGATGTAAACCTGAAGGCTCATATCTGTAACAACTCTGCAGTTGCAATTTGAACAGAGGATAGTGAAAAAAATATTACATATTCATATGAAAAGGTTTACAAAGGAGCTTTGAAAATTTGTGCCAAATGCTTGTGGAAGAGGAATGTAGACCTTTAGAGATTTAAAAAGCTGGAATCACAAGGAACTCTGCATTTTCCTCATTGCCATGGAACAACAAAGGCAAACCTTGATGTAATCCTTTCCCTTTGCCCTCTCTAATAACTTATTCAGAATGATGAGGTGATCTGTCTTCTCCTTTCCCAAGTAATATTCCTATCATAATCATATTCTGTTCTACAAGATGATCTGTGAACATTACTTGTCAAGTGGGCATATATTATTCAATAGCAAGGGTAGAAGAAGTTCCACCCCACCTTTCTCTCATTCTCAATCTTTACCTGCAAACCTGTGACAGTAAGAGGCATTATGCTATGTAAAAATGCATTTTACTTAAATCCATGTATGAATTCCCAGTGTTTGACAAATTCCCCCAAACAATTATGTTCATTCTTCAGCAGAATTTTCAGTTGGTCACTAAACTGGTCTGCCAGTTGCCCTGCTTCATATTTTAAGGACAAGACACACATTAAAATCATCTGGTATGACCTGCTACACAACACTGGTTAAAAAAAACTGTAGATGAACCAAGTATATTTTCTTTGACTAAAACATACGAAATAGCTAATAATAAAACACTACAGATTAAAAATAAATCTTTTAGTAGATATGGCTGAGAATGTGTAAGATGCCAACACAGTTCTCCTCCAAACATCTGACTAAAGTTCTCCATTATGGACAGATAGAATGAGGGTATAGGATTCAGAGAGTATAAATAGTCTTTCTGCTCTCATATCAATATTTTATACTATTCATAGGGAATCAGTAAGGTACTGTTAATTGCTTCTAGCAACACAGGTATAGGCTGATCTATTAACAACATTAAAACTTAAATATTAATTCCCAGAAGGCACAAAATGTGCTAATGTCAGAGCTGGAAATGGAAATGCTACAAAAAAGAAGCAACGTGCTCAGTTGGTTTAGCAGCAAAGGCTGCACTGTGGTTTCAGGCACAGCCTTTAACAAAAGATGCTACATAAACCGTACCAGCCAGAAATAGCTTTGGGAGACACTGTGCCTGAGGCAAGTTCCACACTAAAAAGTCCTTCTGGCAGTTGTGTAATGAAGTGTGATCTGTGACCAGAGTAACTGTGCTCTTCATGTAGATGGTTCTAATGGCAAATACTGCCTTTTCCTTGCTGTGCCTTGTGGGAAGGGAAAGTAAGCAGGGCACTGGAATGAGGCAGATTTGTCCAAGCATGGCTCTACCTTGTATTAGCTGCTGTCATAGCCAAAGTCCCTTGCCAGCACAGTGTGCAGAGGGAACTGCACCAACAACTATTCATAATGCAGTCCAGGCTTCAAAGATGGCTAAATGAGTATCAGTAAAGAAATGGGCTGGTTTATAGTTCTTCAAAGCACCAGCAAAATAATTAAATCCCTTCCAGTAACCACGCCTTCCAGGTCAGAACCTTGGCACTACTTTTTCCCTCAGCCTTGTTAGCAGTTCTGGGTGAACTCAGGGCTACAGCCTCATATTTGAAAATTCTAAGACTAGGTTTCGATGTTTGATATCTATTGATTTCTCAGCTATGTCTCCAGCAAAACACAAATGCAAGCTATGAATGAGTTAATTTTACGGAACATGGAAATGGAGTTATGAACCTGATAAAGCACAGCCAAACAAATCTCTTTTTGCTTTTTCAATGACTCATAGTATGGCAGATGTAGCTTGACAATTCAATACCATTGTTTGCAACAGTTTAAAATAATAATAAAAATTTATGAAACTATTGGCAGATAAGAATTATTAAATACAGTCATAAAACTCAGTGACTCTCCTGTAATGTCAGGTGGAATTAATTACAGTGTACTTTCAACTGCTGAACAGCTGATGACATACCAACATGCTAATGGTATCACTAGAACAGAGGTTAATGTGCATATTTTACTTCAATATAAAAATAATTGTACACCTAATTAATATGACATGTTTCCAGATAAAACTATTTGCATCTCCAAGAAGTACCAGCATCACTTCACATCTAGGCCAGATTTTGCCACCTATCTTTAAGACAGATTTATTCTGAAAATGAGTCTGCTTATTTCCATAGAATCCTGAACCAGAAAAACTATTTAGTAGTCCAGCCCTCACTCCTTACTGACTGCACCTTCACATACAAGTATTCCCAATGACCATTAAAGGATAACTGCTTGCTAAGTTCTGCGGCCTGTGTACTACTTAACAATACTACTTTTTGCTGCAGAAACCAGTAAAGACTTAAATAGTCAAAAATTAACTACTGCTGATTTGTAGTTACACAGGCTTTGGAAGAGAACCAAGCCACTGAGAGTGAGACAGCTACAATTCCAAAAAAAGTACAAAAGGATCTAGTAGAACCAAAGCAGCTGCAATCGTGCAGGGGAGTGCACTTCATAAATGAGCACTGAAGAGTCAGTTACCAGGAAAAACTGAGGACAGCCCTAATACCAAATTCTGCTTGTCCCACTGGAACACCAAAAAGAAACATTTGACCAGGCTTACTGAATAAACAGAAACAAAAAGATGGTGTGAAGGAAGGGCTGAAGTTTTCCATGATTAAATACAGTCCCTTGCATCCACTTTCCAGCCAAGTAATACAGCCTGGAGACCGGACACCTGGACTAACTGCAGACAACACTGATGACTAGAATAATTAAATGAAGTGTCAAGGTACAAAACTAAATAATTAATTGAAAGGCACTAAGGTATTACACGTACAGAAGCACAGTGGTGCGTTTGAAAAAGTAACTACGAATAACACAAGTTCAAAAATATGGGAAGTGGGAAGCTCACCTCATGTGCATATATCTAGTTTCAATTGAGTATTTAATTTCATTTTAAATAATAAAAAGTATTAACTGATGCCATTCTGCTTTTTGTTAGTATACAAATACCTTCTGAATTATACATAGTAAATCTGTTTGCTATGTTAGATTAAGTTTTATTTTGTAACGGAGGGCTTCTGTATTATTACTATTTATAGATACATTCACACTGTTGGGCTAACCACAAGAGGCGAAGCACTGAACCAGGTCCCAGGTACATGAAATTTATCACTTAAACTTCAATGAACATTATTCAAAATAAGGAGACACGCTTTATGGTAGTCTTAAAAAAAATTCCAGAAGACAAACAAATATGTGCACCATGGAGAGATCTGTGGGGCCACTTCTGGGTTTTCTGCATATATGTATCTCTGAGAGCTGATCAAAGTTAATGATAGATTAGTCATATGCTCTCCCAGATACACTCACAAGTGAAAAATGACTGGCCCTTAGTTCCCAGCTAGTTAAAATGAGCTATTGACTTGGTATTCCAAGCAAAGCAACCGCTAGAACAGAAACTAATATGAGATATCAGAGTGGGTAAAAAGACAAGGAGAAAAAAATCTGATCCCTGTCCAAAGCAAATAAGAGCAAAAGGACATTTGTGACAGGGGGAGAATAAATCAGACGGACATCATACAGTGAAGTACAATTTTCTTGTAATGTGTCTTTTTTAAGCTAAAGCTGTGACAAAATGAAAATGTTTATATGAATCATGCAACTGTCAACAAGCTGTTCATTTTGATGAAAATAATTTAAGTCTTTCATTCTAATATTTTCTAAATAAACTATTTCCATTTTTCAACTTAAACCATTTTGCACTACCAAATTTCCCATCAGACTGTAACAGAAATTTTTTTTAACACTTAAAATGCTGTCCTTTTTTACTGCAACACTCTTTTACCCTCTTTTTTTGTAGTCCCTTGATTTTTGTCTTAATGAAGCAATTAGTCCCTGCTGAGGTCAGTTATATTTGCTCACAAGAAGTTTTCTAGTATATTCTCAGGCAGGTACAGAGAGAAGGTCTTTGTCAGATAAAGTGATGTTGAAATAAAGAAATTCCCCGTGGTGCTAGAGGAACCACTACACACAATAAGTAAAGACTCTGCATAACCAACAGCCTTTACAAAGCTACTTGGAAAGCTTCTTAATCAAAGAGAGCCAATTAAGACAGTATCTTCAGTCATTCGTCCAGTATCAGATCTAAGTGTACGTCAAAAAACCTGTTTGTATTATCAACATTTTCTAAACTAACTTTTTAATCACTCAATTTGCTTGCAGATTATTTCATTCAAATATGGTCTGTCACACTAAAACAAAAGATGCTGCAGAAAAGCAACTTCTCAAAGACAAATATAAAACTACCTGAAACATGTTGGACAGGGACTGTTTGAAAGCTTTAAGAAATTATTTTGCAGGCCAGCAAAGAACATTAGTGACATATTTCAGGTAAAAAACATTGATAAACTGGTACCATTAGCTACAGTTCAATATTAAAGTAATAAATAATATTTTAGTGTTTACTGTGGAGACAGAGAAATGTTTGAATTTATTACCACACAGTTTATGTTTATTCTGCTTAGGCAATTCCTGC